>NW_023416312.1:80253651-80853651 GCF_014176215.1 Rousettus aegyptiacus | reverse complement strand
ACAAGACTTGGTAAGAATTTGACATCAGCCTTCATTGATCTGAAGATTATCTCCCTTTAGAGATTGAAAAGCTTCTGGAAGATGGGAGGGGAAACAAATGTGGGAAAGTATGTGGAAATGCTTCCTTTGACTTCAGGGTTAGATAAATAAAGTCTGGCACACAGAGACTTTGAAGCAGAAATTATTTTCTTTCTTCCCCCTACTGCGGCCTTCCTCCCCCAGCTCTCCTTGTCAATAGTTCAGAACTTGAACTTGTTAAAGGAAGACAAAGAACTTGTTGATCACAACCATTAGAAATATTTTCACATTGTTTTAAATTTTCTGTCAAAGTAGCTTTTGCTTTGTGGTTTTCAGATATTTGGTGGGTATGTTATAAGATGTTTGCATTTGATGAAAGAGCACTAAAGCATTTGTTACCTTGACTTCTGTCCCAGTGATGCAGGGCAGGGCAAATTCCCCCCAGTAGGGGGATACCAAGCCTTGCACTGAGAGAAGATTGTTCATGGTGGAGAGTGTAGAAAGAATACAACACACACATCAAAGCCAGAATCAAAACGAAAGTTTGTTAGAGAAAGGGTAACACTCCATAGACATAGCGTGGCCTCCTCTTAGAGGTAGAGAGTGAGAGAACCTAAGAGAAACTCAGAGAGACAGAGACAATAGAGACAAGGACAGTGAGAAAGACAGAGTAAAGGCACTGAAAGCAAAAGCATTGAGAGGGACAGAGCAAAAACAGTGAGATGGACCAAGAGACACTGAGAGGGACCCTGAGTGTTTGGGGAATTCAGTTCCTATATCGTTCTTTAGTTCCTGTGAGTTACATTTTAAAGACTTTGTTTACCCATTTCCTTTGATATAGACGTGCTTTGAGGAGGGATAAGAGTATGTAGTATGAAAGGCCTGCTGGCAGTTCCCAGCCTTTCATCCATAAGTGCTCTATGCTTTTAGCCATAGGGAATGAACAACTTTATTTTGTGTAGGGTAGCCACTTAAAGGCTAATTTTTCTGTTTGCCCTTCATAGAGTGGGGAAATGGGCTGTTAGCAATCTCAGCAGAAATCGTCCTTTGTTTTGCAGATATCTTCATGGCCTGGCTGCAGGGCTGATCAGCATATTCAGTATATAAATGTAGCTTGATTTAAAAATTTAGTTCTCTTACTTCCTCCCTACATTACCAGGACCAAGTATGTTAGTGATTCTGCCAAAATGATTGTCATTGAGAAGTGTACCTCCAAATTGGTAACTACATAATGTTTCTCTTCTTTATATTTTATTTGGTTTCTTCCATTAGTACCTTTGACATGTCAGGATTTCCCATTACTCTATGTCTGTGACTTAGGAACTTCATGTCATATCCCTTATGTTCATACTAAGTGTCTGTAACTTGGCTCACCTCTCCTACAGGATGTCTGATGGCCTGTACTGGAATGTCCTCTTAAGTAAGGAGAAACCTTGGTCCCAAAACTTCCTAGACCAAGTGTTTAGGGGCAGTGCAGTCCATTATTCTTATTACAGACTTATTTAGAGGGTACTCTACTCATTTTTTTTTGATCACGATGTTCTATTCCTCACCATGCTATCACTATGGATGCTGATGTGACATAAATGGTTGGCTTTGTGTTGAGCTCCACTGCATGGCTGTTCTTCAGTGGGATATAACTCTTTAAGCACTAGAGCTTGTAAGGTTGCTTGACTCCCATACCTTAGAGTTGTCCTGAGAATTCTTGCCCAAAACACCACACTCAGGGCTCTACTTATTCTCAAGAGAGCTTGACAGTGTCCTGAGACAGGAATTTTGAGGGATGATCTCCCTTTACTTGGGATAAATTCTTATATGGACTTAGGAGTTGTAATGTTCCTTTGGTTACTTCCTTCTAGAGAATTTTATTTACATTTATTTAGGGGATGTGACCAGATCAATATCCAAGATTCTCTAATAAACCCTAGGATTTTTATGTAAATTGACATAGTGCCCTACAGTTCTAGAAAAATATACACATTTGACCATCACAAGAACATAGGCTTAAACTGATAAACCTATTAAGGGAAGAGGGCCTTGATTTGCAGAGTGCTTTATAAGTAAACTTTCAGAGATAATGACCTTGCCTTTGATTCACAGCTTTAAAATGGCTAAGGTAGTGGGTAGTTTTATAAATAAGAGAATAACACTGAGAGGCCTTAAAGGGTCTTAGAAGTTCTTCGAACCAATGTAGGTAGCTATCCACATCTCTTATGCATATAACTACCTTGCACCTAAAGATAAAAGGCCTGAGAATAAAACAAGTGAGAGAAGTAGTGGAAGCAGATTGGGTGAATCAAAGAGTCAGGTGAGTATCAGAGTTCAAAGAGGTCTCTAGATCAGCATTAAGTGAAAAAAAAAAGTATTGAAACAGTCATGAGAAGAGTAGAGTTGGGCGAGTACTGAGTATGAAGCCAGTTATATCAGAATCAGGAAATAGAACCATAAGAGAGCTAATTTAAGTCGCAGGTTATACATACCTTTGTAAATACTAGGCTATTAGGTGATCTTCAGGAGTTGAAAGAAGAGGAAAGTATGTGGTATGATGTAAGCCAAATAGTTAGGCACCAGAAATTAGAGATATCCAAACAAGTGAGTCAAGTAGAAAAAGACATAGTTTAAAACATCAATGCCATGAGTTAGCCTATGAGCTTTGATATGTTTTCTATGAAGGAAGAGCCTGCTTTTTCTAAGTCTAGGTGTTGAGGTAGAAATAATTGAAAGCTGCTGACTGCAGTGGGGAGTGGAAAACTGAAATGACAGACAGTTTCTTAGAGAACTTGAGTTACCGATTTTCTCTTCCCCAAAGTATAAAATTTCTTTGTCCGGTGTATGATATAAAGTTAATGTTGAATAAATAAGTGATTATTTCATGAGTAATATAAAAACATTAAGAATAGATTTATCTGCTTTAATTAAAGAAGTTATTTTAAAAAATAACTAAATCCATTAAGACAAGGGCCATGTCTACCCAGTAGTCCCAATGCCTAACACACTGTCAGGTTCATATTAGGTACTAACTTAATATTTGTTAAATGGATGAATGTAAACATGTATAAGGGTTTCAGTTGGAATCTGTGAGCTGAGGCCCATTCTGGTAGCTGTTGAAGAGTGCTTTATCATATTCTTGATATTTTTTTCTGGTGTTCTGATAATGTGATAGAGGGTAGGAGAGGATCACCCAGGGTTCTCTAATTTGTAAGTTAGAAGATGAGAGTGGTATGCATTTTAACAAGGCAAGGGGCATTCTCTTTTGGGTAGAGTACACAGTCATGCTGTATTTAAATCTTATAGCACACAGTAGTTTTGGGAAATGGCAGAGAGGGTACTGTGGTAGTGACAAGTAGAGTTAAAGTATGATTTAATTTATTTAAGTTTTATTTGCAGAGGACACCAGGAGTATTGCTATATTCTATAACATTACATACATGTCAACACAGCATTATGGATCATGTTTCAAAAGAAATGAAGCCACTTTATAATGATGACTGTATCTTTCTGACTCACCTTGGTGGTAAGCAGCAAAAATTACCATTTGGAAGAAACAAGAAATAAATTATCAGTCTAAATTATCAGTCTAAGGTATGCATCTGCTGTTCTGTTCAGGATAGTGGCAAACTTGATACACTGATTTTTTTTCTTTCTGTTAAAGTGAAGATAAGGAGAGCTACAGCAGGGAGCAAAACTACATCAGCCAAATTTTTCTTAGATGCTTCAGCCCTCTCATTTTTCCCCTTTGACCCTTTAAGTACTCTTCTCCTTCAAGCTCTCAGTACACTGCTGCTTTCTACTTTCCTCCCTTAATTAATAGGGAAGTTATTCAACAACTTTACTTTCACTGCATTCCTGTAATGATGATTATTCTTCCCAGCTTCATTTGTACTTTATTTAAATTCAAATCAATGTCTTTTGAGTATCTACTGCATACAAGGTACCAACTGGGCTAGAATTGGCAAATATAAAGGCTAATGAGTCATAGTCCCATCTTCAAAAAATTAACAATTTAATATTTAAATGGAAGATAAAAGGCTTTAGGATAACTCAGAGACAAGACTATAAAACATGCTACAAAGAAAATTCAAACAAAATGTAACAGGAGTATATGAGAAGTGGATTTTTCTTAGCAGGTTTTTAATTGGAACTTGAAAATTTATTACCCAGCAAATAAGGATGTTGGAGAAGGGCATTATGAGCAGAAGAAAAAGCAAGGGAAAAGCAAAATGTAGGATATTTTCCAAGAACAATGAGGAGTTTCATGTAGTTAGAATATAGATTACATGAAAATAAAAACATTTTATGTGAGAAAATACCAAGAACTTTGATTATTAGGAAGCAGCAACCAATCAACCATTTGAAGAAGAGGTGAGCTCTAATTTAGGAAGGTAAGTCTGATGACTATGAATGTCAGGTTGAAGCGGAGGAGTCTAAAGAATGGAAAAGAGTTAAGAAGCTACTTCAATTATTTAGGTAATTTGTGATGAAGTCTTGATCCAGTCTACTGGAAGAGATAATAGAAGGTGGAACAGATAAAAAGACAGAAGGAAGAATATCTACAGAATTTTAGTGACTAGAACTGATACAAGAAGGGGAAGGAGGCTTTAAAAGTAATATCACTAAGTCAATCCCGAAGGATAATTCGTAAATCACAAATGGAAATCCTGGAGCAGTTTGATGGAGGAAATAGGTGATGAGATCAGATTGGTACATGTTGAGCTTAGTAGTTACTTTTATATTTAGATGGAGATATTGAGGAGGCAGCTGGAAATGCATGCGGTGTGTTTATCAAGAGAAAATTCAGAGTGAAACATAGACATTAGAGAGATATTAGTATATGTTGATAAATTACTCTATAAGACTAGTGATATCATGATAAGTGGAGATATAGTGTGAGAAATGAGAACTGAGGACAATTCCTTGAAGAACTCTTATATTCAAGAAATAAGAGGGAAAAAGAGATCATGAAAGATGTCCTAGCAAGAGCAATTAAAGAAATATGATGGTGAAGTAAGTGTATACTCACTAGCCCATTTGTTACTGGAGTGCAGGAGCTTTATTGTATTTTTTGTTCTTTTACAACATAGTAATTACTTAAGAATTACTGCACAAATAAATGAAGGAATATCACTGAAGCCAATGGGGAAGACTGCTTTTCAAGGGCAATAAATGCTAATAAACGTGGTCTGAAGTTGAATAGAATTGCACTTGGAAATGACACTAGACATGATGATAAAGAGGTCATTTATTGGTAATTTGATCGGAGCAGTATATATGAAGAAGTCAGGGAAGAAATCCGTTTAGAGTAATTTAAGTAGTGAAATGGAATTCGACACGAAGAAGCAGAACTAGTATAAACTGCTCTTTTAACAAAAAATTTGGAGTAAAAAGAATGAGAGCTATGAGGTGGTTTTTCATGGAAAGAATTTTTCACAAGAAGTTCCGTGCATTTAATAAATATACACTGATTGTCTACTATTTCCTAAACACTTTGCTGAATGCTAGAATGTTCTAATTAAGGGGGAATTTAAACAGACTTGCAGGCCAAAGAAAAGGAATCAATTGCAAAGAAAAAAGACTGAAAATGTAAAAGGCAGAAGGGCTGAACTCACAGAGTAAGATATTAGACAATCCCAGAACAACTGAAAGGCAGCAGAGATTCAGAGATTAGTGTTCAAAGAGGTGAATACTTTTTTCTTAGAAACAAGAATTAAGGATTAAAATAAATAAATGTAAATATATAGGGATCTTTTGAAGTGTTATCACTGAGAGCAAAAATAATTCATCTGAAATGCCCTCCTCCCCTCAGAAAAGCAGATAGAAGAGAGGGCATCTTTTGAAGTTTAAGGCTTGAGGACCTTTAGAAAAGTGGAATATCCCTGGTATAAGTACCTTGAAAGATTCCTGAAGTAGACTGGACTGGTGAAAAACAAAAACATTGCCAATCAGCTCTGAATGTCCAATTGAGATTGGATAGCAAGCGTTTCATGTAAAAGAGTCTGTTATGATATTCCCACAACTTTTCCCAGCAATACTTAACCCTCCAGGAGCAGAATGAAGTAGGCATTTGAAGAATCCTAACAAACAACTTAATTAGGATTTTGTGGAAACACATATATGAAAGTTAAAAGATTAAATATTTTGAGGGTACCAGAGACAGAGAAGATTTGTTGAGCACACTCTAAGCCAAATTCATTGTGGTAGATTCTTTTCTTTCATGTCTAATTTAACTTTCATGAAATACTTGAAAGATGAGGTTGTTATTAAAGCATCCAGTTTCCAAGTAATGAAACCTTAGCTCAGAAAATCTGTGTAGTTTCTCAGATTGTTTGAAAGGGAGCTAAGATTCAAAACACTGTCAACTCTCTACCATATATTTTAAGTTTTTAGCAGTAAATTTATTGTCTTTTTTACTGTTAAAGGGATATTAGATCAGAGTGTTGTAAAAGATTAAGAATATTTGGAAGGTGGAGAAGCTTTTTCTTCATCCTCGAAAGAGTTAAACACTCATTTCCTTGCTATCCTTGAAGGTAGCTAGCTCCTTTATGCTTAGGGACTTGAGTCAAAGAACGTTACCCTTCTCCTTCAACTTGCTAGTGGGCAATATTTTATTTTATTTTATTTTTTTAATTTTTAATTAAGGTTATTCGGGTCACATTGGTTAATACAATTATATAATTTTCAGATGTACATTATCATTTGACATCTGTATATTCTATTGAATGTTTACCACCCAAAGTCCAGTTTCCTTCAGCTATCATACATATCTGATCCCCTTTAACAACTTCACCTTCACCCTAAACCCTATATTTGACTCCCTTTACCCCGTCTACCTCCCCCTTCCTCCTCCACCACACTAGTAACCACTAGCCTATAGTCCATATCTATGAATCTCTGTTTGTCTTTCTTACTTGTTGCTTTTAGGTTTATATCCCACATTTAAGCAATATCATGTGATTTTCAACTGTCTCTGTCAGGCTTATTTCGCTTAGCATGATTATCTCGAGGTCCATCCATGTTGTGGCAAATGGCAGTATTTCATCTCTTCTGATGGCTGAGTAATATAAAAGGAATTATTTTTTCACTTCTCTTTCTGACACTTTATTATTTGAGTATAGGAACACTATGGATTTTTGAACATCATCCACAGACTTTACTATATTTGTTTATTTTTTCTAGGGTTTTCAAGTCTTTGGGGTAAATACCCCAAAGGGATTGCTGGATCAATTCTTCATTTTTTTTTAAGAACCTCCATACTAGTTTCCATAAAGACTGTACCAATTTGCAGTACCACCACCAGCAGTGTATGAGGGTTCCTTTTCCTCTACATCCTCCCCAACATTTGTTATTACTCGTTCTGTTCACTGTAGCTATTCTAACAGGTGTGAGATGGTATCTCATTATGGTTTTGATTTGCATTTCCCTAATAGAAAGCAATGTTGAGTATCTTTTCATATATTTGTTGGCCATTTGTATGTCCTCTAGGGAGAAGCGTCTGTTCAGATCCTCTGCCCATGTTTTGATTGGATCATTTGTTTTTTTTTGTTTTTATTGATTTGTATGAGTTGTTTGTCTATTTTGGATATTAGGCTGTTATCAGAGGTGTTGCTTGCAAATATATTTTCCCATTCAGATGGTTCTCTCTTTACCATGTTGATGATTTCTTTAGCTCAGCAGAAGCATTTTAGTTTGATATAGTCCCATTTATTTATTTATTTTAGCTTTTACCTCCCTCACTTTTAAGGCCAAATTCATAAAATCCTCTTTAAGTCCAAGGTCCTTGAGTTTAGATCCAACGATTTCTTATATGTATTTTATTGCTTCAGGTCTTATATTTAGGTCTTTAATCCATTTTGGTATGTGGTGATACACAACAGTCTATTTCATTCTTTTGCAGGTGGCTTTCCAGTTTTCCCATCACCATTTATTGATGAGGCTTTCCTTTCTCCACTGTATGTTTTAGGTTTTGTTGTCGAAAATTATTCACCCATATACATATGGGTTTACTTCTGGACTCTCAATTCTGTTCCACTGGTCCATGTGTCTGTTTTTTTTAACATTCCACCAAACCATCCCCTTTTGATTATTGTTGCTTTGTAGTGTAATTTGAAGTTGAGCAGAGTGATGCCTCCAGCCTCACTCTTTTTTTTTCTCAGGATGGCTTTGGCAATTCAGGGTCTTTCGTGTTTCCATACAAATTTAATGATTTTTTTATTCCATTTCTTTAAAAATGGTGATGGGATTTTAATGGGAATCGCATTAAATTTGTATAATGCTTTAGGCAGTATGGTCATTTTAACTATGTTGATTCTTTCAAACCAAGAACTGGGAATATCTTCCTCTTTCTTTGTATCTTCTTTGATTTCTTTTAATAGAGTCTTATAGTTTTCATTATATAGGTCCTTCACATGTTTCATTAAATTTATTCCTAGGTATTTTATTTTTTTTGTTGCAATTATGAAAGGAATTACTTTTTCACTTCTCTTTCTGACACTTCATTATTCGAGTATAGGAATGCTATGGATTTTTGAACATTGATTTTGCATCCACAGATTTTACTATATTTGTTTATTGTTTCTAGTAGTATTCTTGTGGAGTTTTTAGGGTGTTCTATATAGAGAATCATGTCATTCACAAATAGTGGCAGTTTGACTTCTTCATTTCTTTTTAGATGTCTTTTATATCTTTCTCTTGCCTGATTGCACTCGCTAGGACCTTTAATTTTATATTGAATAACAGTAGCGATAGTGGACAACGTTGCCTTTTCCTGATCTTAGAGGAAAGATTTTTAGTTTTTCACCATTAAGTATAATGTTGGCTGAAGGCTTGTCATAGATGGCCTTTATTATGTTAAGGTACTTTCCTTCTAACTGATTTTTTTTTGTGTTTTGGTCATAAATGGATGCTGTATCTCGTTGAAGGCATTTTTCTGCATCTCTTGATATGATCATATGATTCTTATTTTTAAATTTGTTTATATGGTGTATTACATTAATTGGTTTATTTATGTTGAACCATCCTTGTACCCCTGGGATGAAGACCACTTGATTGTAGCGTATAATCTTTTTAATATGTTGCTGTATTTGGTTTGCTAGTATCTTATTTAGGATTTTTGCATCTGTATTCATGATAGATATTGGTCTGTTGTTTTCTTTTTTTTTGTTTTATCTTTTCCAGGTTGTGGTGTCAAAGTAATATTGGCCTCATAAAATGAGTTGGGAAGTATTGCCTCCTCTTCGAATTTTTGGAAGAGTTTGAGGAGAATAGGTATTATATCTTCTTTGAATGTTTGGTAGAATTCACTGGTGAAGCCATCTGTTCCTGGACTTTTACGTTTTGGTAGGTTTTTGATGATTGTTTCCATTTCCATACTGCTGATTGGTCCAGTTAGATTTTTCTGTTCTTCTTGATTCAGTCTAGGAAAGTTGTATTTTTCTAAGTTCTGGTCCTTTTCTTCTATGTTGTTAAATTTGATGTTATATACTTTTTCATAGTATTCTTCTATGATCCTTTGTATTTCTGCGATGTCAGTCATAATTTGCCCTCTTTTATTCCTGATTTTGTTTATTTGTGTCATTTATCTTTTTTCTTTAGTGAGTCTAGCCAGGGGTTTGTCCATTTTATTAACCTTCTCAAAGAAGCAGCACTTCGTTACATTGATTTTTCTATCTTTTTTTTTGGTTTTCAATTTCATTTATTTCTGCTCTAATTTTGATTAATTTTTTTCTTCTCCTGAATTTAGTCTTCATTTGTCCTTCCTTTTTTAGTCTTTTTATGATGAAGCGTTAGGTTGTTTATTTGGGCTCATTCTTGTTTTTAGGGATAGACCTGTAATGATATGAATTTTCCTCTTATAATCACTTTTTCTGTGTCCCAAAGTTTTGATAAATTGTACTATCATCATCATTTGTTTCTATGTATCTCTTGTTCTCTCTTTTATTTCTTCTCTGACCTAGTTATTCTTCAGTATCATGTTGTTTAATCTCTATGTATTTGTGGTTCTTCCTGATTTCTTTTTGCACTTGATCTCTAGTTTCAAAGCATTATGATCAGAGAATATGGTTGGTATGAATTCAACCCTCCTATATTTGTTGAGGCTATCTCTGTGTCTCAGTATGTGGTCGATTCTTGAAAATGTTCTATGTGCACTAGAGAAGAATGTATAAGCAACTGTTTTGTAATGGAAGGCTCCATAAATGTCAATTATATTCAGTTGGTCTAATGTGTCATTTAAAAATGTTATTTCCTTATTGATTTTATGTTTAGATGATCTGTCCATATCCAACAGTTTGGTATTTAGGTCCCCTACAACAATAGTGTTTTGGCCTGTTTCTCTCTTTAGTTCTGTTAGTAATTGCTTTACATATTTCAGGGCTCCTTGATTTGGAGCATAGATATTTATAAAAGTTATGTCTTCTTGGTGTACAATTCTCTTTATCATTATGAAGTGTCCCTCAGTATCTTTCCTTACCTTTTTTATTTTGAATTCTATTTTATCTGATATTAGTATCGCTACTCTTACTTTTCTCTGAATGGTATTTGCTTGAAATATCATTTCCACTCTTTCATTCTGAATCTATATTTGTCTTTGGAGCTGAGATGTGTCTCCTGAAGGCAGCTTATGGTTACATTTTGTTTTATGATTCATTCTGGAACTCTGTGACTTTTATTGGTGAGTTCAATTCATTTACATTTAGAGTAATTATTGAAACACGAGTTCTTCCTATAGCTATTTTTTCTTTTGCTTTCTGGTAGCTCAGTGCTTCCATTGCTTCCTTGTCCTCGTTTTATGGTTTCTCCCTTTTGATTGGCTTTTGTGGGTTTCCTCTCTGGTCCTTCTTGTTTTATGTTATATACAATGGTTCTGAATCTTTGTTGTATGATCATCATTATGAATATGTAAAGGATGGTGATATAAATATATATATAGTTGTCCATTTTCTTCTGCGTGTCTTATCTCCATTCCCCTTTGTGAATTCGGATCTTTCAATCCTCCCCTTTTCAGGCACTATTATCTCAATTTGTCCCTATGTATGCTGAATGTTCATTACTATTTTGTTATAATGATTCTCTTCTTATTATTTAAGCTTATAATGCCCTGTTCTTAGTAAGGATTTCATTCCTCTGCTTCTATTTGCTTGATAGTCACTTTACATCTAATTATGTATTTATTTTTGTTATTTTAAGTGAGTTGACCCCTTTCAGTATTTCCTGTATTGCAGGCCTTGTAATGGAGAATCCTCTCAATTTTTATATGTCTGAAAAAGTCTTAATTTTTCTCATATCTAAAGGAGAACTTAGCTGGATACATTATTCTAGGCTGGTAGTTCCTTTCACTTAATAGTTTAAATACTTGATTCTATTTCTTTCTGGCTTATAAGGTTTGCAGTGAGAAGTCCAAGGATAATCTAATGGGTTTCCCTTCATAGGTTACCTTTTTTTCTTTTTTTCTCCCTGACTGCCAATAGAATTCTACTTCGTCATTGATTTTTGCTAAGTTTAATACAATGTGTCTTGGTGAAGGCATTTTTGGGTTGAGATAATTGGGTGTTTCGTTGACTTCTTGAATTTCAAGCTCCAGCTCATTCCTTAGATTTGGGAAATTTTTGTCCACTATTTGAAAATTCTTTCTTGTTCCTGCTCTTTTTCCTAGCCTTCGGTAATGTCCATTATTCTTATGGTTTCTCTCCTGATGGTTTCAGCTAATTCTTGTATTTCTCTTTCATTATTGTTTATTCTTTGGTTTCTCTCTTCTTCTTTCTGATTTATTTCTAGATTTCTGTCTTGGATATTGCTGATCCTTTCCTCCATTTCTTCGACTCTATTTCCCAGGCTTGTTATTTCATTTTTTCAACTCTCGCAGTGTGTTCTTCATCTCCAGAATATCTATTCTGTCCTTCTTAAGGGTTTCAATCTCCTTGCTCTGCTCATCTAGTTGTTGTTGTTATTGTTGTTGTTGTTGTTATTGTTGTTGTTGTTATTATTATTATTATTATTCCTGAAATTGTCGATATGATTTGTTTTGGATCTCATTGAAATTTTTTCAGACGTATCATCCTGAAGTCTCTGTACTTTAAGTCACATATTTCTGTATCCGTAAGCTTATTTTCTGGAGATTTTTCTCTTTCTAGATGCTTTGTCACCTTGGTTGTTCATGGTGTTTAATGGACTATTTTTCCCCCTGGGCATTAATGGAATTATATTCTGCTATTTTTCCAAAAAGAAAATTTATTGTAGAAAGGTCTCTCTTTAGCCTGTTGCAAAGAAGGCACTTTTCTTTTGGTTTCCAGTAGGTGAAGTCTAAGCCTCTTGGATCCCAGCTTTTTATAAAGTCTTAATAATACGTTTTACATTTTTTGTAGATATTTAATCATGCTTGCTACCCTCAGTTTCAGCCCCTGACAGTGTCACTGTCAGTGTCAGCGACAGTCTTGGCAGTGTTTGCTCAGATTCCCCTCAAGTTCCACAGTGATGGGTCTCAGAGAGTATGTGGGAGGTCCCCTCTGTGTTGGGGGTTGAGGCCTGTGGCTCAGCTTCAGTTTTGCAACAGCAGCCAGGCAAGAATCAGCTGTTGTTCCTCCTTGTCCTGCTTCTCTCCTTTCTGCCCTAATGACTGGGCCCTACAGCCACAGCTGTCCCAGGAAGGAATGTTCAGGGATCTCACCACACAAACTCACCTATCTTTCTTCTTTCTCCCTCCTCCTGCAGGGAGCTCTGGTGGCTGCAGAGAGGCAGCTTCTTTATTACTCCCAATCCACTGACTGACACCTGGGATTCTGGCCTGTGGTAGCTCTTATGCACAGATCCTGTGCTCAGACATGCTAGTGTATACTTTGAGTGTTTATCCGGTTGAATTTTAGATACTCAACTTATTGTTGTTTCAAGGGGAGAGATCTGGGGATGTCTCTCTCTCCACTATGTTTCCAAAATTTGATGTAATGTTTTAGATTACTTCACCTTTAAATTTAAAATGACCTAGGTTTGAATCTTGCTACATACTAATTGTAAAATATTGTGAAACTTATATAACCTCTCAGGACCTTACTTTCTTCTTCTATATATGGAGACAATAATTACCTCATAGGGTTAAGAAAGGTAATATTTATCAATCCCATAGCAGAGTGTTATATAAGTTCAGTAAATATTATTATCCAAAACTGTCTGTCATCATTACTATAATTTTGTCTTACTTTTTAAAAATTTTGGTTCTTAGAATATTTTTTATTAAAAATTGTTGCAGTGACATCTATCAACAAAATCCAATGGTTCTCAAGTGTACAATTCAACAGTATGTTGTGTGTGCGTGTGTATATATATATATATATATATATATATATATATATATATATATTGCATTGAGTGTTTACCACCTAGAGTTAGATTTCCTTCCTCACCAAATATTTGACTCCTTTTACATCTCTCAACTGCCCCCTCTTCCCTCTGGTAACCACTAATTCTCTATCCATGTTCAAGAGTTTCTGTTTGTTTGTCATGGTTGTTTGTTGCTTTTAGATTTATGACCTATCACATAGAGTGATATAATGTGGTTTTCAACTTTTTCTGTCTGCCTCGTTTTGCTGAGTCTGATTATCTCGAAGCCCATCCATGCTTGTCACAAACAGCAGTATTTTATATTTTTTTATAATAGAGTAATATCACATTGTATATATGTACCACATCTTTTTTATCCAGTCATCTACTGTAGGACGCTTTGGTTGCTTCCATATCCTGGCCACTGTGAATAATGCTGCTATGAACATAGGAGTGCATATATCTTTGTGAATAAATGTTTTCAGGTTTCTTAGGTATATGTCCAGAAGAAGATGCTGGATCATAAGGTAATTCAAATCTTAGTTTTTTGAAAAACATCTATATATTTTCCATAGTGGTTGTACCAATTTTCAGTCCAAACAACAATATATGAGGGTACATTTTTTCCCACATTCTCCTCAGCTTTTGTTATTATTTGTCCTGTTGATGATAGCCATTCTAATGAATGTGAAATTTGCATTTTTCTAATGGCTGGTGAAGTTAAGCATCTTTTCATATGTCTGTTGGCCATTTGTATATCTTCTTGGGAGAAGTGTCCGTTCAGGTTCTTAGCCCATTTTCTAATTGAATTGTTTGTGGGGTTTTTTTGTTGTTGTTCTTGTTATTGATTTGTACAAGTTCTTTGTATATTTTGGATACAGGCCCTTATTAGCAGTGATGTTCACAAATATGTTCTTTCATTCAGATGGCTGCTTTATTGCCCCATTGATGGTTTCTTTTTCTCTGCAGAGCTTTTTTGTTTGATATAATCTCATTAATTTATTTTTGCTTTTACTTCTCTTGCCTTTCAGGTCAGATTCATAAAATGCTCTCTAAGTCCAAATATCATGAGTTTAGTACTTATATTTTCTTGAATGCAATTTATTGTTTCAGATATTTTTAAAAATTTGTTTATTTTAATTAGTTTCAAGTATACAGTACATTGGTTAGATATCTACATAGTTCATAAACTGATCTCCCCAGTTGCTCCTTTCCTCCTCTGACCCTCCACCTAGCCAATGTATTAACTGCATTCCCTATGCCATTCTCCCCATCCCCATGACCATCCATCAGTGACTAATTTGTATTTCTTTAACCCTTCACCCCATTTTCCCATCCCACCAAACCCCCTTTCCCTCTGTCCATCACCAAATTGTCCACTATATTTGTGAGTGTGTTTTTTATTAATTTGTTCTTTTTAAGACTTAGATTCCACAGATAAGTGGAATCATATAATGTTTATCTTTCTCTATCTGACTTAAATACCTTCTGCGTCCATCAAAGCAATAGCTTTTTCCATCTCCTTCCTTTTATTCTGTGTGTGTCTTTTAATCTGAAGGGAGTCTTTCATATTTTTTTCTTCTTAAAGAAGTCCCTCTAACAATTCCTGTAATACTGCCTTGGTGTTGATAAATTCCTTTAGCTTATTTTTCTCTGGGAAGCTCTTTATCTGTCCTTCAACTCTAAATGATAACTTTACTGAATAAAGTATCCTTGATTGTAGATCCCGGGTCTTCATCCTGTAGAATATTTTGTGCCGAGCCCTTCTGTCCTGCATAGTTTTTTTTTCAGAAATTAGCTGCCATTCTTATGGTGTTCCCTTATAATTAATTATCTGTTTTTCTCTTGCTGTTTTTAAAATTCTTTCTTTGTATTTAAACTTTGGAATTTTAATTATGATGTGTCTTTGTGTGGTCCTCTTTGGATCCCTGATTGTTGAAATTCTCTGAGCTTCATGGGGTTTTAGGTCTATTTTTCTTCACCAGGTTAGGGAAGTTTTCCATCATTATTTTTTCAAACAGCTATTCAACATCTTGATTTTCTTCAGTTATGCTGATCACATGGATATTTGGACCCATAATAGTGTCCCACATGCTCCTTAAATTATTTTCATGGTCTTGGCATCTTATGTCTCGCCATTCTGCTTGTGTGTACTTGGCTTTCCCTTCCTCTGGATAGAGCATTTGATCCTTTTCTTTATTCACTTTGTTTATTCCTTTGTTTATTCCATTTAATATACTCCTCATCTCAGATAATGTGTTCTTCATTTCTGACTGGTTCCCTTTTATAATTTCCATTTTCATTTTTATGTTTTTGATATCTCTTTGTTGAAGTTCTCTACAGTTCACAAAAGTTCATTGAGCATCTTTATAACCAGTGTTTTGAACTTTGAATCTGTTAGATTACTTGACTCCATTATATCTGGATCTCTGTTCTGTTCTCTCATTTGGCTTCCACTTCTTTGTCTTCCCATTTTGGCTGTCTTTTTGTGTCTGTTTCGATGTACTAAGCAAAGCTCTTAAGTCTCCCAGTCTTGTTGGTGTGGATTTCTTAAGCAAGCGTCTGTCCAGTGGCACAGTCCTGAGAGGGGGTCAGCTGCAGGCCAAACTTAGCCCCAGTCTCTAACCCTCTGGGGCCACTTGTTAAGATTTAGCAAGTAATCCACAAATGCTGTTCTTATAGTTGCCCCAAAGGCCACACCAGAAACCGAGGCCAGCTGCTTCCAGTGAATCTAGGTGCTGCTCAGCAAAGAACACTTGACTTGCTGAGGATATACCTGGATATGGCTTGCGTGGAGCCACGAGTTGTGGGAGGTGGGGTTTCAGGGATTCCTCTGGGCAGTGCACCTCTGTTATCCAGTTTGATGAGGTCATAGCTATAGTGGTGCTGTGTCCAGCACACTGGTAAATGGGAGGGCTCAACAGTGAGCAATGAATCCCATCGGTACCTCTGTCCAGATTGAGTCTTGCCTCAGCCCTCACTCTGACAGTGTCTCCCTTTAAGTCCCTGGTGCCTCCTGCATGCAGCTGAATAGGCACTGGTGCTCAGAGTGAGCAGGTCCATCATCATGAAAAGCCACTTTCAGACGCAGCCCCTTTAAAAGGTGTCCGCCATGCCACTGCAGCAGCCTCTGTCTCATCCACTTGAAACTGGGCAGCCTCGTGTCCTCACCCCGTCCCACCTTCTACCATTGCAAGGGGCTTTTTGTATTTCTCCCTAGTTTTATGGCTTGTTCATCTCTATTACAGGCAAATTTTCTTTGCTGCTACTCCTTGTTTCTGTCACAACTTTGTTTTGGTTGTCAGAGGAATGAACAGAACCTCTATCAAACTACACCTGTTTGTTTGTTTGTTTGTTTGTTTGTTTTGGTCTCCTGTTTCAGGTCTTATAGTTAGGTGCTTGATTTATTTTCTGTTAATTTTGGCATATGATGAAAGACAAAAGTCTAGTTTCATTCTTTTGCACGTGGCTTTCAAGTTTTATCAGTACTAATTATTGAAGAAACTTTCCTTTCTCCATTGTATGCTTTTGGCTCTATCGTGGAAAATTATTTGCCCATATATATGGAGGTTTATTTCTGGACTCTCTATTCTGTTCCATAGGTCTGTATGACCACTTCTCTGCTAATACCATGCTGTTTTGATTATTGATCCTTTGTGATCCTTTGTCAGGCAGCGTGATACCTCTGCCCCTTTCTTTTTTCTTCAGGGTTTCTTTGGGTATTTGGGGTCTTTTCTGATTACATACAAATCTGATATTTTTCATTCTATTCTTTAAAAAAATGCTGATGGGATTTTGATGGGGATTGCATTAAATCTGTATAATACTTTAGGTAGGTAATAAGGTCATTTTAACTATGTTGATTTTTCCAATTCAAGAACATGGAATATCCTTCCATTTCTTTGAGTGTTTTTCAATTTTTTTTAATAACGTCATAGATTTCATTATACAGGTACTTCACATGTTTCATTAAGGTTATTCCTAGGTATTTTATTCTTTTCGTTGCAATTGCAAAATAATTGTTCCCCCCTCCGTATTTTTCTAAAAATTTATTACTACAGTATAGAAACACTATGAATTTTTGAACATCGATTTTTTATCCTGAAATTTTATTGTATTTGTTTATTATTTCTAGTATTGTTTTAGTGAAGACTTTAGGGTTTTCTATATAGAGAATCATTCAATCTGCAAATAATGACAGTTTGACTTCTTCATTTTCTATTTGGTCCTTTTATTTCTTTCTCTAGCCTGATTGTGCTCATTAAGACGTCCAGTATTATATTGAATAGTAGTGGTGAAAACGGACAACCTTGTCTTGCTCCTGATCTTAGAGGAAAAGTTTTTAGTTTTCCACTGTTAAATGACAGAGGGTTTGTCATTTATGCCTTTTATTATATTAAAGTCATTTCCTTTTATACATATTTTATTAAGTGGTTTAATCATAAACAAATGCTATATCTTGGCAAAGGCTTCTGCATCTATTGATATAATTATATGATTCTTATTCTTTATTTTGTTTATGAAGTGTATCACATTAATCAATTTGCCTATGGTAAACCATCCATTTAACCCTGGAATGAAGCATGCTTGATCATAGTGAGTAATGTTTTTAATGCATTGTATCTTATTTAGGATTTTTGCATCCGTGCTCACAAGGGATATTGGTCTCTAGTTTTCTTTTTGTGTTATACTTAGCAGGGTAATGTTGGCTTCATAAAATGAGTTAGGAAGTATTGACTCCTCTTTTTTTATTTTTGAGGGGGGAGTTTAAAAAGAATAAGTATAACATTTTCTTTGAATGTTTGGTCGCATTCACTGGTGAAGACATCTAATCATGGACTTTTGGGAGGTTTTTGATAATTCTTTTAATTTCCGTACAGCTCATCAGATTATTCAGATTTTCCAGGTCTTCATGATTTTCAGTCTAGGAAGGTTGTATATTTCTCAGAACTTGTCCATTCATTTCTTCTAGGTTACTACATTTGGTGCCATAACATTTTTCATAGTATTCTTGTATGATCTTTTGTATTTCGATGGTATCTGTCTTAACTTCTCTTTCATTTCTGATTTTGTTTATTTGCGTCTTCTTTTATCCTTAGTGAGTCTAGCCAGGTGTTTGTCCATTTTATTAATATTTTCAAAGAAACAGCCCTTTGTTTTATTATTTACTTTTTCTACAGTCTTTCAATTCTCAAATTCATTTAATTCTGCTCTAATTTTGATTATTTCATTCCTTCTGCTGACTTTGGTCTTCATTTTTTCTTCTTTTTCTATTTTTTAAATTTAATATTAAAATGTTTATTTGGGCTCATTCTTTTTTTTTTCTTTGAGATAGGCCTGTGATGATATGAACTTTCCTTTTGTTACTGCTTTTTCTGTGTCCCACATGTTTTACTATGTTGTACTTTCATTTTCATGTGTTTTTAGGTATCTCTTGATCTACCTTTTTATTTCTCCTATGACCCAGTCATTTTTATGTAGCATGTTGTTTAATATCCACTTATTTGTGTTTTATCCCACTTTCTTATTATAGACGATTTCCAGCTTCAAAACATTATAATCAGAGAATATCATTGGTATGATTTCAATCCTCTTATATTTCTTGAGGCTAGTTTTGTGTCTCAGCATGTAGTCTATCCTTGAGAATGTTCCCTGTGCGCTAGAGAAGAATGTATAAGCAGCCATTTTTGGAAGAAAGGCTCCGTAAATATTGCTCTAAGGTGTAATTTAAAGATGTTATTTCCTTATTGATATTCTGTTTAGACGATTGATCTATATCTGATAGTGGGGTATTTAGGTCACTTACTATGATAATGTTTCATTCAATTTCTCTCTTTTGTTCTATTAATAATTGCTTTATATATATCGGGGGTCCCCGATTGACAGCATAAATATTAATAAATGTCATGTCTTCTTGACGTGATTCCTTTTATCTTTATGAAGTGTCCCTCAGTATCACTCTTTATCTTTGTTATCTTAAAGTTTATTACATTTGATATAAGTACAGCTACATCCGCTTTTGTGTATACACACACACACACATTGTGTTCTGCGTGTACATTTTTTCCAATTTCTTTTGCAAATTTGGATCCTTATTCTCGCTCTTTTCTGTTATTACCTCAAATTGTCCCTATGTATGCTGAATGTTCATATCTAACTTGAAATAGCAGTTATTTTCTTATTGTTTAATCTTATAATACTATGTTCTTAATAAGAGTTGAACTATCTTGCTCCTGTCTGCTTGCTAGTCATCTTGCTCATAGTTATATGTGTTTCTTTGTGATTTTGTTTCAGGTGGGTTGACCTCTTTCAGTATTTCATGTAATGCAGGCCTCATAGGGAAGAATTCCCTCAACTTTTGATGTCTGTAAAGGTCTTTATTTCTCCTTCGTATTTAAAGGAGAGCTTGCTGGATATATTATTTATTCTTGGCTGGTAATTCCTTTCACTTAATAGTTTGAATATTTGGTTCCACTCCTTTCTTGATTGTAAGATTTGTGCTGAGAAGTCCAAAAATAATTCTTCATAGGTTACTGTCTCCCCCTCTCTCAATTGCTTTGAGATTTTTTTCTTTGTCATGAATTTTTGACAATTTTAATAAAATGTGCTTTGGAAAAGGCCTTTTTGGGTTGTGATCATTGGGTGTTCTATTTGCTTTTTGAATTTCACGATTCAGCTCACTTTTTAGAACTGGGAGTTTCTAATCAATTATTTGTTTTAATATGCTCTCACTTCCCTTTTCCTTCTCTTCTTCTTCTGGTATACTCATTATTCTTATATTGCTTTTCCTGATGGTGTCAGTTCTTGTAACTCTGTACCTTTTTAATTGAGTTTGTTTGTTTGTTTGTTTGTTTGTTTATTTTCATTGTCAGGTCTTTCTCTTCTTCCTTCTCGAATATTTCCAGATTTGTCTTCTTCCTTCTTCCATCTGGTCATCTCTATTTCCTAAGCTTTCTATTTCATTCCTCGATTCTTTGAATGTGTTCTTCATTACCAGAAGTTCTATTTGATTATTTTTTAGGGTTTCATTCTCCTTTCTAAAAAAACACTCATTTTGTTGGTCTATTTTGATTCTAAGTCCTTGGAATTCTTGGTCATATTTTTCTTGCATGTCTGAGTTTTTCAGGATTTAATTTAATTCAATTTAAAATTCAATTTAAATTCTCTTTCATTTAAATTGTATATTTTTATGTCTTTAATCTTATTTTCTGGAGATTTTTCTCTTTCATTCTGAGCTGCCTTGTTACCTTGGTTGTTCGTGGTGTTTCATGGACTATTTCTTTACCTGGGCATTAATGGAAATATACTCTCCTTTGTTTGTTGTTTTTCAAAAAAAAGAGATTTATTATATAGAAGTCTCTCTTTATCCAGTTGTTAAGAAGGGGTTTTTCTTTTTGATTTCCAGTAGGTGCTGTCCAAGCCTCTTGGATCTCTGCTTTGTGGCTAAAAATGCTTTCTCTCTATCTCTCTGTCTTCTGTACTGTATATTTAATCCACAGTCAGGTCCCCTCGGTCCCAGTGACATCAGTGGTACTGGCTGAGGTTTATGTTTCAGTACTACTTGTGCAAATTCCCCTAGGGCTCCCCAGTGCTAAGTCTGAGAAGATATAGAATGAGGGGAGGGCATGATTAGGTTAGTGGGAAGGAGGTGCTGCCAGGCTTTCTCTCTCTATCCCATGTTTGGCAATAGTGACTGTTAAGACATAGCTGTTGCCCCTTCACATTTAGTTCTTGCTCCACTTTCTGCCCTGATACCTGATCTCTGCTGTGTGAAACTCACAGATTCTTCAGGCAAGGCTGTTTGGAGAACGGGCCATAAATTCTCTCCCCCTGCTGAGAGGACTGTATATGTCAGCTCCTTTGTTTTTCCCAATCTTCCCTCCAAGACTTCTGTGGTTTCAACCTTCTGAAGCTCTGATGTGCAGCTCTCTCAAACATGCTTGTGTGAAGTCTGAGTGTTATTTGTGGTGGTTTAGGTGTTCAACATATTATTATTTCAAGGGAAGAGACCTGGGGAGATCCCTCACTCTGCTGTACTTCTGAGGTCACTCTATTTTTCATATTTGTTTACAATGGCCTTATTCTCTCCCATTGCTCTGCACCAGGATTTTTAGATGTTGAGGAATAGTCTTCCAAGAACTGTGGTCATATTTATTTTCAATTCCTGAGACCTACAAAAACAATTCAAAATTCTATGGTCAAGAGTATCAGATGCCTCAGAATATCCTGCCCCCAAGTTATTCGACTGGGGCCCTTAAGGTTTTGGGCTAAGAAATGAGAGAAAGCAGATATTTTGGATATTAGGAAGTAAAACATGGGGAGACTAAGTTCTGGAACAAGGCAGAGTGGCACAGTTGGTTGCAGAGTTAGCTCAGATCTTAGAGACTAAAATCTAAGGCTTGTGTTTCCTTTAGATTGTGTAGTGAAGGTGATGATTAAATTATGTCAATAAAATGTCCAAAATTACTTTTTCACAGCTTATACGCCAACAGCGATAAACTGCTTGCCCTTTCCTTACACACATTCTACAGTGTTTGTTCTGCCACTGTTCCTTTTTCTTATAATCTGTTTGTATTGACTACACTCCCATTCTTTTTCTAGTGTAATCTTACTTCTTTATTAAGATTCAAATTCTGTATTACCTCCTCCAGAGAGATTTACCTACCTTCTCATCCTCATTTCCCAGAACAGATTGGGCTCTCCAATATATTGTGCATATTTGCACCATCGTACTTCTAAATCATTTAATCAGTTTGTCTTTCCCTTCTGGAATTTGAGGTACTGGAGGACCAAGATGGTGTCTTATTTACCTTTGTACTCATAACATTTAGCACAAAATGAATGTTTTGTAAATATATGTTTTTTAAATACATGAGTTGAAGATTTCCAGTCAAGGTGGTAGAGTATGAAAACATTATGCTTACTTTCCCTCACAACCACATCAAAACTGCAACTAAATTACAGGAAAAAAAATATGCCATTGAGAATCACTTTAACTTGAACTGAATGGAGGTCCTACAACTAAGAATATACAAAGACGCCACATTGAGACTGTGAGAAAAGGCAGAGACATTGAATGGGTGGTCCCATGAATGGATGTGTGTGGTGGTTAAAAGTTGGGAGAGCTATCTCAGCAGTGGAATTTCCCTAAGAGTGCAAGGTCTCAACACCACACCAGGCTGTCCAGTCCAGGATTCTAGCACTGAGAAGAAAAGTCTCCACAAACTCTGGCTGTTAAAACCAGTGAAGGTTGTGGCTGAGTGAGACGGAAGTCTGCTGAAGTTCCAGGTGTTCTTATTAAGGGGACTGCACAGAAAACTACTCACCGAGGGACTCACTTGCTCTGAGCTCCAGCTTCAGGGCAGCAGCATGAAAGGTGCCAGCAATATATGAGAAGAGACTGAATTGTCTAACTTCAGGGAAAAACCCAGAGGGGCAGCTTTCCCTCAGGCAAAGTGCTGGCAGAAGCCATTGTTTCTTTGTTGAGCTCTTTCCCCAACCAGCATGCAGATACAATTAGCCTCCATATATAAGTCTCTATCACCCTGGTTAACAGCATTTTCCCTGCCTTGGTGACTTCTTAATACCCTGGCTCTCCTAACTTGTGAATCCACCCAAGCCATTCCCAAAGGGTTTTCCATACTAACAACCTTTCTTGGATCATGCTGTGAACTTTCCTAAATTATCTAAAAAATATCACAAACCCCAAACAAACAGTATCTACCTTTGGGTGTACCCCATACCACTTGCTGAGCAGCCTCAAGCCCAGAATTAGTGGCATCCAGCCTCAGATTGCAGCTTAGCCTCTCCAGGCACTTCCAACTCCAGCACAAGTGGCAAATATATGTGGATCACTTTGCAGATTATACCAAGTGGCATTGATGCTGACCTTAGCTTGCACAAGATCTTCCTCCTAAGAGCCCTCAGACCAACACACATGGGAACCAGTTTCAGACTGAAACATGTCCACAAATGACAAAACCAAAGGGAAGACTAGGCAGGCACCAGAGCTCCACTGAAGAGAATCCTGCTCTATAGAGTCAGCCCTTTCACAACAGTTTTCCATTGCGGTCCTGTCCAGGTTCAACAACCTATAAAACTGTGGTTTAACCCCTCCTACTGAAGTTCAAACATCAACTAAGCCTCAAGTACAACAGGAAGGCACACAAAAATGACATAAGGGACATTCCTAGAGCACCTAGCTCAGGTGATAAGGGAGATGGCACCACTGGTCCCCAAAGAACATCTACTACATAGGCCACTATACTAAGACTGAGAGACATAGCAGCCCTACCTAATATGTAGAAATAAACACAAGGAGACATCAAATATGGGACACAGACATGTGCTAAATTAAATAACAAAACAAAACTCCAGATAAGGAATTAATCAAAAGCGAAGGCGAGCAATCTATCAGATGCAGTTTAAAATATGCTCTCTTAGAAATATTCTCTATGCGCTCAGTGAGAATTAAACAAGGAGATAGGAAATATTAAAAAAGAGATAAAGAAACAAAAGATAAATAATCAGAAATTAAAAATACAAAAGCTGAAATGAAG
Source organism: Rousettus aegyptiacus (assembly GCF_014176215.1). Taxonomy (NCBI): domain Eukaryota; kingdom Metazoa; phylum Chordata; class Mammalia; order Chiroptera; family Pteropodidae; genus Rousettus; species Rousettus aegyptiacus. The sequence goes on along the minus strand of NW_023416312.1, from coordinate 80,829,769 downwards.
AATACATTAGAGAGAACCAATAGATTAGATGAAGCAGAGGTTTGACTCTGCTTCAGAAATCTATGATTTAGAAAATACGGTAGTAGAAGACATCCAATCAGAACAGCAAAAAAAAAAGATTCTTAAAAAAATTAGGATACTTTAAAGGGCATCTGGGACATCAAGTGTACCAACATTCACATCATAGGTATGCCAGAACGGGAAAAAAGAGATCAAAGGATTCAGAATTTTCCAAAGAAATAATGGCTGAAAGCTTTCCTAAACATTTGAAGGAAATAAATATACAAGTCCAAGAAGCACAGAGTCCCAAGCAAGATGAACCCAAAGAGGTCCACACCAAGACTCATCATTATTAATATACTAATGGTTAAAGACAAAGAGAGAATCTTAAAAGCATTAAGAGTTACCTATAAGAGTGTCACCTGATAACTCAACAAAAACTTTGCAGCTCAGAAAAATTGGCATAAAATATTCAAAGTGGTGAAAAGCAAGGACATATAACAAAGATTGCTTAGCAAAGCTATCATGTAGAATTAATAGACAAAGCTTCTCAGATTAGACAAAGCTGAAGGAGTTCATCGCCATCAAACCAGTATTACAAGAAATATTAAGAAAATTTTTAAGAATAATAATAAAAAAACATAAATAATAAAATAGCAATGACTACATATCTGGCAACAATTGGTTTAAATGTAAATGGATCAAATGCTCCAATTAAAAGACATAGGATGGCAGAGTGGATAAGACACACTCAGACTATATGTAAAGGGATGAAGAAAGATATTTCATAAAAACGGGGGGGGGGAAGATAAAAGCTGTGGTGGCAATATTTATATCAGACAAAATAGTCTTTAAATCAGAGGTTATAATAAGAGACAAAGAAGGACCCAGTAATCCCACTAATAGGGATTTACCCTAAAAAACTCAAAATACTACTTTAAAGGAACATATACATTCATGTGTTTATTACAGCATTACTTACAATAGCTAAGATATGGAGGCAATATGGGTGTCCATCAGCAGATGAATGGATAAAGATGAGTTGGTACATATATACAATGAAATATTACTCAGACATAAAAAAATGAAATATTGCCATCTGAAATAACATGGATGGACCTAGTGGGTATTGTGCTTAGTGGAGTAATTCAGATAAAGATACATACCATATCATTTCATTTATATGTGAAATCTAGAAAACAAGATTTAAACAAACAAACAAACAAGCTCATAGATATGGAGAGCATTTTGATGGTTGTCAGATTGATTCATTGGGTGATGGGTGAAGGGGGGAATGGATTAAGAGTTACAAGTGGCTGTTACAAAATAATCATAGAGATATAGATTTAGCATAGAGAATATAATCAGTAGTATTATAACTATGTATGGTGTCAGATGGGTACTGGATTTATTGAGATGATCACTTCGTAGTTATACAAATGTCTGATCACTGTTGTATACTTGAAACTGATATAATGTTGTATGTCAATTGTAATTGAAAAAAACAAAACAAAAACATATGTTTGCATGTAGCACTGTAATAATCATGTAGGTCATTTAATGTGCATTGGATGACAACTTTGTTGAAAGTTTTATTAGATTACAGCAGTGATCTCTTTATAAGTTTGCTCAGTATTCATAATTTGTTGCTCATATAACATGGCTTTATGTTCATAAACAAATTACTGGGAGCACTGCTTACAAGGCACACATTTTTCTTTATATTCCTTTGTTTTTTAACAATTTGGAATTTCGGAATTGGTGTATACTATCTAATTTGAAACAAAAGCCCAAAGAATTCAGCCTCCTGCAAAACAAGGTATACATATATAATATTTCAATAGCCATATTTTATTGTATAAGTAGAAGCTGATTTACCTTGCATTCTATAGCCAATACTCTCCATTAAGTTGTCCCTTTCCACAGTTGTTATTTAAAAAGAACTTATTTTTGAGTTGGAGAAGCATGGCAGAGTGAGCAACATCCCTAGATTTCTCCCCCTGAAATAACAATAAGCTGAACATCTAAAACTCCACAAAAAACACCCAAACTGCAACCAGCACGTCTGAACATGGGATCTGCACATAAGAGCTACCACAGGTCAGAACCTTGGGTGTCGGACGGTGGACTAGGAGATACAAAGAAGATGTCTGTTGCAACCAGAGCTCCCTATAGGAGGAGGGGGAAGGGAGAAGGTGTGGCAAGTTCCTTGAACAGCCTTGCTTGGGAGAGCTGTGAGCTTCACGTGGCTGGGGCAGGACCCAGTCATCAGGGCAGAAAGCAGAGAAGTAGGAATGGCAGAGAAACAACAGTTGATTTTTACTAGCCATTGTTTCAAAAAGAGGCTGAGATGCAGCCCACACCCACCAACCCATAAGGCTCCTCCCCCCATATCCTCCAAAACCAAACATCGTGGAGCCCCAGAGGAATCTTAGCAAGTGCTACAGAAACTGTCACTAGCACAGACAGGGACTGAGACCGAGGGTAGCAAGCATGATTAAATATCTACAAGAAAAAAAAGCATTATTAAGGCTTTATACACAGCAGGATTCAAGAGGTTTAGACAGCACCTACTGGAAACCAAAAGAAAAACACCTTCTTTGAAACAGGCTAAAGAGAGACCTTTATATAATAAAACTTCTCTCTGGAAAGAAACAGAATACACTTTCATTAATGTTCAGATGGAGAAATAGTCCATTAAACACCATGAACAACCAAGATGACAAGGCATCTCACAAAGAAAGAAAAATCTCCAGAAAATAAGCTTACAGACATGGAAATATGGGACTTAATAACAGACAATACGAGATTGTACTTCTGAAAAAAAATAGTGAGATCTGAAAGAATTCATATCAATAATTTCAGGAACTGAAAAAACAATTAGATGAGCAGAATGAGTTCTTCAGTAAGGTGACTGAAACCATCAATAAGAACAGAATAGAATTTCTGGAAATAAACACACTGCAAGAGTTGAAAAATGAAATAGAAAGATTGGGAAATAGAGTCAACCAAACGGAGGAAAGGATCAGTGATATTGAAGACAAAAATCTAGAAATAAATCAGAAGGAAGAAGTGAGGAACTGAAGAATGAGAAATAATGAAGAAGAAATATAAGAACTAGCTGATAGCAGCAGGAGAGAAAACAAGAATAATGGGCATTCTCAAAGGGGAGGAAAGGAACAGGGATTAGAAAGCATTTTCAGACAAATACTTGATGAGAATTTCCCAAATGTAAGGAATGAGCGGGAGCTTGGAATGCAAGAAGTCAACAGAATACTCAAATACCTCAACACAAGAAGGCCTTCACCAAGACATTGTATTAAAATGATCAAAAATCAATGACAAAGAAAGAATTCTCAGGGAAGCTAGGGAAAAGAAGTTGGTAACCTAAAAAGAAAACCTGTTTGATTATTGTGAGACTTCTCAGCATAAACTTTACAAGCCAAAAAGGAGTTGAATCAAATATTCAAACTATTAAATGAAAGGAACTACGAGACAAGAATGATGTATCCGGCTCAGCTCTCCGTTAAATATGAGACATATTTAGACCTTTCCAGACATACGAAAATTGAGGGAACCTCCACTACGATGCCTGCACTACAAGAAATACTGAAAGGGGCCAGCTCACCTAAAACAAAATTACAAAAATAAATACATAATCAGGAGGAAGGTGACTATGAGACAAATAGAAGCAGAGGAGTGAAACCCTTACTAAGAACAGTGTATTATAAGCTTAAACAATAAGAACTTTGCTATAATAAGATAGTAATGAAAGTTTAGCATACATAGAAACAAATTGAGGTAACAATGACTGAAAACAGGAAGATTCAAACATCCTAATTCACAAAAGGGAATGGAGATAAGACACGTGCAGAAGAAAATGGACGACTCTCTCTCTCTCTCTCTCTCTCTCTCTCTCTCTCTATATATATATATATATATATACATATATAACTATATATATATATATATATATATATATATAACTATCTTTTCCATTTTACATTTTCATAAGGGTAACCACATGCCAAAGATTCAGAATATAACATAAAACAATAAGGACCAGAGGGGAAACCCTCAAAAACCAACCAAAGTAAAAAAACAAAAAATAAAACAAAGCAAAAAACTGAAAGACAAGGACAAAGAAGCAAAGGATACACAGGACTACCAGAAATCAAAACATAAAATGGTTATAGGAAAAATTAATATTTCAATAATTACCCTAAATGAAAATGGACTGAACTCATCAATAAAAATTCACAGAGTTCCAGATTGGAACAAATTACAAAACCCATTCATATGCTGCCTCCAGGAGACATATCTCAGCTCCAAAGGCTCAAAGTGAAAGGGTGGAAAATAATATTTCAAGCAAACAGTATTTAGAGAAAAGCAGATGTAGCTGTACTTATATCAGACAAAATTGACTTCAAGATAAAAAAAAAGGTAAATAAAGATACTGACACTTCATAATGATAAAGGGAATCATGCACCAAGAAACCATAACAATTATTAATATTTATACTCCCAATGAGGGAGCCCCAATATATGTAATGCAGTTACTAAGAGAACTAAAAGGAGAAACAGACCAAAACACTATCATAGTGGGAGACTTAAATACCAAACTGTAAGATATGGGTAGATCATCCAAACAGAAAATCAGTAATTAAATCACATCCTTAAATGAAATGTTAGACCAACTGGACATAATTGACATTTACAGAGCCTTCCATCCTACAAAAGTTGCTTATACATTCTTCTCTAGTGTGCGTGGAACATTCTCAAGACTCAACCACATACAGGGACACAGAGATAGTCTCAGCAAATACAAGAGAGTTGAAATCATACCAACCATATTTTCTGATCAAATGCTTTGAAGCTGGAGATCAACTTTAAAAAGAAAGTAGGAAAAACTACAACTACATGGAGATTAAACAACATACCACTGAAGAATAACTGGGTCAGAGTAGAAATAAAAAGAGATCAAGAGATATATAGAAACAAATGATAATGATAGTACCACATATCAAAACTTTTGGGACATGGCCAAAGCGGTCATAAGAGGAAAGTTGTAATCATTACAAGCCTATCTCTAAAAATAAACAACCCAATGCTTCATCTTAAAGAAAACTGGTAAAGGAAAATCAAATGAAGCCTAAAGTCAGCAGAAGGAAAGAAATAATCAAAATTAGAGCAGAAATAAATGAAATTGAACAACAACAACAACAACGACAACAACAAACAATAAAAAAAAACATAAATGCAACAAAGGGCTGGTTCTTTGAGAAGGTTAATAAAATTGACAAGCTCCTGACTAGTCTTACTACAGAAAAAAGGTAAGGCCACAAATAAACAAAATCAGAGAAGAGGAGAAATTATGACAGACATTGTAGAAATACAAAGGATCATACAAGAATACTAAGAAAAAGTATATAACACCAAATTGAATAACCTACAAGAAATAAACCAGTTCTTAGAAAAATACAATCTTCCTAGACTGAATCAAGAAGAACTGGAAAATCTAAATAGACTGACCAGCAGTATGGAAATTGAAACAATCATTGAAAATCTACCAAAAAGTCAAAGTCCAGGACTAGATGGTTTCACCAGTGAATTCTACAAAACATTCAAAGAAGATTTAATACCTATTCTACTCAAACTTTTCCAAAAATTGAAGAGGAGGCAATATTTTCCAACTCTTTATGAGGCCAATACTACCCTAATACAAAAACCTGTAAAGATAACATGCAAACAAAAAACTACGGACCAATATTTCTCATGAACACAGATGCAAAAATACTAAATAAAATACGAGCAAATTGAGTACAGCAACACATTAAAAGATTATACACCATGACCAAGTATACAGAGATGCTTGAACATATGCAAATCAATGAATGTGATACAGAACATAAACAAATTAAAAAATAAGAATCATATGATCATATCAATAGATGCAAAAAATCCTTCAACAAGATTCAGCATCCATTTATGATCAAAACACTTGACAAAATCGGTATAGAAGGAAATATATTTATTATAATAAAAGCCATATATGACAAACACTCAGCCAACATTATACTGAATGTTGAATGACTAAAAACCTTCTCTCTAAGGTCAGGAACAACTAACTCAAGGCTGTCCACTGTTGCCATTGTTATTCAGTATAACTTTGGAGGTCCTAACGAGTACAATCAGACAAGAGAAAGATATAAAAGGTATCCACAAAGGAAACGAAGAAGTCAAACTGTCGCTATTTGCAGACGGCATGATTCTCTATACAGGAAACCCTGAAGCCTTTACAAGAACACTACTAGAAAAAATAAACAAGGTACAGTAAATTTTCTGGATACAAAATTAATTTTCAAAAATCTATAGCATGCCTATAATCTAATAATGAAGGGTCAGGGAAAAAAAGTGGAAAAAAATTCCTTTTGAAATTTCAATAAATAAAATAAAATACCTAGGAATAAATCTAATGAAACATGTGAAGAACCTATATAATGAAAATTATAAGACACTATTAAAAGAAGTTGAAAAAGATACAAAAAATGGAGAAATATTCTGTGTTCTTAGATTGAAAGAATCAACATAGGTAAAATGACATTATTACCTAAAGTGTTATACAGATTTAATGCAATTCCAATCAAAATCCTATAGACATTTTTTTTAAGGAAAGAGAACAACATTCATCAGATTTGTATGGAAGCACAAAAAAACCCAAATTGCCAAAGCCATCCTGAGAAAAATAGAATGAGGCTGGAGGCATCACCCTTCCTGAATTTAAATTATACTACAAAGTGACAGTAATCAAAAAGGCATGGCATTGGCAGAAAAACAGACACATTGACCAGTGGAACAGAATCTAGAGTCCAGAAGTAAACTCATATTTACCTATGCAAGTAATCTTTGACAAAAAAGCCAAAAACATGGTGTTGAAAGGAAAGTCTCTTCCTTCAATAAATAGTTCTGGGAAAACTGGAAAGCCACCTGCAAAAGAATGAGACTAGACTATTGTTTATCACCACACACCAAAATTAACTCAAAATGGATTAAGGACATGAATAGAAGACCTGAAACAATAAAATCCCCAGGAAAAAAAAAACATAGGAAGCAAACTCAAGGACCTTGGACTTAAAGAGCATTTTATAAATTTGACCTTAAAATACAAGGAAGTAAAAGCTAAAATGAATGAGTGGGACCGCATCAAACTAAAAAGCTTCTGCACAGTTTTTAAAGAATTGTATATTGCCTGGTTGACATCTCACATGATATATTCATCCATAGTATTATGTTAAATATATTTTCTTTCCTGGGAAACTGAAAACAGAACCAGAGTTTCCAACTACTCTTGTTTGAACACACAACCTGGGTCATCATGTGAGAATAAAGCTGGAGTGGCCTTGTTTTGGCTATACACCCATGCAACACAGAAAGCCAGGAGGAAGAGAGAGAGGCAGAGAGAGAGAGAGAGAGAGAGACAGAGAGACAGAGAGACAGAGAGACAGAGAGACAGAGAGAGACAGAGAAAGAGAAAGACAGGGAGATTAAGAGACAAGAGACCATTTGACTCCCCCCAAAATAGATAGTCTTTATTCTGATCAGTTTTGCATTTCCTGATTCCAGGTCCTCATGAAGCCTGCCTATGCTCCCTAACTTTGGATCTGTGACACACTTTAATATTCTTCTAATAAATTTTGTCACTCTTTTTTTTGTATTGGTAAATTTAATTGACTTTTTGCTCCTTGCTCCCTTATGCACTCTTTTGTTCTAGCCTGACGCTCTAGTACAATCTTTGTTCTTTGTTATATTATTCACTCACTTATTCATTTAACAAATCTTTACTGAAGAGCTACCCTATTTTTCTTAATATAGTGCTAGCTGCTAGGCATACGATGATGGTGAAATTTATACTCAGTCCTCAAGGAGCATGCAGCCAGGGAATGAGATAGAAAAATATACATATATTTTAATGTTATCCTGTTATATTATTACTATTGATAAAAAAATAAAATAGTAGAAGGACACCTAATCTATACCTGGATATTTAAGGAAGGCTTCTAAACGAAGTGACCTCTAAAAGAAGTTTCAAAGGATGAAGAATTTCCAGGTGGTATGCATGTGCGTGCATGCGTGCGTGCGTGCGTGAGAGAGAGAGAGAGAGAGAGAGAGAGAGAGAGAGAGAGAGAGAGAGAGAGAGAGAAAGGAGATAGTTATGTTGTAGTTAGAGGAAAGAAGGGGTAGAAAATGTTCAAAGTTCTTTTGGGTTATAAAAATTAATTTGGCATCTTTGTAGCACACACTACAAAGGTATGCGTAGGCAACAAAAGAAACTGAAAAGGTAACCAAGGCCCAGCATGTGAAAGGCTTTTTTTATGCTTTACTAAGGGTTCTGAACATTAATCTGAGGGTAATGGGGAATTTTTGAAAAGTTTTAAAGCAGTAAATTTACACTATCATTTCATTTTCAAAATGTCACTCTGGGTGCTAAAAGTAAATGGATTTTATTGAAAGAGAAATTGTGGGAAACTATATAGAAGGCTGTTTTAGTTGGCAGTGACAGTGGGGATGAAGAAAAGTGAATTGATTCATAACGTATTATAGCTGAAGTGTATATTTTGAGTCCATCCTTATGCAATTTCTATGAAAATAAGTACCACAAAGTAGGTGTTCAATTATTGTTTGCTGAGTGAGTGAACAAGGTGGCTAGGTGAATCCTTGGTATGTACTAAAGCCAGTGTGGGAATAAATAGAAAGAGAGAGGAGGAGAGGACTTATGACTGAGCCTGTGGCTCTGCTCATGTTTATAGAAGGAAAAGGCCAATGAAAAAGTTGAAGAAGGAATGTCAAAGAAGTTGGATGAGAAATGTGCAGAAGGAAAAGCAAAATTGAAGTTGAGGAAGTAGAGACAGAAAGTATAGCTTTTTTCTTTTAAAATGTTTGGTAGATTGAAGTATATGAGAAATAGGACTCAAATGATAAAATGGCCCAAGGAAGGGTTATTTTTAATGAGTGAAGACATGAGCACTTTTTAAATTTAAAAATCAAAAGGAAGAAACAAGAACCAAGAGAAAGTAGAGCTAGATGGCAGAGACAAGTTAGATAAGAGGGGGTTTCAGTGGTAGCAGAAAAATGACCTCCCACACAAGATGTCTACATCCTGATCCATGGGACCTATAAATGTATTGTTACCTTACCTGGCAAAAAGGGATTTGCAAATGTAATTGATTTAAAATTTTTAAGATAAAAAGATTATCCTGAATTACTGGAGGGAACCAGTGTAATCGCGAGGGACCTTAAAAGTATAAGAGGGAGGAGATTGATGAGGAAAGCAGAATGTCAGAGTCAGAAAGTGGTGTGATGATGCTGTCCTACTGCCTTTGAAAAAGGGGGAATAGGGGGAAAGAGTCAAATCATGCAGGTGGCCTCTAGAAGTTGAAAAACACACACACAAGAAATAGATTTTCTTTCCTGGAGCCTTTATATTTTCTTTCCTGGAGCCACATCCCTGCCAAAACTTTGATTTTTGCCTAGTGTGAACTGTGTTAGACTTCTGACCTCTAGAACAGTAAGATAATAATTTTATATTGTTCAAGGAAATATGGCAGAGTGAAAGATCCCCAAATATCTCCCCTTGAACCAACAATAAGCTGAACATCTAAAATTCAACTCAAAACATGGAAACTGTACATCAGCAAGTCTGAGCATGGAATCTGCACATAAGAGCTACCACAGGTCAGAACCCCGGGTGTCTGGTGGTGGACTGAGAGAAATAAAGAAGCTGCCTCTAGCAGTTGCTGGAGCTCCCTGAGGGAGGATGGGGAGGGGGGAAGGTGTAGCAACTTCCCTGAACAGACCCACCTGGGAAATATTGTGAGATCTACCCAGCCAACGGTAAGGCTCAGTCATTGGAGCAGAAAGCAGAGAAAGAGAGAGCAGAAAAACAACAGGTGATTTTTACTGGCGGTGGTTGCAAAGCCAAGACTGAGCTGCAGCCCCTAAACTCCAACCCAGAGGGCACCTCCCCCCATACCCTCCAAAAATGATCACCAGGTAGCCCTAGGGGTATCTGAGCAAAAGCTACCGAAACTCTTGCTAAGACTGACAGGGACTGAAACTGTGGGCAGTGAGAATGATTAAACATCTACAAGGAAATAAAGGCATTATATAAAAGCATTATTAAGGCTTTACATAAAGCAGGGATCCAAGAAACTTAGATGCCACATACTGGAAACAAAAGAAAAGCATCTTTGCACAGACTAAAGAGAGAACTTCATATAATAAATCTTCTTTCTGTAAAGAAAGTAGAATACACTTCCATTAATGTCCAGGTGGAGAAATAGTCCATTAAACACCATGAACAACCAAAGTGACAAGGCAGCTCAGAAAGAAAGAGAAAAATCTCCAGAAAATAAGCTTATGGACATAGACATATGCAACATAAATGACAGAGAATTAAGGATGGTACTTCAGAAAAAATTCACTGAGTTCCAAAATGACTCATGTCAACAATTTCAGGAACTGAAAAAAAAACACCTAGATGAGCGGGGCAAGGAAATTTAAACCCTCAAAAGAACAAAATAAGACTTCTAGAGACAAACACACACACACACACACACACACACACACATGCACACACACACACATGCACATGCACACATACACACACTGCAAGCATTGAAAAATGAAATAGCTAGCTTGGGAAATAGAGTCAAACAAATTGAGGAAAGGGTCAGTGATATCAATGACAGAAATCTAGAAATAAATCAGAAGGAAGAAGAAAGAAATGGAAGAATGAAAAATAATGAAAGAGAAATTCAAGAAGTAGTTGATACCATCAGGAGAAGAAACATAAGAATAATGGGCATTATCAACGGTGAGGAAAAGGAGCAGGGACTAGAAAGCATTTTCAGAAAAATAGTAGACAAGAATTTCCTAAATCTAAGGAATGAGCTGGAATTTGGATTGGAATGCAAAAAGTCAACAGAACACTCAATTACCTCGACCTAAAAAGTCCTTCACCAGTATTAAAATTATCAAAATCAGTGACAAACACAGATTCTCAGGGCAACCAGGGACAAGAAAACTGTAACTTATAAAGAAAAACCCATTGGATTATCCTCAGACTCTTCAGCACAGACCTTACAAGCCATAAAAAAAATGGGATCAAATATTTAAACTATTAAGTGAAAGGAAGTACTAGTCTAGAATAATGTGTCCAGCTACACTCTCCTTTAGATATGAAGGCGAAATTAAGAGCTTTCCAGACATACACAAATTGAAGGAATTATCCACTACAAAGCCCACACTACAGGAAATACTGAAAAGGGTCAGGTCATCTAAAATAAAATGAAAAAAAAAACATAATTAGGAGTAAAGTGACTATCGGGCAGGGAGAAGTAGAGGAGTGCAATCCTTACTAAGAACAGGGCATTATAAGCTTAAATAATAAGAGATTTGCTATAGCAAGATAGTAATAAATGTTCATTATACATATGGACAAATTGAGACAAGAATAACTGAAAAGGGGAGGATTCAAAGATCCAGTTTCACAAAGGGGAATGGAGATACGGCATGTGAAGAAGAAAATGGACGACTGTATATATATAACTATCCTTTACATATTTGTAATGGTAACCACACACCAAAGAATCAGAACTAAAGTATATAACAAAACAAGAAGGACCAGAGGGAAAGCCCACAAAAGCCAACCAAAATAAAGAAAACAGAAATGTAAGAACAGGAGGCAATGGAAACACCCTACTACCTGAAAGCAAGAAATAAAATTGCTATAAGAAGACCTTATGTTTCAAAAATCATCCTAAATTTAAATAAATTGAACTCACCAATAAAAAGGCACAGAGTTGCAGAATGGATCAAAATCCGAAACCCAACCATATGCTGCCTCCAGGAGACATATCTCAGCTCCAAAAACAAATATAGTCTCAAAGTGAAAGGGTGGAAAAGGATATTTCAAGCAAATGGCATTGAGAGAAAAGCGGGAGTAGCTGTACTTATATCAGACAAAATAGACTTCAGTATAAACAAGGTAAAGAAAGATACTGAGGGACACTTCATAATGATAAAGGGAATCATGCACCAAGAAGACATAACTCATTAATATCTCTGCTTCAAATCAGGGGGCTTCAAAACATGTAAAGCAATTCTTAACGGAACTAAAGGGAGAAACAGACCAAAACACTATTGTAGTACAGGAACTACATATCCCACGTTCAGATATGGACAGATCATACGAACAGAAAATCAATAATTAAATAACATCCTTAAATGTCACATTAGACTAACTGGATATAACTGACATTTACAGACCCTTCCATCCCGAAACAGCTGCTTATACAGTCCTCTCTACTACACATAGAACGTTCTCAAGAATCTATCACGTACTGGGACACAGAGATATCCTCAAGAAATACAAGCAGGTTGAAATCATACCAACCATATTGCCTGATCTTAATACTTTGAAACTAGAGATCAACTGCAAAAATAAATCAGGAAGAACCACAAATATGCGGAGATTAAACAACATGCTACTGAAGAATAACTGGATCAGAGAAGATATAAAAAGAGAGATCAAGAGATGTATAGAATCAAATAATAATGATAGTACAACATATAAAAACCTATGAGACAAGGCAAAAGCAGAGAAAAGTTCATATCATTAAAGGCCTATCTCCAAAAACAAGAATGAGCCCAAATAAGCAACCTAAACTTTCCTATTAAAAAAAAAAAACAGGAGAGAAAGAACAAATGAAGACTAAAGTCATCAGATTGAAAGAAATTGGCAAAATTAGAGTGGAAATAAATGAAATTGAACACAAGAAAAAAAACAATAAATGAAACAAAGAACTGTTTCTTTGAGAATGTTAATAAAACTGACAAGCTCCTAGCTAGACTCCCTAAAAGAGAGAGAGAGAGAGAGAGAGAGAGAGAGAGAGAGAGAGAGAGAGAGAGAGAGAGAGAGAGAGAGAGAGAGAGAAAGGACACAAATCAAAAAAATCTCATATGAAAGAGGGGAAAACATCACAAAAATACAAAGGGTCATATAAGAATACTATCTAAAAGTATATAACACCAAATTAATAACCTACAAAAAATGGACCTGTACTTAGAAAAATACAATGTTCTTAGACTAAATCAAGAAGAACTGGAAAATCTAAATAAACCAATCAGCAGTATGGAAATTGAAACAATCATAAACAACCTACCAAAATGTAAAAGTCCAGGACCAGATGGCTTCACCAGTAAATTCTACCATACATTCAATGAAGATTTAATACCTTTTCTCCTCAAAATCTTCTAAAAAATAGAAGAGAAGGCAATATTTCCCAACTCATTTTATGAGGCCAATATTAGTCTGATACCAAAACCCGGTAAGGATAACACAAAAAAGGAAAACTACAGACCAATATCTCTCATGAACACAGATGCAAAAATCCTAAATAAGATACTAGCAAACCGAATACAGCAACATATTTAAAAAGATTATACACAATGTTTAAGTGGGCTTCATCTCAGGGCAACAGGGATGGTTCAACATATGTAAATTGATTAATGTGACACAACACATAAACAAATTAAAAATTAAGAATCATATAATCATATCAATAGATGCCTTTGATAAGATACAGTATCCATTTATGATAAAAACACTTAACAAAATTCGTATAGAAGGAAAGTACCTTAACATAATTAAGATCATATGACAAACTCTCAGCCAACATTATACTGAATAGTGAAAAACTAAAAATCTTCCCTCTAAAATAAGGAACAAGGCAAGGCTGTCCATTATCACCACTGTTATTCAATATAACATTGGCAGTGCAATCAGACAAGAGAAGGATACAAAAGCATCCAATAGGAAACAAAGAAATCAAACTGTTGTTATTTGTGGATGATGTGATTATCTATATAGAAAACCCTAAAGACTCCACAATAACACTACTGGAAACAATAAGCAAATACAGTAAAGTTTCTGTATACAAAATCAAAGTTCAAAAATCTATAGCATTCCTTTAATAATGAAGCATCAGAAAAAGAAATGGAAAAAATAATTCCTTTTTCAATTGCAACAAAAAGAATAAAGCACCTAGGAATAAATGTAACGAAACATGTGAAGGACCTACATAATGAAAACTACAAGACCCTATTAAGAGAAATTGAAGAAGATACAAAGAAATGGAAAGTTATTACATGTTCTTGGATTGGAAGAATCAATATAGTTAAAATGACCGTATCACCTAAAGCATTATAAAGATTTAATGCAATCCCCATCAACATCCGATTAGCATTTTTTAAAGAAATGGAAGCACAAAAGAACTTGAATTGCCAAAGCCATCCTGAGAAAAAAGAATGAGGCTGGATGCATCACTCTGCCTGATTTCAAATTATACTACCAAGTGATAACAATCAAAATGCATGGTTTTGGGAGAAAAACAGACACACGGAACAGTGGAACAGAATTCAGAGTCCAGAAGTAAACCCATATTTATATGGGCAAATTTTTTTTTGACGAAAAAGCCAAAAACATTCAGTGGAGAAAGGAAAGCTTCTTCAATAGATGGTGCTGGGAAAACTGGAAAGCCATCTGCAAAAGAATGAATCCAGACTGTTGTCTATCACCAAACACCAAAATCAACGCAGAATGTTTTAAGGATCTCAATATAAGCCCTGAAACAATAAAATTCATAGAAGAAAACATAGAAACAAAACTCAAGGACGTTGGACTTAAAGAAAGAGCATTTTATGAATTTGACCTCAAAAGCGAGGGAAGTAAACGCTAAAGTAAATGAATGGGACTATATCAAAATAAAAAGCTTCTACTCAGCAAAGTAAATCATCAATAAGATAAAGAGACAACCATCTAAATGGGAAAATACATTTGCAAGCAATGCCTCCAATAAGGGCCAAATATTCAAAATATACAAAGTCATACAACTCAGTAGCAACAGAGAAGTAAATGGTCCAATCAAAAAATGTGCAAAGGACCTGAACAGACACTTCTCCCTAGAGGACAAATGGCCAACAAATATTTGAAAAGATGTTCAACATCACTAGCTATTAGGGAAATGCAAATCAAAACCACAATAAGATAGCATCTCACATCTTCTAAAATAGCTATAACCAACAGGACAATTAATAGTAAATGCTGGAGAGGATGCAGAGAAAAAGGAACTCTCATACACTACGTGTGGGACTGCAAATTGTTACAGCCTCTATGGAAACTGTATGGAGGTTCCTTAAAAACTAAAAATTGATCTACCATATAATCTAGCAATCCCTCTACTGGGTATTTACCCTCAAAACTTGAAAACCCACATCCAAAAAGATATTTGCACACCGATGTTCATAGCAGCATTATTCACAGTGGCCAGGACATGGGAGCAACCGAAGTGCCCTACTCTAGATGATTGGCTAAAGAAGCTGTGGTGAATATATACAACGGAACATCACTTAGCCATAGGAGATGAAATACGCCATTTGTGACAACATGGATAGACCTCAAGATAATCATGGTAAGTGAAATAAGCCAGACTGAAAAAGTTGAAAATCACATAATATTACTTATATGTGGAATATAAGCCTAAAAGCAACAAATTAACAGGACAAACAAACAGAGACTCCTGGACATGGACTATAGACTAGTGATTACCAGAGGGTTGTGTGGGTCGGGGATGTGGGGGGAGGTAGACGGTGTAAAGGGGGTCATATATATGGGGTAAAGGGAGGGTGAAGTGGGTAAAGAGGATCAAATATATGGTAAGTGAAGGAAACTGGACTTTGGATGGTAAACACACAATAGATTATACAGATGTCAAATTATAATGTACACCTGAAAATTATACAATTCTATTAATCAATGTTACCCCAATCAACTTAATTTAAAAAAATAATAATTTTGTATTGTTTAAGCCATGAAGTTTCCAGTAACTTTTGCAGCAGCAATAGAAAACTAATACAGGCAGCAATGTTTCTGTGTGCCTTAAAAAGAGGAATACTTCTTGTAATTTGAAGAAAACACAGAGAGTGAATAATGCAACAGGGATATTTTCAGGTGTAAAGAGTAAAGGGGCAGTGATATTTTATGTATCCTCAGAGTATCTTTCAGAAATACTGCAAGTTGAAGTGAATAAATCAGAACTAGCTATAACTTAGACCCAAATTTCAGAAGCAGATATTATGCATCATTCATTGTGATCATTTTTATGTTCATTGGCTATATTTTAAGTAAACATAATATGTAATGGTTTAAATATTTCAAATACTGATACTGCTCAGAATTATTTTTTCAATAGTAAATTTTCCACTATTTTAAATTCTATGAGGTCAAGGAATATAGATGTATTTTTCACGAGTTCCTTCCATGCTTAGCACAGTGTCTGGTATGTCACAGGTGCCTGATAAATATTTGCTAAATAAATGAGTAAAAGGAAAGGCTTCAGAAGAGGGAATCTCCAACAACATTAAGAAACATTTAGTACATGTCTTTATTTGCACACAGGTTTTTATGAAAATAGGTTTTGTGTAAAGAGGGGGATACCAGCAATTGGATTTATCATTTACTCAACATTCTGAGTACTTCTGTCTTTCACTCTCTGCTTTAGTAATAATGAATATAGAAGTAAACAAAACCGAGTGTCTTTTCTCATGCAATGTATATTATTTTTAAGGGAGACAGACAATAAACAGATATACTATGGATTCACAAGTACTCTGTACCTCCTAGAAGGAGGTGTCATTGTTTGTCCAATTTTAATAGAATGTGAGATTCGAGTGCTTTTTCATAAAAGGGGGATTTGTAGCCATTCATATTCTTATCTAGTTCCTCTTTTTATTAGGTTCTACCTAGGGGTGGTTATTTAGTAGAGCAAAGGAGGAAAACTAGCATCTATCAAATGCATTCTATGTACCAAGCGCTGTCACTGTACTAGGTGCTCTCTCTCTCTCTCTCTCTCTCTCTCTCATTGATTCATATAAAGTGTATTTACCATTTACAATATCAACATAAAGTTAAAATCCGTTTACATAAATTATTTCTATTATTATCTCCATTTTACACATCTAGAAACAGGCTCGGAGTTATAGAGGAATTGCTTGGGAACACACAGCTAGTAAATGGTGGAGAAAGGCTTTGAATACTTTTTTTGCTACCAGAATTCACTGTGCACAAACTATGTGTTTAGCTCTATTGACATTGAAAACATGACCTAAACTTCACCTCTGTATTTTAGAAAGCTACAGTAAAAGACTTGGGTTGTCAATTTGAATTGGAATTAAAATAAGCCCCTGTATGACATAATACTCCTGCAAAGAAAGGCCTTGGTTCACTTAACCAATTGTTTTGAGGTTATGAAAGATGAAGATGTGAAGGAGCATTAGTGTTGTTGAAGCCAAATCTGCCAATGGGCTAACTAGTGTGGGAATCCAGAGGATGTTTCTAGAAGATGTCTCACTGAGCCATATCTTTTCCTGGATATTTCTTCCTCTGTCACAAACTTCACCTTTACGGTTACTTGCTGATTTTCTGGATTTTGCCATCTCATTAATTGCCTGGTCCAGATCCTTGGCAGTGCTTGTAATTGAAGAAGCATTACAATTTGGCCCTGGTCATGAGGAGAAGCTGGGACTCAGTTGTGGGAAGCAGTGCACCACTTTTAATTAGCTGCAGCTTATTTTCCAAAACCAGAATGCAGTTCTTGAGTGCTGCAGCTCAGATCATTTGAATATCAGGCTGCACTGACTGAGAGCTCACACTCCCTGGTGGGAGTCTGTTTAGTTTAAGCTAATGAAGCTGATGTGATAAAGTGTGACTTTTGATTAGGTGAACTTTTACAGGGCTTATCTGATTCTGTCAGGATTCAGTTTCTTGAGAAATTGTCTCTGTCTCAAAATTGAACTACGATTTGACATATCTGAGAACTTGAGATTTCTAGGTTATGAGGCTGAAGAATTAATTTTAATTGACTAAAAGTAATGAGTAAGGGATTCAGAATACTATACAAGCTCTAATTATCTTACCCAATCATTTGTTTTCCTATCACGAACCCTAATTTAAATGATATCTGCAGGCTCTGTAAATCATTTTAATGTTTGCACTTGGCATGAGAGTTTCAAATGTTCCCAGTCATAGGAGTTTCTTGGCCTCACTCTACAGGATTAATACATGGGCCATGTTTTACTCAGGCATTCTTAACAGAGCCTCTAGGCAGGACATCTGTAGCACGGCAATGGAGAGAGTAAGTGGGGGGTCAAGAGTGAGCTTGATGTTTATACAGTGTGCAACTAATTATTCATTTTACTAAATGCTGTAACATTTTTTCTTTCTGGGTAGTGAAAACCTATGAGACTTGCCATAAAGACTGATTTTAGTAGTTCCTTAATTACTGCAAGGCTGCATCTTGTTGGCATTTCATCCCAGGCTACCTTCCCTATTAAAGCCAGAGAGAGTCTTAACACTGTGGGTGATGGAGCATCTCTACGTCAACATTTTTTGTGTTTGGGGGTTGCTGACCATTTATATATAAGAACATGCTAAAATGCTACATCAAAGTTTGCCTGGGAAATCCAGCTCAGTTTAATTTCTGACAAGGCACTTTGGATAGCTTGGGAAAGAGTAGGGCTCTCTGAGGTAAGGGAAGTTGATGTATTTTGAACAACAAGTTATTAATGCCCACCTTAAAATTCTTAAATGGACACAGCTTTCCATAGCATTCTGTGATGGCCTTCCACTACAAATAATATCTTGCTAATGACACGAAGCCTTAAAGCTGTTTTTTGTTTGTTTGTTTTTTTAAGGGCATGAATATCTGTTGAATAAAATTGTTTCTGAAGAGATGATACATAAACTCAATTCCTTGGGTGTGATTCTATAATAATTGTATGCCAGATCCATATACTTTTCTCCTTCTCTGCTACCAACTTACAAAAGGCAAACGTCTAAAGTAATATAAAAGCTGCAATGAACCATCCAGCTTAGGAATCCACCAGTAACCATGTCTGCAAAGGACAGATTGTGAGGAACTATGGTTGCTTGTGTGATGCTCTCCTAGTATTTCCAACTCCCCAAAATTCAGGAGAAACAACCAGCCAGACATATACACTCTTCCATGCTTCCCTAGCCACAGCATCTTCTTTATGAATTAAAATTAAGAAAGGTTAATGAGTTTTCTGCTGTATGGCATATGGAAGATGGTTGCTCCCATGATGTATGTAGAGAGGGGGCTCCAGGCTTGTGATTTATTGCTCTGTTAGAAGTGTGAAACACACTGTATGAAAATGCCATATAAATGCAAATAAAAATACAAACACCACCTCCCCCTGTTGGCTAGTGACAAGGTGCTTATCCTGATAAGATGTTAAGATTTAAAAGCAGAAAAGTAATAGCTGGGAAGGAAAAAACAATTACTCCTCAAAGTTTCCTTTTTAAGAAAGTCAATAAAGTTCTCGTTGTCCCCTCCCACAACCAATGACAGTTATTCACACAACCAAAATGGATAAGCCATAGTTAGGAAAGATGCATTAGTAATTAATTCAATTAAGAATTGGTGAAATTCAGATATAGAATTGGAAGATGGGTGATTTAATGTGCAATGGAGAGTGTTTTTTCCAGATGTAAGTAGCTCACAATCAAATTGTCTCTAATATGGACTCTAGTCATTGACTCAATAATAAATTTGATCTTATATTTATATAATCCCTTTCATTCTTCAAGTGTTTTAGATGCAAGTGGGAAAAAGCAACAAATCAGCCAACTGAAGGACTAGCCATGAGCCTGGCACTTTCTTCCTAAGGAGAAAATAGGTGTACAGAGAGCCATTTTCTCAGTTGTGTTTCCCAATTGTGTTACAGCTTGATGGCTTACTGTTGATATATGAAGAGTTCTCTTAAGATGAATGGGAAAGGAGAATGAATAATGGAATCATAAAATTTTAGAGCTGAAATGGGCCTTGGAAGAATTTGTCATTGTTCAAGAACCGAAAATTTAGTCAGACCCTGTTAGTAGTGACACTTTTCAATCTAATCACCATTCTTATATAAGAACCTGAAAAGTCCCACTTGGGTTTCATCCAGTCTAGAATTACAAAAACTTGGACCCCAAACAAAAAATATCTTGGGAGTAGATCTGCTTGTCCTTCCTGACATCATCTTCAATGCTATGGGATCTTTAAACAACACACATTTCCCTTAATAACTCATTTGAGAGATGACACCCATGGAATTATTGAGCTAGTTTATGTTATCTTCCTATCTCTTGTCTTGGAACACTGTGTTCACTACAACTTCAGTTTCTTGGTCTCAAAGCTATTTTCTTGAGTTTCATGTTTGAATTATGGCCAGGAAGCTTATTTTTAAACTTCTGAAAATATGTATGTCTTTCCTTTCAAATTAATGAGCAGAAAAAAAAATCAACAATGTCATTCAGGCTATCTTTGTTTTGTCACCTTCTTCTGCTTAATATTTACATTGGCTTTCAATTCTCATTGTATCTAAACAGCTTTGGTCAATTTGGCATTCAGGACCTGCCACTAATTTAATTATTAATTTTTTATATCAGGGCTCAGCAAACTATGTCCCATGGGCTGGTCACCCATTTTTATAAATAAAGTTTTATTGGAACATAGTCATGCTCTTGTTTATGTATTATTGTCTTTGGCTGCTTTCCCACAACAGTGTAGTTGAGTAGTTGCAGCAGAGATTGTGGCTCACAAAGCCAAAATTATTTACTATCTAGTTCTTTACATAAAAGAATGTTGATAACACCAGCTTTATATCACCAGTTTTTAATTACAGGTGTACAACATGATTATAGGAGGAGCTTTTTCAAAATGAAAATTGCTAGAATGCTACCTTGATCCTATTGAATGAGAACATTCATAGATCGTTCTTGGGTTTTGTGTTTTAAAAAATACTGATATATCTTGGTTAGAAAACATGTTCTCCATGAAGGTTTTAACTTATAACAATAGCCTGTGACTACAATTTGAGTTGTATTACAAATAGCAATATAAATTTCACTAGTTCTTGCAAAATTGATGACATGAGATCTCCACATTCCCTCCAAAGGTCACACCTAAGATATGATTGGACATTCCCAGAATACTTTTGTGTAGTCTTGAATATGTTTTCCATTGCTAATCACTACCTGCCATCGATTATCACTAAATATAAATTGTGTACCTTAACGCCCATAAAGCACTGTCCTCTCTGGCAGGTATTGCTTTGTCTGCCTGGTACCACCGTCTTCTGTCATAACTAATGAACCAGAGCCCCCAAGGGGCATTGTGTTTTATTGCCAAGCACAAACCAATCTTCCTTCTCCCTTGTGTACTTCATTATATTACAGGCACACCCAGGTACTGATGCAGATGTCCTAACATCTTGCCAGGATCTTAGCAAACATTTCAGTTTTTACTTATTCTCAATAAGTCTCAAACATTAATTCAATATGGACTGGTTCAAGAACCAAACCTGATGTACTCATATTCATCTACTCTTTGCTTCTCTGTTAAGCTTCTTGCATCTAATTACTTTTTCAATTAGAAAGAATTCTCTTAAGAAGTTTCTCAGGTCAAGTAAGTAGGCCACCAGTTCCCCAGGCATGACAAGGTATGTCAGAATCCCATCTCGGTTCATACTTGGAAACCATTCACTCCTCTGGCTTCTAGCTCTTACCCTTTAACACTTAAAAGACTTCTTAGCAAAAATTTAAACTTCGCAATTAGCATGACGTTGAAATCTTTAGACTCTTTAAGTGTAGATTTGTTCTTATTAAAAAGTGAGTCACGGTGTTGAAGGGAAGAGCGAGGTAGATACTGTTTTCTCTAAATGGACAAATAAAATAAAATATATGTTTAGAAACATATTTCCAAAGTAAAATAAGTCTAGAGATGACTGTTCAGAGTGTTTAAGGAGTTTAAAAATCATTCTAGTTGAGGGAATATAAATATTTAAACTCAAAAAGATGATGCAAAAGGGAGATATGAGAGATGCCTTCAAATATTTGAAAGGATGCTGTATAGAATAATATAGCTTGCTCTTTGTAGCTGCGCAGTACTAGGATGAATAAATGAATGGGACTTAGTCAAATTCAATCAAGAAAAAGGACTTGCCCTGGTCGATTGTACTGATAACACTTGATCTTGTATATTGAATAGTACATAACTAAGAGATCACTGAAGTTCATGGAAAAGGCAATGAAAAATTGATTTCTCAGTTAAAAATATATTTTGAAATAATAAGCAATGGAGAATTTTTATCCTTATGTGTACCTGTATTTGTACTGTACTGTGAACAATAATAAATAATATGTCATACAGTTTAGTAGCATAGGCTCTAAAATCAGACTGCTTGGATTTGAACTCTAGCTGTAACATGTACTAGCTGTGTGACCTTATGCAGATTACTTTTGCTTCCATTTCCTTATCTATAAAACTGAGGTAAAATCAGTACCTATCTCATAGGTTTGTTGTGAGGACTAAACAATTTTATGCACATATAACACTTAGAATAGTGCCTGGTGGGTAATAAGTACTATGTGTTAGCTATGATTATTAGCCTAGTATTATTATAATTCTAGCTATAATTATAATATTACTCTCCTGCTGGGGTTTCAAGATTTGTTAATGATCACAAAACCTCAAAAGGATATCCCAGTCCATTGGCTGTACCTTCAAAATATATAAAAAATTTGACTACTTTTTCATCATCTCAAACTTTGCTGAACTGGTCTAAATCACTAATGTCTCTTTTCTTAAGTATTGCAGTAGCCTTTAAAAGCTCTTTACTTTTGCCCTTGCTTCCACCTTCCACCAGTTTTTTTTTTCTCAACACAGCAACCAGAGTAACTACTTAAACCTATGTTTGATGATGGCTTTCCAGTGTTGAACATCCTTCAATGGCCTTCATTTCATAGCAAACCCTAACATCCTTACATGGCCTTACAAAGCTCTTTAAAATAAAGTCCCCAGGACCTCTCTGATCTTCTTTCCTTAGTCTCTCTCTTAGTCACTCCATCCAGCCTGTCACTTTTCCCATTTCTCAAACATGTCAAACAGGCTGCTCAGAAACTTTGTGTTTGCTTTCTTTTCTGCCTAGAAATTCTTTTTCAGATATTAACGTGATTCTTATTCTCACTTCCCTCAGGTATTTGCTGAAATCTCATTTTTTTTCAGCAAAGTCATTCCCGAATCTATGTCTAAAACTTCACCCTTTTCAAAATCAACACCCTCTATTTCCTGTGAATTTTTCTACATAGCAATGAACACCATCAAGCACAACATGTGGTTTAATTTATTTGAATATAACCATCTTCGCCTTACCTCGATAGAATATAAGTTCTTTGAAAACAGATACCACATTTTGTCTAGTGCTATATAGTAACTCTGAACTTGTACATCTAGGTACTGAATGCATGTTGAATACTATTCTCTGGATGTTGCCCCAAAGTATTTCATAGTGATTAAAAAGGAATAGTTTCTAAATACCTTAGGCCTTGATGTATTTCCTAACGATCTTGATTTTTTTAAGAAACAATGTACCAGTCCTAATTAGTTGAAGGCTATCTATGTGTCTTCAGGATCTAGAGTGTGAGTGAAATTGTAGTAGATAAAGAACAGTAGCTTGGGTATCCTAGTGGGGTGAGCATTACAGAGGATTTTTTAAAAATCTAAAATAATAGAATTTTTAAAATAATAGAATTTTAAAGACCTTAGAGAATGTATAATTCTTTATTTTACAGATGGGAAAATTAAGATTCAAAAGGCTCCATGATTTGTTAGCAGCACATTGAGCTTTCAGCTTCTAGTCTAGTTACCAAGTTCGAAGCCATTTTTATTATACATAATCCTTATCTCTAGGTTAGAGCATTTGTACTATTTAGTTAAGGGACATTCAACATGTAGAAATAAAACAACCTGAGAACAATTCAAAAACTAAATGTAATGACGGTAAAATAACATTATAAAACCTGGATCCTGAAAGGAAGAGAGGAAGAATGATTAGAATAGGTATGTGTTAATTTGAGATTCTTCACTTAAGAGATGAATTTTGATTTATTATTTTCATTTTTTCATTATTTTTAATACATATTTTTAAAATTTTCAATTAGGGTTAACATACAATATTATGTTTCAGGTGTACAATATTTTTAAAAGGAGATAATTCTTGCCATTATCATCACTTAAAAACAACTGCTATCTTATAAATAAAAGACATAACTTTTTCTCTTCCATTTTCTCTGCAGGATCATTCTCTGTAATACACTATTTCAAAATCCAGGGCCAATATCTACATCTTTCTATATGACTATTTTTGTAGCTATTTATTTCTTATTGGTAGCAAACAAATGTGACATATTTGTTGAGAGGAGCTCTTTAAAGGCACTGTTATGTGTCTGCTTTTAGAGATGAACTTTTCTGACCTTTTAGAAGCTAAGGCCTTTTATCCAGAGAGTGGATAATATCTATTTATGTTTATGATTCTCATCCATGATTATCTAATTAGATAATGCATAGGATTGTTGATGTTGAAGAAGACATTTGCTGAGTCCAGGCTTACAGCTTATGTAAGGGTGCTGCAGTTGTGAAATAGCTAAAGACACATGTTCCTTGTGTAACATCCATCAGGGACAAACTTCTCCACTGTATGTAACAAAGTTCTGGGCAAGAAAAACAGATGGCACAGTGAACATCAAGATGAAAGAATAGAAACAATCAAACTCTCTGAACACTACTGAAGCTCAGATTCTCAGAGACTTGACTCCTAAAAATATGCTCTGCATCTTTCGAGACACAGTCTGAGACAGTATGCTTAAGAGAAAGACAAAAACAAAGAGAAAAAAAGCACACTTGCATAGTCACAGACTAAAGAAACCAGAATCAAAATAACAGAAACATATAAAGTAGGCAGTGAGATGGACCACGAAGAACTCCATTACTTTCTATATTAATGTAGAAGTCCGCTTTGTCTAGATTTCAGAATGAGACAAATAACATGCCATGAAGACTGCATATAAAACCAGGAGCACAATGGATACTGAAAAATGTCATCATTCTGCTGAAAGAAACTGTCTCTACATGGACCATGTTGAGGAATCTATAATGTAGTAAATCTATAATAAAAGGCACAGATAGGGGTTTCTAAATACCTGT
Source organism: Rousettus aegyptiacus (assembly GCF_014176215.1). Classification (NCBI taxonomy): domain Eukaryota; kingdom Metazoa; phylum Chordata; class Mammalia; order Chiroptera; family Pteropodidae; genus Rousettus; species Rousettus aegyptiacus. Next base: position 80,804,606 of record NW_023416312.1, on the reverse strand, counting down.
AGAATGTGCAATGCCTCTGAAGTAACTAAAATAATCAGACCGAAGCAGTCAAGATTCCTGCTTTGCATCTAGAAGGCCAGAGGCCAGACAAAGCTTATCAAAATAAATAGTGTTTACATGTAGAAAGAAATTAATCTTTATATCCAAGGATATGGAATGGTGGGGAAATAATGAAATGATGATGTTCAAAGATGTCAGATACAGGCATGTGCAGCATAATGAGTAGGAGAGATCCAGTCAAGATGACAGAGTAAGAAAATGCTGTGCTTGCACCTCTTACAACCTTATCAAGATTACAACTAAACTACGGAATAGCCACTATTGAGAATCACAGGAAGTCTAGCTAAACAAGAGTTCTATAACTGAAGATGAACATAAGAAGCCACTTTGAGCCTGGTAGCATGGGCAAAGGTACAGAACAGGCTGGTCCCAAACCCATGTGTGATGGTTAAAAATCAGGAGAGATATCTTGGTGTGGAGGCTCCCCCTGAGAAATGAGAGATCCTAGCCCCACACCAGGATCCCCAACCAATGGTTCCAGTGCTGGGAGAAAAAGTCCCCACAACTTCAGCTTTGAAAACCAATGAAGATTGTGGCTGAATGAGAAGGAGGGAAGCTGGAGTCCCAGGCATTCTTCTTAAATGAGCCCTTAAAAGACTTACATCTAATGGAGACACTCCCTCTAAGCTTTAGCAGCTGAAAAGGTGCCAGAAATATACATAGAGGAACTGAATTATTTGGTTTCAGAGCTAGAGCTGGAAGGGTAGCATTTTCCTAGACTGAAGTGCTGGCAGGAGCCATTGTTCCTTTATTCAGGCCACCCTCCATCCAGCACACAGATATGAGTGGACACCATATTTGAGTCATCAATGTGGCTAACCCAGTTTATTCTATACTAGTGATTCCATGACCCTAACCCACCTGACTTGCAAGACAACCCAAGCCTCTTTCAGGGGCTTTTCCATACAAATGACATATATTGGTTTTGCTACAGACTTTCCTAAAATCTCACAAAATTTCGCAAATCCCAAACAAGTAGAATCTAGCCTGGGTGTGCCCTAGACTTCTTGTTAAGTAGAACCAAGCCTCGTTTTCATTTAGATCTTACCCTCTTCAGTCATCTTCAAGGCCAACAAAAGTGGTGACAATGTACACATTACTCTGAAGCTCATACTAAGTGGCTTAAGGCAGGATACAGGCAGTGGCTGAACTTGGACTGCAACAGAACCCCTCCCAAGAGGCCCTCAAACTGATACACCGGGTTGCTATCTTCAGACCATACCAGAGCACCACCTAACTACCTCCACAAATGATACATCCAAATGGTGGACTGGGCAAGCACCAGAGTCCTGATAAAGTGAATCTTGTTCTGAAGGATCAGTCCCTGCACAATAGCTCGTCCACTGTAGTCACAGCCAGTCCTCACAAGCAATCAGCCTAATGTTCAAATAGCAACTTTGTCTCAACTACAACAGGAGGGCATACACAATGTGCATAAGGGACACATTTGCAGCAGCCGGCTCAGATGACCAGAGAGATAGTGCCACTTGGCTCCACAGAATACTTATAACAAAAGATCACTTTACTAGAACCAGACAGTTTGACCTACTACACAGAAACAGACACAGGGAGACAGCTAGAACAGGGAAACAAAAACATCCCAAGTGAAAGAACAGACCAAAGATTAAGAAAAAGAACTAAAAAAATATGGACAAGCAATCTACCAGATGCAGAGTTAAAAAACACTTGTTATAAGAATGCTCAATTATCTCAGGAAGACTTTCAACAAAAGGATAGGAAACATAAAAGGAAAATAGAAAACATGAAAAAGAACCAGTCAGAAGTAAAGAATACAATAAAGAAAACAAAGAATATATTAGAGGTAATCAACAGTGAATAAGACAAAGCAGAGTATCAAATCAGCAATTTCGAAGATAAGGTATCAGACAATACCTAATCAGAACAGCAAAAAGAAAAAGAATTTAAAAAATTGCGGATAGTTGGTACTTAAACTGAAGAAAGTTTAAGTAACAACATTGGCATGATAGGGGTGCCAGAAGGAGAAAAGAGAGAACAAGGAATTTAAAACCTATTTCAAGAAATGACAGAAAACTTTCTAACCTTTATAAAAAAGAGACATACAATCCCAGTAAGTGTAGAGAGTCCCAAAAAAGATGAACCCAAAGAAACCCACACCAAGATACATCATAATTAAAATGCCAAAGGTTAAAGACAAAGAGAGAATGTTAGAAGCAGCTAAAGAAAAGCAGTTAGTTGCCTACAAGGGATCTCCCATAAGACTATCAACTAATTTCTCAACAGAAACTTTGTAGGCCAGAAGAAATTGGCAGGACACATTCAAAGTGATGAAAAGCAAGGGCCTACAATCAAGATTATTCTGCCCAGCAAAGGTACCACTTAGAATTAAAGAACAGAGAGTTTCCCAGACAATAAAAAAATAAAGGAATTAATCACCACCAAACCAATAGTACAGGAAATGTTAAAGGGACTTCTTAAAAAAATAAAAGAAAGAAAGATAAAAATATGAATAATGAAATGGAAATAACTACATTTTTATCAAAAATTACTTTACATATAAATGGATTAGATGCTCTAATTAAAAGACATAAGGTTATGGAATGAATAAGAAAACAAGACTCTTACATATACTGTTTATGAGAGACTCACATTGAAAGGCACACACAGAGTGAAAGTAAAAAGATGAAAAAAAATTATAAAAATAGAAATTTAAAAAGCTATCAAAGACCATATAAAACAAATTTACAGCCAATATTATACTCAATGATGAAAAGCTAAAATTATTCTTTTTAATATCAGAAACAAGGCAAAGATGCCCTCTTTTACTACTTTTATTCAACATAGTTTGGAAGTCCTAATCAAAGCAATCAGATAAGAAAAAAATAAAAGGCATCTTAATTGGAAGGAAAGAAGTAAAACTGTTATTATTTGCGATAACATGATACTATATATAGAGAACCCCAAAGAGTCTACCAAAAAACAGTAAAGTAACAGGATATAAAATTAATATTCAGAAATTTATAAGAAACTATCTAAAAGAAAATTTAATAAAAATCATTCCATTTACAATTGCATCAAAAAATATAACTAGATATACATTTAACCAAGGAGATAAAAGAGCTGTATTTGAAATACTATAGAACACTGAAGAAAGAAATTGAAGATACAAATAAATGGATAGGAAGAGTTAACATTAAAATATCCACATTACCTAAAGCAATCTGTAGATTTAATGCAATCCCTCATAATGTCAATGGAATTTTTACAGAACTACAAAAAATAATCTTAAAATTTATATGGAACCACAAAAGACCCTGAATAGCAAAAGGAATCTTGAGAAAGAACAAAATTAGAGTTATTATACTACTAAATATTACATTATACTACAAAGCTGTATAATCACAACATAAAAGCAGACACATAGATCAATAGAACAAAATAGAGAACCCAGAAATAAATTCACACTATATGGTCAATTAATTTATGATAAAGGAGACAAGAATATACAGTTGGCTAATGACAGTTTCTTCAATAAATGGTGTTGAGAAAACTGGACAGATATACAACAAAAGGTAAATTAACCACCTTCTAATACAATATATAAGAATAAACTCAAAATGAATTAAAGACTTAAATGAATAACTTGAAACCATGAAACTCCTATAAGAAAACATAGGTAGTTAACTCTCTGACAATAGCTGTAGTAATATATTTTTTCTGATTTATCTCTTTGGGCAAAGGAAAAAAAAGAAAAAGAAAAAATATATATATCTGGCTTATTTTGCTTGGCATGATTATCTTGAGGTCCAACAATGTTGTTGATATAGCAGTATTTCATCTCTTCTTGTGGCTGAATAATATTACATTGTATATATGTGCCACAGCTTCTTCATATAATCATCTATTGTAGGATGCTTCCATTGCTTCCTTGTCCTGGCCACCATGGGCAATGTTGCTATGAATATCAGTGTGCAAATATCTTTTCAGTTATTAATTTTCAGGTCTTTGGAGTAAATATCCAGTAGAGGGATTGCAGGATCATATGGTAGATCAAGTCTTAGTTTTTTGAGGAACACTCCATACTGTTTTCCATAGTGGCTGTACCAATTTGCAGTCCCACCAGCAGTGTATGAGGGCTACTTTTTCTCTGCATCCTTTCCATCATTTGTTATGACTTGTCCTGTTGATAACAACTATTCCAACAGGCATGAGATGGTATTTCATTGTGGTTTTGATTTGCATTTTCATAATAGCTAGCAATGATGAGCACCTTTTCATATGTTTGTTGGTCATTTGTATATCTTCTAGGGAGAAGTGTCTGTTCGGGTCCTCTGCTCATTTTTTGATTGGATTGTTTGTTTTATTTGTTGTTGCTGTTATTGAGTTGAATGAGTTCTTTGTATATTTTGAGTATTAGGCCCTTATCGGAGTAATATAAGAAAAATAAGCCAGACAGAAAAAGTTGAAAACCACATGATAACTCTTACATGTGGAATATAAACCTAAAAGCAACAAAAAAACTAAATAGTACAACTGAAATTTATTGGATTTCATTAACCAATGTCACCAAAAATAAATAAATACATAAGTAAATAAATTAATTAAATTAAATAATAAACAAATAGACTATATCCAACTAAAGAGTCTTTCACATCAAAGAAAATTATAAACAAAATAAAAAACATTCTACCATGGGAGAAGATATTCACCTATGATATGTATTAATAATTCAACAATCAAGTGTAGGTGATGATGCAGAGAAAAGGGAATCCTCATGCACTGTTGGTGGGATTGCAAATTGGTGCAGCTACTATGGAAAACAGTTTGGAGGTTTCTCAAAAAATCTAAACTATAACTACCTTATGACTCAGCAATTCCACTTTTGGGTAGCTACCTGCGGAAAGCCAAAACATAAATTTGAAAATATATATGCACCCCTATGTTCACTGCAGGGCTATATTCAATAGCTACGATATGAAAGCAACCTGAATGTTCATCAAAAGACAATTGGATAAAGATGAGGTGGCACATACATACAATAAAATATTATATATATATATATATATTTTTTTTTAAATAAGATCTTACCATTTATGACAACATAGATGGACCTAGAAGGTATTATGCTATGTGACTAAGAAAAACAAATACCATATGTTCTCACATATAAAATCTAAAGAAGAAAGTAAATGAACAAACAAACAGAAATAGACTCATAGGTACAGAGGACAATCTGATGGTTGCAAGAGGGGAGGGATCTTGGGGAACTGCAACAATTTATTAAACTAAGAAGTACAAATTGATAGTTGCAAAATAGTCATGGAGCTGTAAAGACAAGAAAATATAGTCACTAATATTGCAAGAACTATATATACAGCCAAGTGAGTAATAGATCAATAGATTGGATCACTGCATGAATTATATAAATGTCTAAGCACTATGCTGTACACCTGAAAGTAATATAACGTCAACTGTAAATGCAAATAGTAAATAAATTATTTAAAAAAAAACAATTTCACTAAGTCAAAAAAAAAACAACTAAAATAAAAAGCTGTGGTAACAAATACTTGTACCAGACAAAATAGACTTTAAAACAAAAACTATAACAACAAAGAACAACCCAGTAATTTCACTTCTGGTTACTTATCCAATGAAATTGAAAATACTACTTCAAATGAACATGTGCATCCATATGTTCATTGCAACTTTTTTTAAAAATAGCTAAGACATGGAGGCAATCTTGATGTCCATCATTGGAGGAATGGATAAAGAAGAGGTGATACACACACACACACACACACACACACACACACACACACACATATATACACACACACACACACACACACACACATATATATACATGTAATACTACTCAATCATAAAAAAAATTAAATCTTGTTATCTGCAACAGCATGGATGGACCTTGAGGGTACAGTGTCTTATGGAGTAGGTCAGGCAAAGACAAATGCCATATAGTTTCAACTACATGTGGTATCTAAAGAATGCAATAAATGAACAAACAAAACAGAAACAAACATAGTTACAGAGAACATTTCGATGGTTGCCAGGTCAAAGTGAGGTTGGGAGGATAGGCGAAAAAGAGGGAAAGATTAAGAAGTACAGATTAGTAGTTACAAAATAGTCATGGGAATATAAGCTATAGCATAAGGAACATAGTCAATAATATTGTAATAACTATGTGTGGTGTCAAAAGTGTACTAGATTTATCAGGGTGATCATTTTGTAAGTTATATAAATGTCTAATCGATATGTTGCACACCTGAGGCTAATATAATATTGTATGTCAACTGTAATAAAAAAAATTAAAAAAATAAATGTTGAGGAGAAGGAGCCGCGAAGGAAACAGCACCCGAAGCAATCACACAAGGGAGTTATTAGCGAGCTAGCTCAGACCCAACTCCATACACAGCCAAAGCAGTATGCTGGAGAAGGGCCCCTTCCTTAATATTACAGATATATTTAAAGGGAAAAAACTACAAGCTGGGGTGACAGGTCTTGGCGTTGCAGGATTGGTAGGTCAAATTTGACCTTTACAAACATTGGTGGGCAGGTAGCTGCAGGGGAGGTCTAACTAGCAAACAATAGAAGGGGAATTCCAGGGCCATTCTTACAGGCTGACTGGGGTGGTGGGGGGTGGCTACCATTCCTATAGCGTCCCCATAGTGATGGTCGCACATGCATTCACACAGTAATTTCCAGGAATGGCTAAAATGGAGGCCCGTCACAAAATGGAGTTACTTTGGTTCTTCATAGTAATTCCATTCTATAATTTATATTTTTCACTTGTTTTCGTCTTCTTAAAGAAGTCTATTTGACATTTCTTGTAATACAGGTTTGATAGTAATAAACTCTAGCTTTTTCATATCTGGGAAGCTTTTTATCTGTCCTTCTATTCTAAATGATAACTTTACTGGGTAGAACAATCTTGGTCGTTGGTCCTTGCTTTTCATCACTTTAAATATTTCCTGCCAATTCCTTCTGGCCTGCAAAGATTCTGTTGAGAACTTAACTCACAGTCTTGTTGGAGCTCCCTTGTAAGTAATTTTTTTTCTCTTGCTGCTTTTAAGATTCTATCAGTATCCTTAACCTTTGGCGTTTTAATTATGATGTGCCTCGGTGTGGGTCTCTTTGGGTTCATCTTGTTTGGGACTCTGTATTTCCTGGGCTTGTATGTCTATTTCCTTCCCCAGGTTAGGGAAGTTTTCTGTCATTATTTCTTAAAATATGTTTTAAATTCCTTGCCCTCTCTCTTCTCCTGGTAACCATGTGATGCAAATGTTGGTATGCTTAATGATGTCCCAGAGGCTCCTTAAACTATCCTCTTTTTGTTGGATATTGTTTTTTCTTATTGCTGTTCTGATTGGGTGTTTTCTGCTTTCTTATCTTCTAAATCACTGGTTTGATCCTCTGCTTCATCTCATCTACTGTTGATTTCTCCTAAGACAGTCTTCATTTCAATTATTGTATTCTTCATTTCTGACAGGTTATTTTTCATTTTTTTTGTCTCCATTTTTATATTTTCCATCTCTTTAAGTTCTCACTGAGTTCATCTACTCTTCCCTTAAGTTCATTATAATGAGTGTTTTGAACTCTTCATCTGGTAGATTGCTTGCCTCTATTTTGTTCAATTTTTTTTCTGGAGCTTTGTTCTGTTCTTTCATTTGTGACATGTTTCTTTGTCTTCCAATTTTGGCTACCTCCCTGTGTTTGTTTCTATGTATTAGGTAAAGCTGCTATATCTCTCTTTTTTAGTATAGTGGTCTATGTAGTAGGTGTGCTGTGGGGCCCAGTGGTGCACATTTTTCTGGTCACCTGAGTCAGGCTCTTCTTGTGTGTCTTTTGTATGTGTCATGTGTGTTCCCTCCTGTTGCAGTTGAGTCTTGGTTGTTGTTTGCATGTCAGTAGGAGAGATTTATCCTCAGGCTGATTGGTTGTGAGAACTGGCCAGTGAGGGGCTGATATTAAGGAGCAGAATTAGCATTAGCCCAACTTTAGTGGTTGTCCATTCTGCTCTTTGGGTGTGTCATTTTTGTATGCAGGCCTGGGTGGTGTTCTGGCTCTGTTCAAAGCCAACCACTGGGTGTGCTGGCCCAGAGGCCTCCTGTGATTGGCCCTGCTGCAGGCCAAGTTAGCTTCAGCCTGTGGCCTTCCCAGACCACCTGGTAAAAGTCACCAAACAATATGCAGATGTCTGCCACCTGTGCTTGGCTTAGAGATGCCTAGAGAGGCCAAGCCATGACCTTAGGCCAGCTGTAGCTTGTGCTGGGCTTGGAGATGCTTGTGAGAAGCATGAGACATGCCAAGTCCAGATGCTGCTTATTTTGGTTTTATGAATCTTTGAGAGATTTTAGAAAAGTTTTTAGCCTGAGCCAAGACAGGTTGTTTGTATGGAAAAGGCTCTCAAAGCAGCTTGGGTGGGCCCACAAGATGTGTGAGGTAGGATCTCAGGGAATTAAGGTGACCTATGTTCCCTAGTTTGATGGAGACTCAGATATGGTGGCTACCAGCAAGTGCAGGCTGGGTGGGTTTGGGGAGCCCAACAAAGAAACAATGATTTCTACGTCCACTTCTGCCTGGGAGAAAGCTGATCATCCAGCCCTTGCTATGAAGCCAGACAATTTATTTCCGTCCCATATGTCCCTGGTGCCCTCCCAGCAGCCGCCCCAAAGCCAGAGCTCAGAGAGAGCAAGTCTGTCAGCAAGCAAGTTTGTATATAAGCCCTTTAAGAGGAATACCAGCCACTCTTTATCTCATTTAGCCACAATCTCTACTGGTTTTCACAGTCAGACATTGTGGTTACTTCTCTTTGCAGCACTGGAACCCTAGGCTGTCAAGCCTGGTGTGGGGCTGGGAACCCTTAATCCTCTGCGGAACCTCTGCAGATAGGATATTCTTTCTGATTTTTAACCACCATATGTGGAAGTGGCACTAGCCTATTTTGTGTTTCCACTTCTCTTACCAGTATCAAAGTGGCTTCTTCTGTATGTTCTTAATTGCAGGCCTTCTGTCTAGCTAGACTTCTGATGACTCTCATTGATGGTTCTTTTATAGTTTAATTGTAATTTCAATATGATCACTAGGGGAGGTGATCACAGCATTTACCTACTCTGCCACCTTGACCAGAAAACCTTAGAACTTTAATTTTTTTTTTATTTCTAAGAAAGGAATAAGAACACATTTGATAGAAAAATATTTTTAAACTATAAAGCAGTCCATATATATTAGTGCTAAAGCTGTTTTTCTTTACATAGATTCATTTGTTTGAGAACTTTATAGGCATACTTGGGCCATTTAGAGTCAGAGACTTCTCACTTGTGTCTTCATTTCTATGTCTGAACATTGATTCTCATATTCCTGTATTTCTTATGCCTTTTTCTACTCACTGCCCTCACTGAGCACATTCCCTCGCCACACCCCTTAAAGGCATTTTTGGTTAGTTTAGGACTGTGATTTTTAAGATATTAATAGTTTTAATCGTGCTAGGTTGTTCCATGCGTCTCTACCTCTTACCTTTTTCAACTCTTTTTTAAAGTGATTTTATTTTGTTAGCTCAGTAAGTAATGATGATTTTGCAAGGATGTGGTTTTGCCATTCTTTCCACTGGTATTCTTGACCCCAAGTCTATTTTCTTTCATCCACTGGATGCTGTTTAGAGTTTGTTTAATATAGATTCAAAACTACAGAACACTTTATTATCTTTTTGGAAAACTAACTTATAGAAGGCTGATCATATAATTCTGACCTGAAATAAGGACAGAATTATATGAAGGCACAGCAAAAGGTCTACTATATGAGTTTATTTTCATTGCAACACAACACCATCATTAATCTTGCCAATAATTATATAATTCTCTATTAGTCACTCATTTGAGCCAAGGCATTGAAACTAAAAATTCACAGAAAATATTTTTCAGAGAAGGTAGGTTTCAGATAGAGTTTCAAAGCTAAGCTTAATAACTTTGTTTAATGAGAAATAGGATGTCATACAAAATTTTTGAAAAGTGGGATAATTTAATGAAAACGGAAGCCTAAGACGTGTTAGATAGGCAGTGCCATGCAAGATGTTCTGCAGTGGGAGTAGTATAAGAGAAGAATGATTTAATGATAAAAATTTGGCCAATAGTTAGGAAATCTGATTTATACACCTGACTCTAATTATTATTAAATCTGAGACCTTTGGGCTATTATCCTCTTTGAGGTACAGATTTGTTATTTGAAGAAAAAAAATTGAGGAAGTGGAGGTTGGACTAAATAATATCTTCTATGAAATAAGAAAAGCAGATAGAAGGTTATTGAAATAATATGATAGTCCTGTGAAGACTACATGCATAATAGGGCAGTAGAACTGAAGCAGAAGAAAAAAATTAGAGAAAGAAGCATCTTGTAGAAATGATTGCTAGGATTTAATGAATAACTATATGTTATATGAATCACAGGGAGGAATCGGTTATCTTCGAAGTATCAATTCTGAATGACTATGTAAATTAGATTGACAACACAGACGTGGGATAATAGAGAAAAAAACATGGGAATGAAGAAGATAAATTGTCAGTGACATGAGAGGAGTGTCAACATGATATGATTCTCTGTTGGAATGTAAAAAAAATCTGGAAGGGAGAGGGCAACCATACCAATGAACTATAAAGGGTTTTTTTGATACATTGAAGGTTAGAAATCGTGAAGCAAAGTAAAAATAGAAGGGCCTCCTATAATACCTAGTCTTATCTGAGTACTTTTGAATTTCAAAATAGATCCTCTTTCATGGTCAATAATAAACAGAAATTCAAGAGTTGTTTGGCAATTATCTGCTTCTTGTTTTTTTTTTCTTTTCCCCTGCCAAGTTTAATTTCACAAGCATTTTCTTTAAAATGAGGTTGGATAGAGCTGTTGAATTGTGTTGTACCTTATTTGTCATAGCATATTGAAAGAAACTTGAATCATGTACAGATTGCGTAAAATCTTTAGCTGAAGCTTATTTCCTTCCCTTAGATGGTACTAATAAGATATGAAAAGAAAACATGATTATATAAGATAATTAGGATGGTATTCTATAAAAGCCTGGAGCCACTCGAATGGTTTGAAATTAAAAACGAATGTGTTTTCTAAGTTCATATTACTGTCACAGAGATGACAACCTATATCTTTTGTCACCTGGAGTCCCAAGACGTTAACCTTCTTTTCCCTCCTTTAGCCTTGAGACTTATCAAAATCTCTTCAAAATAATTGAAGTCCTAATGAATGAAAAGATATATTACTGCAAGTATTAGAAAGGTTGGTTTTCTTCTCAGATAAAAAAATAGTCTTGTTATCTATTTACACTGTGCCTTGAGTGTTAGTAACACACTTGTAAAGGTGTAGCATACCTAGACCTGAAAAACCATTGTTAAAGCTTTTTTTATTTTTATCTTATTTTATTTTTTTTTAAATGTAATGGATGTTGCTTGACTTGTCTGCTACTCTGGGCACCAGAACCTTGACTATTGTCTATGTTCATAAGTCTCTGTTTGTTTTCCTGTTCATTTATTGCTTTTAGGTTTATATCCCAATATGTGATATGTGGTTTTCAACTTTTTCTAACTGACTTACGTCACCTAGCATGATTATCTCGAGATTCATCCATGTTGTCGCTAATGGCAGTGTTTCATCTCCTCTTATGGCTGAGTAATATTCCATTGTACCACAGCTTCTTTAGCCAGTTATCTATTATATGATACTTCAGTTGCTTCCATGTCCTCGCCACTGTGAATAATGCTGCTATGAACACCGGTGTGCAAATATCTTTTTGGATGTGGGATTTCAAATATTTGGGGTAAATACCCAGTAGAGGGATTGCAGGATCATCTGCTAGATCAATTCTAAGATTTATGAGGAACATCCATACAGTTTTCCATAGTGGTATACCAATTTGTAGTCCCACCAGCAGTGTATGAGGGTTCTTTTTCTTCTGCATCCTCTTCAACATATATTAGTAAATGTTCTGTTGATCGCAGCTATTCTAACAGGTGTGAGATGGTATCTCATTGTGATTTTGATTTGCGTTTCTCTAATAGCTAGCGATGTTGAGCATCTTTTCATATATTTTTTGGCCATTTGTATGTCCTCTAGGAAGAAGTGTCTGTTCAGATCCTCTGCCCATAGTTTGATTGGATCATTTGTTTTTTTGTTGTTATTAAGTTGTACGAGTTGTTTGTCTATTTTGGATATTAGACCATTATTGGAGGCATTGGTTGCAAATATGTTTTCCTGTTCACACGGTTGTCTCTTTACTTTGTTGATTTATTTTGATGAGCAGCTTTTTAGTTTGACATAGTCCTATTCATTTATTTTTGCTTTTGCATCCCTTGCCTTTGGGTCCAAGATCTTTCAGTTTAGTTCCTATATTTTCTTCTTTGCATTTTATTGTTTCAGGTCTTATATTCAGGTTCTTAATCCATTTTGAGTTAATTTTGCTGTGTGCTGATAGACGACAGTCCAGTTTCATTCTTTTGCAGACGGATTTTCAGTTTTTTTCAGCACCATTTATTGAAGAGACTTTCCTTTCTCCATTGTATCTTTTTGGCTTTTTTGTCGAAAATTATTCACCTGTATAAATATGGGTTTACTTCTGGACTCTCGATTCTGTTCCACTGGTCCGTGTTTCTCTTGTGCTGCCAATGCTATGCTGTTTTGATTACTGTCACTTTGTAGTATAATTTGAATTAAGGCAGAGTGATGTCTCCAGCCTCATTCTTTTTTCTCAGGATGGCTTTGGCAATTCAAAGTCTTTTGTGGGTCCATACAAATATGATGATTTTTTTGTTCTATTTCTTTAAAAACTGCTGATGGGATTTTGATGGGGATTGCATTAAATCTGTTCAATGCTTTAGGTAATAAGGTCGTTTTTAGGAGAGGGTGCATTTTTTATTTTTTAAAATTAAGTTTATCGTGGTAACATTGGTTAACAGGATTATATAATTTTCAGGTGCACATTGTAAATTGACATCTGTATATTCTATTGTGTGTTTATCACCAAAGTTCAGTTTCTTTCACTTACCATATATTTGATCCTCTTTACCCATTTAGCCCTTCCCCTACCCTCTATAATTAATCACCTTTACCCCATCTACCTCCCTCCTCTTCCAACCACTGCCCTCCGGCAACCACTAGTCTATAGTCCATGTCCATGAGTCTCTATTTGATTGTCCTGTTCCTTTGTTGCTTTTAGGTTTATGTTCCACATATAAGTGATATCACGTGATTTTCAACTTTTCCAATCTAGCTTATTTTGCTTACCATGATTATCTTGAGGTCCATCCATTTTGTCACAAATGACAGTATTTCATCTCTTCTTATGGCGGAGTAACATTCTATTTTATATATGTACCACCTCTTTTTTATCCACTCATCTATTGAAGGGCACTTCAGTTGTTTTCAGATCTTAGACACTGTGAACAATGCTGCTATGATCATCAGGGTGCATATATCTTTGTGTGTAAATCTGTTCAAGTTTTTAAAGTAAATACCCAGAAGAATAATTACTGGGTCATATGGTAATTCTATTCTTAGTTTTTTGAAGACCCTTCATACTGTTTTCAATAGTGGGAATATACATTTCCACCAGCAGTACATGAAGGTTCCTTTTTCCCCACAACCTCTCCAACACTTGTTAATACTTGGCCTGTTGATGAAAGACATTCTAACAGGTGTGAGGTGGTATCTCACTGTGGTTTTGATTTGCATTTACCTAATAGCTAGTGAAGTTCAGCATCTTTTCATATATCTGTTGGCCATTTGTATTTCTTAAGAGAAGTATCTGTTCAGTTCTCTACCCATTCTTTATTTTGCTTGTTTGTTTGTTTATTGTCAAATTGTATAAGTTCTTTACATAATTTGAATATTAACCTCTTATCGGAGTTGTTATTTGCAAAAATCTTTCCTATTCGGTTGGTCGTCTCTTTCTCTTGTTGATTTATTTTGCTGTGCAAAGGTTTTTAAGTTGATATAGGCTCATTCATTTATTTTTCTTTGATGTCCCTTGCTTTTGAGGCCAAATTACTAAACTCCTCTCTAAATCCAAAGTCTGTGAAGTTAGTACCTATATTTTCTTCTACGCAATTTATTGTTTCCAGTCATACTTAAGTCTTTGAACCATTTTGATTTAAATTTGGTGTATGGTTATAGATTGCAGTATAGTTTTATTCCTCTGGTGTAGCTATCTAATTTCCCCAGCAACATTTGTTGAAAAGGCTTTAGTCTCTCCACTGTACGTTTTTGGCTCCTTTGTCAAAAATTATTTGCCTGTATGTGTAGCGGTTTATTTTTGGGCTCTCAATTCTGTTTCATTGCTCTGTTCTTCTGCTGATATTAAACCATTTTGATTATTGTTGCTTTGTAGTATAATTTTAATTTAGGCAGTGTGATACTTCTGGCCTTGTTCTTTTTTTTCTCAGTATTGTTCTAATTATTCAAGTTCTTTTGTGTTTCCATGCAAATCTAATGATGCTTTGTTCTAATTCTTAAAAAAAAATAAATGTGATCGGAATTTTGATGAGGATTCAATTAAAACTATATATTTGCCCTGAGTAATATGGCCATTTTAACTATGTTGATTCTTCCAATCCATGGACACAAACTATCTTTCCATTTCATTGTGTCTTCTTCAATTTCTTTTAATAATATCTTGTATTTTACATTGTATAGATCTTTCACATGTTTCATTAGGTTTATTCTTAGAAATATTTTTTCTTTTTGTTATAATGGCAAAATAAATTGTCTTCCCACTTATTTTTCTGAAATTTCATTGTAAATGTACAGAAACACTACAAATTTTTGTACATTGATTTTGTATCTTGAAACTTTACTGTATTAATTTATTGTTTCTAATAGTGTCCTGGTAGAGTCTTTAGAGTTTTCTATATAAAGAATCATGTCATCTGCAAAAAGTGAAAATTTTACTTTTTTGTTCTTAATTAAAATGTTTTTTTCCCTCTTGTTTGATTGCTCTAGCTATGACTTCCAACATAATAAGAGTGAATAATAGAAGTGGTAGCAGATAGCCTTGTTTTTTCCTGATCTTATAGAAAAGGTTTTTAATTTTTCAACATTAAGTTTAATATTAGCTGAGAGTTTGTCACATATAGCCTTTTTTTTGAGGTATTATCCTTCTTTACCTATTTTATGACATGTTTTAATCATAAACGAATTCTGTATCTTCTCAAATGCTTTTTTTGCATCTATTGATAAAATCATATGATTTTTATCCTTTATTTTGTTTATCTTTTATTTATCCTTTATTATGTGGTATATAACATTAATTGATTTACATATGTTGTGTCATTGGTGTGAACCCCATTTGATCGTGATGTATAATCTTTTCAATGTACTATTGTATTTTATATACTAGTATTTTTTTAAAATTTTTGCAACTATATTCATCAGAGATATTGGTCTATAGTTCTCTTTTTTTATTATCCTTACCAGGTTTTGATGCCAGGGTAATTAATGTTGGTCTCATAAAATGAATTAGGATGTATTGCTTCTTCAACATTTTGTGGACAAGTTTGAGAACAGGTATTAAATCTTTTTTAAATTTTTGGTAGAATTCACTAGTAAAGCAATCTGTTCCTGGACTTTTACTTTAAGGAGATTTTTGATGATATTTGAATTTTCTTACTGTTGATCAGTCTACTTAGATTTTCTAGTTAATAATGATTCAGTCTTGGAAGGTTATGTATTTTTAAGAACTTATCTATTTATTCTAGGTTATTGAATTTGGTGGCATATAATCTTTCATATTATTCTAGTATGATACTTTGTACTTTGGTGGTGTCTGTCAGAACTTCTCTTTCATTTCATTTCATTCATTTCATTTTATTTGTGTCCTTTCTCTTTTTTCCTTAATGGGGCTAGCCAAGGGTTTGTCAATTTTATCAATCTACTCAAAGAATCAGCTCTTTGTTGCCTTAATTTTTTTTTTCTATTGACTTTTGGTTCTCAATTTTATTTAATTCTGCTCTAATTTTGATTATGTCCTTTCATTTGTTCTTCTTTTACTAGTTTTTCTTTTTTTTAACCTGCAATGTTAGATCGTTTGAAATTTTTCTTGTTTTTTTTTTGGGGGGGGGAATAGTCCTGTAATGATATGAACTTTCCTTTAATTACCACTTTAGCAGCATCACAGGAATTTTGATTATTGTATTTTTAAAATTTATTTATTTTAATTAGTTTCAAGTATATAGTACATTGGTTAGACATGTATATAATTCATAAAACGATCCCCAAATTTCTCCCTTCCTCCCTTGACCCTCCACCTAACCAACATATTAATGCTAACTTCATATTAATGCTCCTCATCCCTATGATCATCCATCAGCTATTAATTTGTACTTATTTAATATTTGACCCTATTCTCCCAGCCCCCCAACATTCTCTCCCCTCTGCCCATCACCAAATTGTCCACTATATTTGTGATTCTGTTTTTGTTTAGTTTGTTATATCATGTAAAGCCAATTTACTAAATGATATTACTTATATTACCTCCTTGATAAAATATCAAATTTTAATAGCAATCTAAATTTCCTACATTTCTTTTCAGCCATGTGTTACTTGAGAGAGTGTCCATACCTTCAGTTTAAATAGTTATCAGTCAAAAATAATATTTATTTTGGGTTTATAACTATCACACACATATAAATTAATAAAATACAAGCTTTTTCTAGCAGTTTTCTGGAAAGTGGAAAAGAGTAAATAATTTTAAATAAATAATGTTTGGGGAAAAAAATTTTAAACTATATATGAATACCACACTTTTTTGAAATATATAAATTGCCAAGATTGAGACTAGATGAAATGGAAAAATTGAAAATAATAACAACCATTACAGAAATTTGAAAGTAGTCCATATATGACTTACTTTAAATGATTGAGCCAAAAATATTTATCTACAAATATTTAAAATCTTGAGGATATAACATATTGAAATGATTCCAAATTATTTTAAAAACTGAAAATATATATCTTTTATGAAATAAGAATAATCTGGAAAAGAAAACATGAAAGATACATGGAACAAAAGAAAGAAAGAAGAAAACTTTTATCTAATTATGCTTAAAAATATATGTACATTTTATATTCCCACCAACAGTATACAAGTGTTTCAACTTTTTCACATCTTCACCAATACTTGTTATCTTGTGTGTATGGGTGTTTCATAATAAGCAACTTAACAGGTGTGAAGTGATATCACATTGTGGTTTTGTTGGGTAATGACCTTCTGGAGAGTTTCCCATGTGTAATCTGGAATTGCATCTTCACCTCAATCTCTGATATTCACATGGATCAAGGCAGGCCATTCTAGATTGGTAGGTGGCAGATTCTTTGTTCTGGCTTTATTGAAATATAATAGATAATTAGTTGCTTGTTTTTACATTGTACAATTCAGTGAGTTTTTTTTCAATTATAGTTTGCATACAATAATATATTAATTTCAGTTGTATAGCACAGTGATTAGAGATTTATGTAACTCACAAAATGATTACCCTACTACATCTAGTACCCCTCTTCCCTTTTCATATTTATTACAACTTATCATTACAACATTGTTTACTATTTTCTTTATGTTACTTTTTATATCTCCATGCCTATTTTGTAACTATATATTTGTACTTCTTAATCCCATTGCCCTTTTTCACCATCCCTTCTACATCCCTCTCATCCAGTAGCCCTCAAAATATTCTCTATATCTATGAGTTTATTTCCTTTTTTTGTTTTGTTTTCATTGTTGTTTATTTTGTTCTTTAGATTCCACATGTATGTGAAAGCATGTGGTATTTGTCTTTCTCTATCTGGCTTATTTCATTCATTGCAATACCCTCTAGGTCCATCAAGGTAATATCTTTTCCATCCTCTTCCTTTTAGTCTGTGTGTCTTCTAATCTGAAGTGAGTCTCTTGTAGGTAGCATATTAGGGGTATTGTATTCTTATCCATTCAGCCACTCTTTTTTTGGTTGGAGAAGATAATTTTTTTTTTCCATTTGAGGTACTTGTTGACAAGAATGTAGTTTTTACCATTCTTTATTCATGCTTTTAATATATGTTTTTTTCTTCTTAAAGAAGTCTCTCCAACGTTTCCTGTAATACTGGCGTAGTGGTGATGAATTCCTTTAGCTCTTTACCTGTCCTTCAAATCTAAATGATAGCTTTGCTGAATAAAGTATTTTTGGTTGTAGATCCTGGGTCTTTATCATGTGGAATATTTTACGCCAAGCCCTTCTGCCTTTCATAGTTTCTTTTGAGAAATCAGCTGACAGTCTTATAGGTGTTCCCTTGTAAGTTACTGTTTTTCTCTTGCTGCTTTTAATATTCTTTCTTTATATTTAACCTTTGGCATTTTAATTATGATGTATCTTTGTGTGGGCCTCTTTGGATCCCTGTTTTTTTGGGTTTTCTAAGCTTCCTGGGGTTTTGTGTCCATTTCCTTCATTGAGTTAGGGAAGTTTTCCATCATTATTTCTTCAAACAGCTGTTCAACATCTTGATTTTCTTCAGTTATGCTGATCAGATGGATATTTAGACCCTTAATAATGTCCCATATGTTCCTTAAATTATTTTTATAGTCTTGACATCCTTTTTATTGCCATTCTGATTGTCTTGGGCTTTCCCATCCTCTAGATAGGACATTTTATCCTTTTCTTTATTCACTTTGTTTATTCCATTTAATATATTTCTCATCTTGGATAATGTGTTCTTTATTTCAGACTGGTTCCTTTTTATAATTTCCATGCTCATTTTTATGTTTTTTTTTTCTCTTTGTTGAAGTTCTCACTGAGTTTATCTACACTTCCAAAAGTTCGTTGAGCATCTTTCTGTAATCCAGTTTGATGACTTCTCATCTATGGCAG
Source organism: Rousettus aegyptiacus (assembly GCF_014176215.1). NCBI lineage: Eukaryota > Metazoa > Chordata > Mammalia > Chiroptera > Pteropodidae > Rousettus > Rousettus aegyptiacus. The sequence continues at coordinate 80,785,665 of NW_023416312.1, read as the reverse complement.
CACCGAGTCCTTGTTCTGGGAGGGGTGAGGGCTCAACAGGGAACAATGAATATTGCCAGAATTTCTGTTCAGAGTGAATCTCATCTCAACCCTCACTCTAACAATGTCTCTCTGTAAGTTCCCGATGCCCTCTGTGGGCAGCCAAATAGACATTGGTGCTCAAAGCAAGCAGGTCCATCACCACAAAGCACATGCGGCCCCTTTAAGAGGCTTCTGCTGCTACTGCAGCCTCCATCTCACTCAGCAGCTGGAGACGGTGCAGCCTCATGTCCTTACCCTGTTCTACCATTTGCCATTGCAGGGTGATTTCTTGGACTTCTCACTAGTTGTACGGCTTGTTCATCTAGATCCCAGGCAAGTTTTTTTTTTCTTGCCACTTGCTCCTTGTTTCCATCACTACTTTGATTTGGTTGTCAGAGGAATTAACAGAGCCTCTATCATCTATGCCATTTTTTCCTCTCTCAATTGTTGTATTTTCATTTTTACTTGTTTTTATTTATCTTTCAATCTCTCTTTTTACCTCTTCTTTGACCCAGTCTATTTTAGTAGCATGTTGTTTAAATTCCACATATTTTTGTGTTTTTTTTCTGTTTTGTTTTAGCATTTGATATCCAGTTTCAAATTATTATGGGTAGAGAAAATAATTGTTATCTTTTAATTTTCTTAAATTTGTTGAGGCTATTTTTGTTTCCCAACATATGTTCTATCCTTGAGAATGTTCTATGTGCACTAAAGAAGAATGTATAATCTAATATTTTGAAATTAAAGGCTCTGTAAATGTTATTTATGTCTAATGATCTAATATGTCATTTAACTTTGATATTTTCTTATTGATTTTTTTGTTTGGATGTCTATTCATAGCTTTAAGTGGGGTATTTAGGTCCCCTACTCTAATTTAGTTTTTGTCAGTTTCTCCCTTTAGTTTTATTAGTGTTGCTTTACATATTTTGGTGCTCCTGATTGGGAGCGTATATATGGATAAGTGCTATGTATTCTTGATATATTACTTCCTTTATCATTATGAAGTATCCATCTTTGTCTCTTGTTATCTTTTTTATCTTGAAGTCTACTTCATCAGATATAAGTACAGCTATATCCACTTTTCTCTGGATGCCATTTGCTTGGAGTACCATTTTCCAGGAATTGACCTTTGATATTTCTTCTGCCATTTTTCTGAGCTTTATTGATCATTGTCAGGTAAAGATTAAAAGAACATGTCAGTAAAGTCAGACAAAGGTGAGTTTAACTCATGATTTTATCATTTACTGTGTGAACTTAGCAAATTCATTTAATTTTTCTGAGCTTCCTTTCTCCTTATCTGTAAAAAGATATAATCATTAATACTCTGTTTTCCTCTTGAGCTTGATGGGGTTTTCAAATCAGGAAAGTATTTTACCAATTTTCAGATATTAACACATGTAATTTGGTAGTTTTTGCACATATTTTGAAGGTATGGGAGAAAAAAGTGAAATATTTTATTGCTATTCTCTGAAAAGTACAATGATTGATATTTGGTGATCTGGTGAAGTTTATGTGTTAAACCAAAAATATTTACAGGAAAAAAAATTTAATAAAAACATGAGCACTAACATTTATTATGCACTTACTATATGCTAAACACTATTCTGTATCCTCTAGATTAATTATTTTATTCGCTGTTCACAAGAGTGAGTTAGGTTCTATTATTACGGAAATTTTACAGATGAGGAGTCTTGCTGTAGTTCACCCAGAAAGTAAGTGGAAAAGAGAAAAAAATTTAATTTGAGCTTGATGAAAAACCTAATTTTAGCTGCAACGTAGTTGTACTTTATAATCTTGAGATAAACTTTTTTATTTTGATATGCTAATTTACCCAACAATTATGTTAGAGCAGAACAATTTAATCTTATTGGAGTACACTTTTTACTGTGTGTGGAGGAAGAGATAGCAAGATCTCAGCAACCATACAATCCAGTTGAAGTGGTGGTTTCTAAATTTTAGAAACTACCTTGTTTCCTGACTTCTATGTCTACTACAAGAGTAGATTTAACAAAGTCCAGAACAGATAATTTGAGAGAAAATTCTTGAAATACCTTTTGTTTACTAAAATTTTAAGTCCTGGAAAGAAAAGAATGTATGCTTGCAGAGACACTGGCACATAGTTGGTACCCAATGAGTGTTTGTTCTTTTCTCTTATTTCTCAACAGAGCTTTTATCTACCCTGAATGTCTGTTGACTGCGGCTAGCTGTATAATTAAGCAACCTTAAAAGAACCAGCATAAAATGAGATTCGAATGCAGTGTTTTTGCTTACCAAGCAATTCTTTAAAGTTTCTGTACCCTGGAGGATTTATATTTAATCAATTGTAAAGCATGACCAAGATTTATACTTTATTTGGAAAAATTATTTGATTAATAAAAGTTTAAGGAATATAAGGTGTATCACGTTGAAACTAAATTTAGATTAAGCACTTTTAGATAAAGCCATTTAGATTAAAACAACTGGAAGGAATCTTGATAGTTCACGTGGATTCTTCCTACCATACTTTTGACTAGCTGTGTACCTAAACTTCGTAAAAATTTTTGAAGGATTACATGATGGTTAAGACTGGTGAAAAAGAATTATACCTTATTTTATTACATTAACATTCTTTTCTAATTTTAATTTTTCAATTAGAGTTGACATTCAATATTATTTTATATTGCTTTCAGGTGTACAACATGGTGATTATGAAGTGATAATTTATGAAGTGATTTCCCTTATTCAACTAGTACCCACCTAGTACTATACATAGTTATTACTATGTTATACTTTACATCTCCATGACTATTTTTTAACTCCCACTTTGTGCTTCTGAAACCCTTCACCTTTTTTAGCCAGCTCCCCAATTCCCCCACCTATCTGGCAATCACTAGTTTGTTTTTTTATATTATGAGTCTGTCATTGTTTTTTCATTTACTTCCTTCTTTAGATTCCACATATAAGTGAAATCATATGGTATTTGTCTTTGTCTGTCTGACTTATTTCACTTAGCATAACACCCTCTAGGTCCATCTATATTGTTACAAATGGTACGATTCTAATTTTTTAATGGCTGAGGAATATTTCATTGTATATATCAATTTTCTAGTCTTCTTATTAAAACATTATCATATGTCCCTACATTTACTATTATGGTAATGATTTTCAACTATAATCAAGAATCAGAATCACCTAGAGCAGTAGTTCTCAAACTTTTTAGATTTATGATCTCTTTATGCTCTTAAAAATTATAAGGACCCCCTAATATTTTACCCATTGTGTCATTACCAAAACAACACAGTTTTATAAAAAATAATCTTATTTTCAAAAAAAAGTAAAATAATGAAATTAAATTCTTTTTTTAATTCTCCATAATATCAGGCATAACAGAAGGTTATATCTTTTTCTGCATTCAATCTATTGCAATATGTTGTTTTGTTTGATGTATAGGAAGAAAATTCAGCCTAAGACATGTAGTTAGAAAGGGAAAAAATATTTTAACAGTCTTTATAGATAATTGTGGATTCTGTACCAAAATGTAATGAGTGGTAGTTTTTTAAAGGTTTGTTAAAATATTAGGTTAGTTACTATGTTTCTGATTGGCCGGCCGGAGGGGACAAAAATGAGGGTGAAATTGAGCCAAAGCGAAGTATAAAGCAGGCTTTATTAAGGTCTGCGGGCGAGGTTCTCTAGTCCCGAGGAAAGGGACCAGAGAAGTCGCGCGTGCCTGGGGTATAGGCATGGTTTTTAAAGGTTTTGGCCCACGATGTCGGTGGGGTTACAGGGCGGGGACTTTTCTGTTTGGCTGATCTTGCCGCCCAGGAAGTCTCTGCTGTAACTTTGGTCGTGAGCCGTCAGCCATCTTAGGTATTGAGCCACCTTCCTGCTGGTGTAATGGCGCCCATGAGCAACCGAGCATTCCCGACTCCTTAAGATAGGAAATGGGACGTTGGTGTCGTCTGGCTGCTTCCTGCTGAGGAGGGGTGGCATAGGAGGGGTATCTCAAGGAGCTGGGGTGTCCGCGTCACCCTGTTGGGGAATGGGCTGGTAGGGGCCAAGCGGCTGGAGCAGCATTTGGTGGATGGTGACTGGCTGTCTCACGAAACCGCGTCTTTAGGAACTCTATAATAAACATGGAGCTAAGAGAAGGATGCAGATTATTAGCAGAGGCCCAGAAAGGGGGCCTTCTGGAGTTTCTTTGGCAGCCTGATATAGAGGTTTAGCAAGGAGAGCGAAGTTGGGAATCCAGTGACGGAAGAAACCAAGGAAGCCAAGGACTGACTGAATTTCGGCCGCTGTGCGTGGCGGTTGGAGTTCACAGATAGCTTGTAAGCGGTCGGCTGTAATGGCCCAAGTGGAGGGAGAGAGAGAGAGAGAGAGAAAGAGAGAGAGAGAGAGAGAGAGAGAGAGAGAGAGAGAGAGAGAGAGAGAGAGAGAGAGAGAGAGAGAGAGAGAGACCAAGGTAGGTTATGGTAGACTGGGCGATCTGAGCTTTAGAGGGGGATACGTGGTAGCCTTTTGAGAATAAGAAATTAAGGAGGGTAGTAGAGGCTCAGAGGCATTCCTTATGGGAAGGAGAGCAGACAAGAAGATCATAGACATATTGAAGTACAGTGGAAGGTGAAAGGTCACAGGTGACTAAATCAGAGGCTAGGGCTTGGCCAAAAAGATGTGGACTGTCGTGAAAGCCCTAGGGGAGGATGGTCCAGGTGAGCTGTTGTGTTCGGTGTGTGTCAGGGTCTTCCCAGGTAAAGGCAAAGAGGAACGTAGAGTCGGAGTGTAAGGGAATGGTAAAGAAGTCATCTTTAAGGTCGAAGACAGAGAAATGAGAAGTATTGGGGGGAATGTGAGAAGAGTAAGGTGTACGAATTGGGAACGACCGGAGAACGAGGGATGACTGCAGAGTTAATGATACGGAGGTCTTGGACCAGGCAGTACTGGCCAGAGAGTCTTTTAATGGGGAGGACTGGGGTATTACAGAGGGAATTTGTAGGGACAAGGAGGTTCTGTGCCAGCAGGCGAGTGATGATAAGTTTTAGTCCCTGGAGGTGTTGTTTATAGAGATTGGGAACTGGGGACGATTGGGAAAGGAGGCGGGGTCTTTTAGTTAGATATGGACAGGTTCATGGTGAGTGGCAATGGTAGAGGTGTCTGTATTCCATACAGACAGGTTTACATCAGGAAGGAGGTTAACGACAGGGAGTGCAGAGTCGGGAGATAAAGTTGGGTGGAGAACCATTAGGAAGGAGGGTGCCACGTGGTTGAAAGAGGTAGTGGCATTGAGTTTAGATAAGATATCACGGCCTAGAAGAGGCACGGGACAGGAGGGTATGACTAAGAACGAGTGGGTGAAAGGGGTTCCTTCATAGGAGCAAGAAAGGGGTTGGGTTTGCCTGGGGTTAGAGGGGGTTCCATCTACCCCAACAACAGTGATCTGGGAAGGAAGAGTAAGGCCCAAATGAGAGGGAAGGCCTGAATAGGTAGCCCCCATCTCCATTAGGAAATTGATGGACTTACCCACTACCTGGAGCATGACCCTGGGCTCCACCAGGGTGATTGGAGTGCCAGAACCCGGGCCTCTTCAGTCTTTGGCCAGTCCTAGGAGCTTGAAAACCGGGTGTTGTCCTTCATTCGCCCCTCCGCGTGGAAGCGCCAAGGGCCGAGGAAGGCCTGGGCAGTCAGACTTCCAGTGGCCCGGCTGCTTGTACTGAGGGCAAGGCTTTGTTGGTGGTTGAGGATTGGGGCATTGGCGAACCCAGTGGCCGTCTTTGCCACACTTGAAGCAGGCACCAGGCGGCGAAGTCTTTGGACGGGCCCCGATGGCCGCGGATGACTGTGGCCCCCACCAGCGCGGGCCACAGGGCTGCAACCAAGGCCTGGGTTTGGAGGCTTACCTTTTGTTGGAGGCATGCTGGTCGGGCGGACTCCACCATTTCCTCTTGGGAGTTGAATACCTTAAATGCCATTTGTACCAGATCCTGAATCGGGGTCTTGGGACTATCTTCAGCCTTCTCGAGTTTCTTTTTAATATCAGGGGCATACTGGGAGATGAAATGAGAGGCTAGAATGGTGGCCCCGCTGCAAGAGTTGGGATCTAGACAGGTATATTGAGTCAGAGTCTCCTGGAGGTGGTTAAGGAAGAGAACGGGGTTTTCATCAGCTTGTTGGGTAACCTTATGGAGTTTGTTGAAATTGACTACTTTGTTAAACACGGTCTCCATACCTCGTAGGAGGTATTGGACAGATAGATCTCTCTGGGGAAGGTTAGATCCCTGGCTGGGTTGGTAGTTCCAATAGGGGTCTTCTCGGGGAATAGCATTTTCCCCAATAGGGACCGTGTTATCAACTAGATGGCCATGGTCTGCCTGTTGGATGGCCGCAGTCCTAATGCGCTTGTGCTCTTTAAGGCTTAGGGTGGAGGACATAATGACATGAATATCATGCCAAGTCAGGTCGTAAGCTTGGGCAAGGTATTGGAACTCTTTGATATAGTTAGATGGGTTGGCCGAGAAGGAACCGAGGCATTTTTCGATTTGGGAGAGATCATGGAGAGAGAAAGGAACATGAACCCTGACTACTCCCTCTCCTCTGGCTACCTCTCAGATAGGGAAGAGGTGGCCAGTAGAGGAGTCAGGTTCATGGGGATGAGATCGAGTATGGATGGCGATGGGAGAGTGAGGAGGGGACGGAGAGTGAGGAGGCATCGGCGGTTGGGACAGGCATGGGGTTGAGGAATCGGGGGCAGCGGGAGCTGAAGGCTTGGGAAGGCGGTAGGGCAGAGGAGAGCCGAGGAGTTCGGGGTGGTCGTGTTCCAGGGAGGGATCAATAGGTGGCTTGGGAGTTGGGGGGTGTGGGACTTGGGAAACAGGGTGAGTGGTTGGGGGAGCGGGCCAGGAGGATTTGGAGGGTGGAACAAGGGGAGCAAAGGTCTGGACAGGAGCGCAGATCCCAAAAAGCCTGTACATACAGAACTTCGGAATCTTTTGAGTTCTGTTTACAGAAATTTTCTAGGTCGTTAAGGACTTGATAGTCAAATATGCCCGTGGGAGGCCAGTGGGAGCTATTGAGCAGGTTATATTGTGGCCAGGCCACTCGGGACAGAAAGAGCAGTTGTTTTCTTTTTTAAGGCGGACAAAATTGACCAGGAGGCACCCTAGGGGTGTCTTAGGGTCTGGTCTAGACTCAGCGTTGCCCATGATCAGTCTCTCCTTTTGTCAGAATTAATGGAGCTAGCCTCACCCTTGGAGTCGGGGGCTGGGAGGAGCGTCCTCGTCATCCCAACCCGAGACCCGGGTAGGAATGGCGAAAGCCACGGGGCCAAGCCCGGCAGTTTCAGACATCTCTGAGAATGACCGGTGGCGGAGGCCCTAACAGAAGGGCCAGCAGTGGGGGAGCGCTAGGCATGGCCACAGCTAGGCCTAGCCCCACCCCCCAGGAGGAAGGGGAGGCAGAGGGAAGACAGGGGAGAGAACTTACTCACGAGCAGCTGGGGTCCAGAGAGAATGAATCGGAGACTGGTCTGGGGGAGGGTAGCCACCGCTCCGAGAGGCGGCTAAAAACCCCTCCCGGGTTTTGGCACCAAATGATAGGCCGGAGGAGGCCAAAATGAGGGTGAGATTGAGCCAAAGCGAAGTATAAAACAGGCTTTATTAGGGTCTGCGGGCGAGGTTCTCTGGTCCCGAGGATAGGGGCCAGAGAAGTCGTGCGTGCCTGGGGTATAGGCACGGTTTGTAAAGGTTTTGGCCCACGATGTCGGTGGGGTTACAGGGCGGGGACTTTTCTGTTTGGCTGATCTTGCCGCCCAGGAAGTCTCTGCTGTAACTTTGGTCTTGAGCCGTCGGCCATCTTAGGTATTGAGCCACCTTCCTGCTGGCGTAATGGCGCCCATTAGCAACCGAACAGTTTCATTAGAATTCATTTGTTTATCTTACATTCTGAATGAATATTTTGCTTATGAATGATTTTGTAATATCATTCATTGGTCATTGGAAAATTTTAATTCACTGAGTTATACAGATCTTCTAAATGCTGACATGTTTTATTATACAGTCATATTCATTAGTATTACTGATATTATCATTAAAATAATCTTTAAGAGTCCAAAACTGCTATACTCATGGTTGCAGGTACGAGTTTTCCAGAATTTGAATTTTAAATTGAAAGCTTAAATTTTATTATTAACAACAAATACTGTCAGTTGTTTTCCTTAAAGTGACAGTCTCGCTTCATTAATTTCTTAAGAAAATATCAAGAAATACTCAAGTCTGAACAACCATAGTGTGTCAATCTTTTTTGTTCAAGTAAAAATAGTGTTCTACATGAAAAAAAGTATATAGTTCAACTTGAAACTCAAACAGTAACAAAATACTGTTAAGGGTAGAAAATTTTCAAATGGCCAACTTCTGCTTCCATTGTTTAATGTTAAACAGGGTGTAGTTCTAAGAGATATTCTGTGCAAAGATAAGTTAATGTTAAGGGTGTTGTTATCCTGTGTTAAGATATGTTAATGGCCTGCCTCTGCTTCTGGAAACCTGCTTGCTTGCTAGAGGGGGTTTTGGGGCTTTTTAAGCTATTCCTTCTAGAGGCTCGGGGCTGATTCTCTAGTGGGGAGAGTCAGTCGCTGGCTGGCTAATAAAGGCTCATAATTAATCTCAATTGGCTTCGTGGGTCTCAAATTTAACCACACCACAACATTTGGAGGCCCCAGCAAGATTCTCCCCTAAAAGAAAAGGGGAGCATCCCCTAAGACCCACCACCCCGGCCACCTTGGGCGAGGACCTGCCCCGTCTAAGGGATGCCCACTGAGAGACGTTCCTCAGCCCCAGACACCAGGCAGACTCGCCCAGGAGGGCAGGCGGACAAAAGGTGTACAATTTTGTAACAATTGAGCACGAGCCATCTGGAGCAGCTTCACCGGTGAGTCAGACTGCACTACAGGTATCCAGGTTTCTGGGTACCTGTCTGGGAACTAGTGGAAGACTGGACGCAACAATACTTCCCTAGTTCAGTCAAGGCCTGAGACGTCAGACTTAACTTCTGGTATTACAGGTATTCAGGTTTCTGAGTATCTGTCCATCTGTGAGCTCTATGGTACGTCTAAGTCTCGGCTTAGACCTGTTCTTGTCTGTGGGCCCTAAGAACTAGTGGAAGGCTGGAAGCAGCACAACTTCCCTAGTACAGTCAGGTCTGAGATGTCAGATCTTGCCCCAGTACCTGCCTGATACGCTAGCATTTTGTGTTACTTGTAGTCTGTTTTGTCTGTCTGTATTATGTCTGTCTGTCTGGACTGGTCAAAATGCACCGTTACCTTCTTATTGCCTTGGCTCGGGGCTGATTCTCTAGTGGGGAGAGTCAGTTGCTGGCCAGCTAATAAAAGCTCATAATTAATCTCAATTGGCTTCGTAGGTCTCAAATTTAACTGCACCACAACATTATCAAAATAGTTTTTAATTCTCCCTGAATCGGTGAACCTCAGGGGTCTGCAGAGCATACTTCTAATGCAGGACAGGGCAAATTATCTCAAATGGGGGAACTTAAGCCCTGCACTAAGAGAGAAAAGGGTTCTTGGCTGAGCATGAGAAAGAATTCAAACACATGCCAAAGATAGAGTAAAAAAAAAAAGTTTATTAGGAAGGGGAAAAGCAAAGGCAGGAAAGCAAAGACAAAAAACCAAGGCAAGGAAAAAAAGCCCCAAGTATCAGGGAATCCAGTTTATATATTATTCTTTAGTTCTTGTGAATTATATTTTAATGACTTTGTTTACCCATTTTCCTTTGATGTAGGTATACAGTGAGGAAAGATAAGAGTATCTAGCATGAAAAGAAAAGAATATGTAGTGTGAAAGGCCTGCTGGCAATTCCTAACCTTTGATCCACAGTTCTTCATGGTTTTAGTCATAGGGAATGAATGATTTTATTTTGTGTAGGGAGCCACTTAAAGGCTCTTGTTTGTTCTTTTCCCTTCAGTGTGTGGGGGAACTGTTAGCATTCCGAGTAGAAATATTCCTTTGTTCTGCAGGTTTCCTCAGTTAGTCTGGCTGCAGGGCTTATCAGCATATCAAAGTCTCTGAATATAGGTTGATTTAAAATTTTAGTTCTCTTGCTTCCTCCCTACATTACTTTGAGAACTTTTGACCTGGAGAATGTCTTCAAAATGCTGTTTTTTTTTTTCTTTCCAAGATTTCCATAAATTCCAATTTAAGAGTTTGGGAAGGGGTTTAGTAATGTGCATTTTTAACTAGCATTCCAGAGGATTTTGAGAAAGTTGGTCTATGAAACACATTTTGAAAAATACAGCATTGTAAAATGCTGTACTTTGTTGTAAAATGCTGTAAGATGCGTGTACTTTGGCAATAATTATATGAACTGGAATATATACCTGTCTAAAACAACTAATTATCTAATTTAATAAAAATAGTCACCCTAGCTGCTTTATTGATGTATTTTTTTTATTTTATTCAAAACGATGAATTGATAGTTCTATATTATAATTTCCCATCTCACATTTCTCATATCTGCTTCTTTAATTTTATTTATTTCCAACTGTTGTGGTGCAATCCAATCTAAGACCCACAGAGCCAACTGAGATGAATTGTAAGCCTTTATTAGCCGGCCACTGACTGACTCTCTACCACACAGGGTTAGAGGAGATCAGTCCTGAGCTTCCAGAGGAAGTAGCTTATAAAGCCTAAAGCCACATCAAACAAGCAAGCAGGTTTACAGAAGCAGAAGTTGGCCATTAGCATATCTTTGCATAAGATATCTCTTAGAACTACACCCTGGTTAAACATTAAACAAGCAAGCAGATTATAGAAGCAGAAGTTGGCCATTTAAAAAAATTCCACCCTTAACATTCCCCATTGGTTTTCTAGGGGAATTCAAATCATCAATTCATCATCCTGGAGTAGTGAGTGAGTAGTGAGTTCTGAGAACCCTGAGTTTCACTGTCTGTACCTTTTTTTTTTTTTCATACGTAGTTCATGACCTCTTTCCCCAGAGTAGAAATATACTTGGAGAACAACATGGATTAATACACAAGAAACTCCAGTACTCTGAGACCAGTAGTTTGAGTTGAACCAAGTCCCCTTTGGAGCTACTAAGTAGAAGTGTCTGTCCTGGTAAACTCCCAATAATATAACACAGGCTGATGGGAATAGTTGGAGTTACAGTTAGAAGATTGGAAGAGGACAGAGAGAGTTTTTTCTTTAGTGGGTCTTCTGTCTGACGCAGGGTTCATTGTTTTGATGTCTGTGGTGGCTGCACAGAATCCATCCAGCTGCCTTGACCACGGTGGATGTTGTGAGAAACGGTCTGTCCCAGCGGGGCTCAGGAGAAGCAAGCTGTACCTTTTTCATTCAGATCCATTCTCCTGGAGCGTGGTTGTGTGGCTGGACTGGATGCTGAGCAGTTGTTCTGCTGGCAGAGGCCAGTTGGTGAGTCTCCTGCCGTGCGAGATGGAGGGACTGCAAACACTTAACCTTCGTAGCTTTTCTTCCCCTAACTTGTGGAGGAGAGGTGAGGATCTTCCAAACATTATTTTATAAGGTGCGATGCCCTTACAATAGGGTGTGATTCCCTTCCAGTAGGGGTGTACCATGCCCTTAATAGAGCGAAGGGAAGGAGGCTTACCAAGTTTTCTCCAATTTCTAATGTAAACTTAGTCAAAGTTTATTCCTAGAACCCTGACCAAAGATTGACTGGTCTGGGCAATGAATGCCAGGTCATTGTCGGACCCCAGTGCTATGGGCAGGCCAAATTGAGGCACTATTTCTGAGACTAATTTCTTTGCTACTACCCGAGCTGTCTCCTGTTTGGTGGGGAAGGCTTCAGTCCATCCTGAACAATGAACACAAGCAAGCACTTGAATCCGAAGGTTCCCGGGCTGACCTCAATGAAGTCCAACTCCCAATGTTCCCCGGGTGCCTGTCCACACAGATGTGGCACCGGGCTGATATCTGTTTGGCCATTTGTTGCAGCCCTGAAATGTAATAGTCTCTTTTCAACAGTTCAATTAACTTGGTTCCTCCCAAGTGAGTTCTCTGGTGAACCTGGGTTATAAGGTCTCCGCTCCAGGCCTCAAGTACTACAATGCAGCCGTCTGGGAGCCTAACTAACCCAGTATATTTTTCTTTGCCTCCTAGTTTGTTTAATAGTTCAGCTTCTCCTGAAGTGTAGGTAGGGGTGTCCGTTAGCACCCTGGGCAGTAAGGCTGGCAGAATGTCAATTGGCCCCACTGTTTTGCGGGCAGCCTCCTTTGCTGTCTGATCCGCGAAAGAGTTGCCCTGTGCTGCCTCAGAGCCCGAGTTGTGGTGCCCTAGGCAATGGATAATTGCCACTTTCTTTGGCAGCCAAATTGCCTCAAGAAGGGCTAGTATTTCCTCCTTATTCTTAATTTCTTTTCCTCCCAAGGTCAGTAGCTCCCTTTCCTTATATAACGTCCCATGTATGTGTGCTGTGGCAAAGGCATACCTGCTGTCTATGGAGATGTTAACAGTCTTGTCTTTACCCCACCACAGAGCTTGAGTCACTGCCACTAGTTCAGCCCACCGAGCCAAAGTGCTATGGCTCAGGGCTTGCGCACAGATGACAGTCTCAGTGGTAACCACTGCAGCCCCAGCATAGCTGACTCCTTCTGAGACGAAGCTACTCTCATCCGTAAATAGAGTAGCAGCCGGATTTGGCCAAGGACTGTCTGTCAGGTCCGGTCTGGTGCAGGTGACATTCTCTAGGACCTCAAGGCAGTCATGCAGGGGTTGGCGAGGGTCATCGTCAGACAGTAGGGTAGCTGGGTTGAGTGCGGTAGTTTTCAGGAACTGTATGTGAGGTGGGTTGAGAAGCATGACCTGATACTGGATGATCCGAACATTGGAAATCCACTGATCTGGTGGGCTGCGAAGCATTGACTCAATTGCGTGTGGGGCGATGATCTGGAGGGTCTGCCCTAGTGTCAATTTTAGGGCTTCCTTAGAGAGGATTGCAGTGACAGTGATTGCCCTCAAACAGTTGGGCCATCCTGCTGCCATGTAGTCCAGTCTTTTGGAGAGGTATGCGACTGGTCGCTTCCAGGGTCCTAGGGCCTGTGTCAGGACCCCTTTCACAATTCCCCGCATCTCAGTAACAAAGAGCTGGAATGGCTTTTCCAGGCTGGGCAGGACTAATGCAGGGGCTGTGGTTAAGGCTGCCTTCAGGGCTTCAAATGCCTTCCTTTCTTCTCCCCAGGCTAAGTCCTCTCCTTTCCCTCCGGTAATAGTGTACAGAGGCTTAGCTATTTCTGCAAACCCCGGAATCCAAAGTCTGCAATAACCTACTGCTTCCAGGAACTCTTGAACCTGTCACTTGGTGTGTGGCTGGGGTATCCTCAGAACAGCCTCGATCCGACTAGAGGACAGGGTCCTTTTCCCTTTCTGTAGATTGTACCCTAGGTACGTTGCTTGGGGAGTGCAAAGTTGAGCCTTCTTAGTGGACATCCAATACCCATTCTCGTCTAACTCCTGGAGTAGGTCCTCAGTAGCCTGTTTACACTCTAATTCTGTTTCAGCCGCTAGCAAAAGATCATCGACATATTATAGAAGTACTACCTCAGGGTGCCTCTTGCAGAATTCGAGTAAGTCCTGTTTTAGGGCTTCATCAAACAGGGTTGGGGAGTTCTTGAAGCCCTGAGGCAGTCAAGTCCAAGTCAACTGTCCTGAGTAAAGTCTGTCTGGGTCTTCTCATTCAAATCGAAGATGGGCTGGCTAGCTTTGGCCAGCGGCAGAGTAAAGAAGGCATCCTTCAGATGTAGGACAGTATATACTTGATGACTCGAGGGTAGCTGGCTGAGAAGAGTGTAAAGGTTGGGGACTGTCAGGTGGATGGTCTCAACTTATTAACCTCCCTGAGCTCCTGGACAGGTCAATAGTCACTGGTGCCGGGCTTCTATACTGGGAGCAAGGGAGAATTCCAGTAGGAGTGGCAGGGAACTAAGATTCCTGCCTCCCTCAACCTTCAAATATGAACAGCAATACCCATTCAGGCCTTCTGACTGATAGGGTATTGACATACCTGGGCTGGAGTAGCTGAGCTGGACAGAGTCACTATAATAGGAGGATGATGTGCTGCCAGGCCGGGGGGATTTGCCTCTGCCCAGACACCAGGAATCCTTTGTTGGAATTCAGTTAACAGGAGGTTTTTAGGCAAGACCCTCGGCAATTTTGCTAGGGGCTCCTCTAGCAAAAAGGTATTCCTAGGACAATGGGCAGGTGAGTAGTACAGTTGGTGGGCCTGACCCGACAGTCAGTTCAGTATGCCCTTCTTTAAAGGAAATTGTGGCCTGTAACTTCTGCAGCAAGTCTCTACACAAAAGTGGGTACTGGCATTCTGGCATAACTAGAAATGAATGAGTAATTGTTCATTATCCCAGATCTGTTATCCTGACTTGGGTCCTAGGGTAAGGTTTTCCTTGTCCAGTGGCCCCTCGTATAAGTGTCTTTTCCTTTGAGAGTGGGCCCTGGGCACTTTGTAGGACAGAGTAGGTGGCTCCTGTGTCCACCAAAAAGTTCACAGGCTTGCCCTTGACTTGTAAAGTTACCTTGGGCTCCCGGGGGCTCATAATGTAAGAGCCCTGACCTCCTCATTCTGTGTCCTCAAAAACGACAAGGGAGGCCTTCTTTTTGGGGGCTTGTCTTTTTTCAGGGCACTCATTCTTCCAATGTCCCTTTTTCTTGTAATATGTGCATTGGTCCCTCTCTAATCCGACTCTCCTGGGTCCATTGTTCGCCCTGGGTGCCTGTTTTCGGCCTCTGCTTTTTCCTGGCGGTCCCTTTGGCTGGGCTCTTTGCATGATTGCAAGCAGGATCTTGGTTATCTTAGTCTGCGCTATATCAACTTCATCTCTATTGCTGAATACTCATTGGGCTATCTCAACCAGCTCAGACAGGTTCTTCCCTTCAAACCCTTCCATCCTCTTCAGTTTCTTTCTAATATCTGGGGTCAACTGACTGACAAAGGCTAAATTCACAGCCCTCCTATTATTAGAGTCCTCCAGTTAATAGGGGTATATAACCGGTATGACTCTAAGAGTCGTTCCAGGAACACCGCCAGTGACTCATCCTTAATTTGGATGACCTCGTTTACCTTAGATAAGTTAGTGGGTCAACGGGCGGCAGACCGGAGGCCCTGGAGCAGAAGCTGGCGATACCATTGGAGAGCCTCCTTACCTTGGTCGGTGTTGGGGTCCCAAGGTGGACGGGTGTTCAGGAGAACATGTTGGACGTGGGCCAGATTGGTGGAAGGCTGCCCATTGGGCTCTAATACTGCTTTTGCAGCCTCCCTCAGGATCCATTCCTGCTCCGCTCCTCTGGGGTAAACAGGACCTGGAAGAGTTGCTGACAGTCATCCCAGGTCAGCTGGTGGGTAAAGAAAATAGTCTCTAGGAGAGAGGTCAATTCCTGGAGTTTCTCTGAAAATAAGGGGTTCTCGTGTTTCCAATTGTACAGATCACTGGTGGAAAAGGGGACATAGACAATGAATGGCCTCTGGGTTTCTCCCCAAACTGTGGGAGACAATTGCCCAAGGGGGGCCAGGACTGCTGCCTGATTCGACGAGTCAGGGACAGGATCAGGGTCTTGTGGGGGCCAGTACACAACCCCAGTGTGGGTGTGGGGAGGACTAGTGATCTCAGGGTCTTCAGAGGATGTCTGTTTGAAAGGGTAAAGAAGGTTAGATGTCTGTCTGGACGGTTTCTCTTTTTGCCCCTTTGGTATGGAGAGGACAGACTTGGGAGTCGTCTTTGACTCTTAGCCATAGCGGCAGTCCTTCAAGTACTTGCAGGCATCGGAAACAATATCGATCCACACATTGATATATGGAGCCTGATCAGGGTGGCCAGGATTTGCGTAGATAATATTCCGCACCTGAAAGGCTGTTTGCAAGTCGAGCGACCCCTCTGATGGCCACCTTGTTCCAAATGTGGGCCAATCTAACTGGCAGAACCTCTGAAGGTCAAAGGGAGTGACACTAGCTCTGTAGGCATAGGCTTGTCTCCTGAAATCCTTAAAATGGTTAAGGAAGTACTAGAGGGGGGGAGGATGATTCAAGGAAGAAGCCTGACCCATGTTAGTAAAAACAGGCAAGAAAAGAGAAAATCCTCATGAAAGCCAAATAAGCCAGGGCTAGGATCAGCCGCTGACCCAGAGTCTAGTCGGACAGGGCCACGGAGGCCAGACCTAAGGAAAACAGTACATTTGACCAGTCCGGACAGACAGACACAATAGAGACAGACGAGAACAGTAACAGACCAAGGCAAACCAGTCCAGACAGACAGACACAATATAAACAGATAAGACAAACTACAGGTAACACAAAATGCTAGCAAACCCAAAAACCTGAAGTCAAGTCTGACATCTCAGACCTTGACCAAATTAGGGAAGTATTGCTGCATCCAGCCTCCACTAGTTCCCCTTAGGGCCCACCGACAGACAGATACCCCAAAACCTGGATACCTATAATACCAGAAGTCAAGTCTGACGTCTCAGTCTTTGACCGAACTAGGGAAGTATTGCTGTGTCCAGTCTTCCACTAGTTCCCCTTAGGGCCCACCGACAGACAGATACCCCAAAATCTGGATACCTGTAGTGCAGTCTGACTCACCGGTGAAGCTGCTATAGATGGCTCATGCCTAATTGTTACAGAATTGTACATTTTGTCCACCTGCCCTCCTGGGTGAGTCCGCCTGGCGTCCAAGGCTGAGAAACATCTCTCAGCGGCTATCCCCTGGATGGGGCAGGTCCTCACCCAAGGTGACCGGGGTCATGGGTCTTAGGGGATCTCCCCCTCTGGAGAGATCTCGCTGGGGCTTCCAAATGTTGTGGTGCAATCCAATCTGAGACCCATGGAGCCAATTGAGATGAATTATGAGTCTATATTAGCCAGCCGGTGACTGACTCTCTACCACACAGGGTTAGATGAGATCAGTCCCGAGCTTCCAGAGGAGACAGCTCATAAAGCCTAAAGCCACATCACACAAGCAAGCAGGTTTACAGAAGCAGAAGTTGGCTGTTCACGTATCTTGGCACAGGATATCTCTTAGAACTACACCTTGGTTAAACATTAAACAAGCAAGTCGATTATAGAAGCAGAGGTCGGCCATTTAAAAAATTTCCACCCTTAACACAACCTGTTTAAACTCTGTCTTTATTTGATTGGTTGTAAAAATTCATCAAACAGACATACCAACTTCTAAGGCTGATCTTTCTAGGAAAAAGTTCCTTCTATGTTTTAACATACTAAAATAGACTGTTTTCCCCTGAGCTCTTCCTTCTCACCTATAGCTTTTTAGCTCTCTATCCGCCTCTGGAATTCTGACCATGGCTTCTGTGCCTAGAAAAAGTCAGAGAATATTAATGCCCAGGACCTCTGTAATTTAAAATCTGGAGTTTCTTTTTGGAGAGATAATACACTGAGGTTTGTCTGACAAAAAGAAAAAGTATAAGCATGAGTTAAAAAGAAAGCTTGAAAGTATGAGCAGTCCTTATGAAATTGGCCTACTTGTCTTCCCTTTCCTAACAGTAAAATCTCTGAAATGAGGAATTAGCCACTCTTTTGATCTCGATCTTTCTCTCTTCAGACATCCCGCAGTTGGCTTCCTGGCTTTAGAGCTTTTTTTGAATTTGGGAGACTTCAAGCTTCAGCTGAGGAATCTTTAATACCCCATCGTCCTGTCTTGTTAAAATCTACAAGAAACTTGCAGAGCTCAATCCTTCAGGCTTAAAACCTTCTCAGATGAGAAGAGACTGTATTGGTCTTGTTTGTATTTCTGGTTTGACCTGTTCAGCTCACCCTGTAGGACATTTCATTATAGTTCGAGGGCTCAGGTTGTATCACCTCAAATACAATTATGGATCACAATTAGTTTCCAAGGCAAATGAGTAGTGCTAAGCAAAAATTTCTATCCTAAATGCTTAAGCTGGCAGTACAACAATCAGTCAAACAGACTTCCAGTTGCAAAGTTGCTTTGATTTAAATCTTGCCTGATGGTAGGGTTTGCATACTTTAACTGAAAAAATTGTTAGTATGATAAATTTTGTTAAAAGAGCTGCCTTCATTATGGTTTAAAACTTTAAAAGGAGATAATTTTAATATTCAAAGATTTATAAGTAATGGGTATGAAACAGAGTCATTTAGCATTTTTTCAAATCTGACTTTAAAATGTGAATATTCCTTCCATATTCACTGACCCAAGTTTGTGTATAGATATGCACATGTGTACTCAGCTGTTTAAACTGTGAAGTTCAAGCACCAACACATGCAAGGTATCTACAGCAAATAAAAACTCCTGATTAAACTTCTATTCCTAAAACTAATTACATATTTGTGCAACTAATACTTTCAAACATTATCAGACATGAACAAATTCATGCATTTGTTGAGCTAGCCCTCTTTGATATAAAATTCAAATCTATTTGTGTCAAAGCAAGCACATTTTATACTAATTCCTCCAATCAAGTCAGGATCTTTCTTAAACCTACAATAACAATAAAAGTGGCTTTGGGAACAGAACCATAAACCAAATCATAACTCATGTGATATTGGAAGTGTAAAGAAATATAAGATGGCTACCCTGTCCTGGAGGAATTTTAAGAACCTCCGCTCCCTGGAACACTACCTTTCCCACGCATGGGAAACAAAAGACTTCCAAGTATGTGGAAGTAATCAGTGTATAAATCTACCTGCCTGCCTTTGTTCTGGGCTCAGACTCTAGAGAGTGACTCCTCTGAGTTCGCTGGCATAAATAAACCTTCGATTCTTAGTTTGCTGAGTGCCACTTGGTTCTTCCTGGTACACAGGCCAAAATCCAAAACACATGCATTTGCAAAATTTTCTTTCATGCAATAGAAGTTCAACAAAATTGTATGCTTGTCCATGATTTCTACTGACTTATATGTTGCAGCAGAATTTATTATGATATTGATTTCTATAGTCTTACTGGGGTAAATATTTTTCTTTCCCCATCCTGAAAAAAAAATAGCCAAAACTTTTTGTTTCTTTACCATGACAGAGTTGAGAGTGGAAGACTATTAAATTTTGAGTCACTGAAAGCAGTAGTTTTCAGGACACAGTAGGTGACTGCGATGCAGGCTTTTTGTTTTTCAAAAACACAGTTTTCTGGAAAAATTGGTAAAAGGAGGAGAAATTCCAAGATTTGGAAGAGGTGGAAAAAGCCACCTGGAGAGTAGAGTTTTTGAATACAGCTTTCTTAAGTATGATTATCAATTTTTTTTAAATTAGTAAATATAGTTGGTATGCAATCTTATACTTGTTATATTAGTTTCAGGTGTACAATATAGTGATTCAACATTTGTATTCCTTACAATGTAATTACCCCACTAATTCATCTGTCACTGTGTAAACTTACCACAGATTATTGAATTTTTAAGTTTTCTATGAGCAGAGTATAAGTCCACTTTCTCACAGGGGTCTATATTACTACATTCTGTAGATCAGGGGTCCCAAATCTTCATCAGTTCGTGGCCTGTTAGAAACAGGAATATACAGCAGGAAGAGAACAGAGAGCCAGTGAGTAAAGTTACATCTATATTTGCAGCCATTCCTCAATGCTAGCCTCAGCTCTACTTCGGATCATCAGGCATTAGATTCTTATAGGAGCACCAGGCCCTGGTGCCAAAAATGTTTGGGGATCACTAGGTAGATTACTACAGAATGACTGCGGTGGCTTGATTAAATGTATCATGAATTTGAGAACAATGGTAGGCTCCTTGTGAATGAATCGTTGGTCAGTTAAGCAGACTGTTATAAGGAAAACTCTGAATACCATCAAAGAAGAATAACTAAATTAACTTGGAGAGGCTCTGACAGCAGAATTATGTTGCCTAAAATAAAACTTAAAAGATAACCATCATGTACTGTGGACTTGTATCACCCCTCAATTCTGAGTCGCTACATAAGCCTGAGATTCTGATATAATCCTGTGGGCTGGGGGAGATAGCCCCCAAATGCATAACGCCTTGGTTGGTGGAAAGTTCGGACAGATTACACAATGTGAAAACGTAATAAAGTAAGACTTTTTTTTTAATTTAAATATTGTGAAATAAAATTATGTCTGTAACAAATGCATTTACACAAACAGGGAATCAGTGAGTGGTAATATTTTCTCATTAGTCTTCTGATTCCCCAATTTGCAGTAGTTCACTTTTTATTAAAGTACAACACTAATTATAATTATATGCAAACCTGCTACTGAAAAAGTACTCCTGGCTCATTTGTGTTTATTTTCTGACCACTTGCTAGAGTAAAATAATTAAGCAAATTAAAGTCTTCTCAAAAGATTAGTTAGCGTTTGAGGGATTGAATCTTATACATTAAATATTTATTTTAATTTAGATTAAGTGAAGAATAGAAAGACGGAAATCTAGACTTGAGAAAAACAGAATTATAATTTATACCCCACACTGTTGTATAAAGGTACACTTATTTGGAAATTCTCTGACAGCATAAAGTGAATTTTACGCTCTGTCCTTTTTCTGTATGACTTACAGGATTGGTTACTATTT
Organism: Rousettus aegyptiacus; assembly: GCF_014176215.1. NCBI lineage: Eukaryota > Metazoa > Chordata > Mammalia > Chiroptera > Pteropodidae > Rousettus > Rousettus aegyptiacus. Next base: position 80,765,120 of record NW_023416312.1, on the reverse strand, counting down.
ATATTGTAAAATTTGTGGTGTGTGTAAATAACCAACTGGCCACCCACATAACCTATTTGAACTTCGTGAAAAATTGTCAAAAGATTTCACAGCTAATCTAGTTTATTTTGTTGAGTGTTACTTGCCTTGCACACAATAAATTCCAAAGTGAAGGCTTTGAGAATCTGGATTTCAGTCAGTAGACCACCTAGTAAGTGGTAAACCATGTGTTTTTATACACATAAGTATCTCAAAATCAGGGTAAAGGCATTTAAAGGAAGATCACACCTCTTCCTGCCTCTTAGCCCATACTCAGTCATCACAGACATTAAACCAGGAAAAAGGATATAATGTACAACAAACGCCATACAGAGTGGTCTAGTTCCTTTTGGTAGACTAAAGTAGGAACAATCATATTATACAAGATCTTGAATTCCTATTCATTAGTTTATATTTAATCTTTTTAGGCAAAAGGCATTCACCAGAATATCTACTATTAAACATTTAAAAATATTCCACTGTATATATGTACTACATTCATTGACTGATGGACATTTAGGTTGCCTCAATATATTGGTTACTGTAAATAATGCTGCAATGAATGTATGGATGCACCTGTTTCTTCTAAGTAGTTTTTGAGATTCTTTGGATGCACAGAAGTGAAATTACTGGGTCCTTCCTTGTCTCTTGTTATAGCATTTGGTTTAAGTTTGTCTGGTACAAGTATTGCTGCCCCCTTGTTTTTCATTTCCATTTTCATGAATTATCTTTTTCCATCCCTTTACTTGCAATCCATGTGTGTCTTTCAATCTGAAATGAGTCTCTTGTAGGTGGCATATGTAAGGGTCTTGTTTTATTATTCATTCAGTCACGCTGTCTTTTGATTGGAACATTTAATTCATTTACATTTAAATTAATTATTGATAGATGCATAATTATTGCTGTTTCAGTATTTATATTGATATTATGGTGATAATCGTTAACAAAACCAACAAATTTCAAGTGATTTCAGAAACATGTCAAGAGTGAGAGATGTCTCTAGATCTCTGTGTGAAACAATAAGGTGAACAACTAAAACTCAACAAAAAACACCCAAACAGCACACCAGCACGTCTGAGTGTGGGATGCGCATAAGAGCTATCATAGATCAGAACCCCAGGTGTAGAGTGGTAGACTGAGAGAAACAAAGAAGCTGCCTCTCACAGTCGCCAAAGCTCCCTATAGGAGGAGAAGTAGGGGAGAGGTTGCAGCAAGTTGCCTGAACAGCCCCGCCTGGGAGATTTGTGAGCTGCACATGACCAGTGGCAGTATCCAGTTACCAGGGCAGAAAACAGAGAAGTGGGGACAGCACAGAAGCAAGGACAGGAGAGAAAAAAAAGGTTGATATTTAGCAGCCATGATTGCAAAACCGAGGCTGAGCCACAGCCCACATCCCCCAACCCAGAGGACCCTCCCACCATCTCTCTGTGGCACCCTAGGAGAATCTGAGCAAATGCTACTGAAACTGTTGCTTACATTGACAGGGACTGAGACTGAGAGTATCGAGCATCATTAAACATCTATAAGAAAAAAAGGCATTATGAAGCTTTATATAAAGCAGGGATCCAAGAGGCTTAGACACCACCTACTGGAAAACAAAAGAAAAACAGCTTCTTTGCAATGAGCTAAAGAGAGACCTTTATATAATAAATCCTCTTTCTGGAAAAAAAAAAGTAGAATGCACTTTCATTAATGCTCAGGCAGAAATAATTCATTAAACACCATGAACCACCAAGGTGACAAGGCATCTCAGAAAGAAAGAGAACAATCTCAGAAAAAATAAGCTTATGGACATAGCAATATGTGACTTAAATGACAGAGAATTCATATGGTAATTCTGAAAAAAACTCAGTGATATCCAAAATGATTCATATCAACAATTTAAGGAATTAAAAAAAAAAACAAGAAGAGCACAATGAGTTTTTTACCAAGGAGATTGTGACCCTCAAAAAGGACCAAATAGAAATTCTGAAGATGAAGAATGCACTGCAAGAAGTGAAAAATAAAATAGCAACTTTGGGAGATAAAGTCAACCAAAGGGAGGAAAGGATCAGTGATATTATAGACAGAAATTTAGAAATAAATCAGAAGGAAGAAGAAAGAAACCAAATGAAAAATAAGAAAGAAAAATACAAGAGGTAGCTAATACCATCAGAGGAGGAAATATGAGAATAATGGGCATTCTCAAAGGGAAGGTAAAGGAACAGGGATTAGAAAGCATTTTCAGACAAATAATTAACGAGAATTTCCCAAATCTAAGAAATGAGCTGGAGCTTGGAATTCAAAAAGTCAACAGAACACAGAATTATCTCAACCCTAAAAGACCTTCTCCAAGGAAAATTGTATTAAAATTATCAAAAATCAATGACAAAAAGAATTCTCAGGGAAGCCAGAGAAAAAAAAAAAGATGGTAACCTATAAAAGAAAACCCATTAGATTATCATCGGAATTCTCAGCACAAATCTTAGAATACAGAAAGAAGTGGAATCAAATATTTGAACTATTAAACGAAAGAAACTACCAGGCAAGAATAATGTATCCAGCTAAGCTCTCCTTTGGATATGAAGGAGACATAAAGATCTTTCTAGACATACAAAAATTGGGGGAATTCTCTACTAGAAGTCCTGCATTACAGGAAATACTGAAAGAGATCATCTCAACTAAAACACAATGAACAAAAAAAAAGAAATACATAATTAGGAGTAAGGTGACTAGTAGGCAGATAGAAGCAGAGTAGTGGAAAACTTACTAAGAACAAGGAATTAAAACTTAAACGATAAGAAGAGATTTGCTATAGCAAGATAGTAATGAATGTTCAGCAGATATAGGGACAAATTGAGACAACAATGACAGAAAATGGGAAGATTTAAAGATCCAAATTCACAAAGGGGAATGGAGATAAGGCACGAACAGAAGAAAATAGATCGCTGTGTATATATAACTATCCTTTACATATTCGTAATAGTAACCACATGCCAATGATTCAGAAATGATGTATATAACATAAAATAAGAAGAACCAGAAAGAAAACTCACAAAAACAAACCAATATAAAGAAAACAGAAACAGAAGGACAAAGAAGCAATGGAAACACTGAGCTACCAGAAAGCAAACGGTAAAATGGCTGTAAGAAGACCTCGTATTTCAATAATCACCAGAAATGTAAATAGACTGAACTCACAAATAAAAAAGTGCAGAGTCACAGATTGGATCAAAAACCAAACCCAACTGTATGCTACCTCTAGGAGAGACATCTCAGTTTCAAAGACAAATATAGACTTAAAGTGAAAGGGTGGAAAATGACATTTCAATCTAATGGCATTTAGAAAAACGTGTGAGTGGTACTAATATAGGATGAAATAGGCTTCAAAGTAAAAAAAAGTAAAGAAAGATACTGAGGAACTCTCATAACGATAAAGGGAATGATACACAAAGCAGACATAACATTTATTAATATCTATGCTCTCAATCAGGGAGCCCCTAAAATGTAAAGCAATTACTAACAGAACTAAAGAGAGAAACAGACCAAAACACTATTTTCTAGGGTACCTAATTACCCCAGATCATCCAAACTGAAAATCAATAAGGAAATAACATCCTTAAATGACCCATGAGACCAACTGGACATAATTGATTTTACAGAGCTTTTTGTCCACAAACAGCTGCTTATACATTCTTCTCTAGTGCACATGGAACATTCTCAACATTAACCACATACTACGGCACAGAACCTCAACAAATATGAGAGTTTTGAAATCATAACAACCATATTCTCTGATCATGATGCTTTTAAACTAGAGATCAACTGTTAAAAGACAGTAGGACGAACCACAAATACATGGAGATTAAACAACATATTACTGAAGAATAACTGGGTCAGAGAAAAAATAAAAAAAGAGAGATCAAGAGATATATAGAAAAGAATGATAATGCTAGCAAAACATATCAAAACATTTGGGACAGGGGAAAGTGGTCATAAGCAGAAAGTTCATATCATTACGGGCCTACCTGCCACAATAAGAATGAACCCAAATAAACAACCTATTGCTTCACCTTAAAAAAAAGCTAGAAAATGAAGAACGAATGAAGCCTGAAGACAGCAGAAGGAAAGAAATAATCAAATTAGAGCAGAAATAAATGAAATTGAAAACAAGAAAAAAACAATAGAAAAAATAAATGCAGTAAAGAGCTGGTCCTTTGAAAAGGTTAGTAACTTGACAAGCCCCTGGCTAGACTCACTAAAGAAAATAGAGAAAGGACACAAATAAAGAAAATCAGGGATTGAAAGAGGGGAAATTATGATGGACACCACAGAAATACAAAAAATCATACAAGAGCACTATGAAAAAGTGTATAACACCAAATTTAATAATCTAGAAAAAATAGACCAGCACCTAGAAAAATACAGTATTCCTAGACTGCATCAAGAAGAACTGGAAAATCTAAGAGACCAATGAGCAGTATGGAAATTGAAACAATTATCAAAAACCTACCAAAAAGTAAAACTTCAGAGCCAGATGGTTTCGTCAGTGAATTCTACCACAAATTCAAAGAAGATTTAATACCTAATCTCCTCAAACGCTTCAAAAAAATCGAGGAGGAGGTGATACTTCCCAACTCATTTTATAGGGCCAATATTACTCTGATACCAAAACCTGGTAAAGATAGTGTAAAAAAAAAAATAAAACTGCAGATGATATCTCACATCAACACAGGTGCAAAAAACAAATAGGATAATAGTGAACCGAATACAGCAACATATTTAAAAAATGATACATCATGATCAAATGGAATTCATCTCGGGGGCACAGGGCTGATTTAACATACACAAATTGATTAATGTAGTATACCACTTAAAGAAATTTAAAAAGAATCATATAATCATATCACCAGATACAGAAAAAGCTTCAATGAGATATAGCATCCATTTATGATCAAAACACTTAACAAAATCGGTATAGAACATAAGTACCTTAACATAACAAAGGCCATATATGACAAACCCTCAGCCAACATTATACTTAATGATGAAAAACTAAAACCCTTTCCTCTAAGATCAGGAACAAGGCAAGATTGTCCACTGTTGCCACTGTTATTCAATATTACATTGAAAGTCTTTATGAGTACAATCAGGCAAGAGAACGATATAAAAGGCATTCAAATAGGAAACAAAGAAGTCAAACTGTCACTATTTGTGGATAACATGATTCTCTATGTAGAAAACCCTAAAGTTTTCACAAGAATACTACTAGAAACAATAAGCAAATACAGTAAATTTTCTGGATACAAAAATCAACGTTCAAAAATCCATAGCATTCCTATAATTTAATAAAGAAGTGTCAGAGGAAGAAGTGGAAAATATAATTGCTTTTGCAATTGCCACAAAAAAAGAATAAAATACCTAGAAATAAATCTAATGAAATATTTGAAGGACCCATATACTGAAATCTATAAGATGGTATTAAAAGAAATTGAAGAAGATACAAAGAAATGGAAAGATATTCCGAGTTCTTGGACAGAAAGAATCAACATAGTTAAAACGACCTTATTGCCTAAAGCATTATAGAGATTTAATGGAATCTTCATCCAAATCCAATTGGCATTCTTTAAAGAAATAGGACCAAAAAATCAAATTTGTATGGAAACACAAAAGACTCCAAATTGCCAAAGCTATCCCGAGAAAAAAGAATGAGGCTGGATGCATCATTCTGCCTGACTTCAAATTATACTACAAAGTGACAGTAATCAAAATTGTATGGCATTGGCATACAAACAGACACACGGAACAGTGGAACAGAATTGAAAATCCAGAAGTTAACCCATATTTATATAGGCAAATAATTTTCAATAAAAAAGCCAAAACATGCAGTGGAGAATAGGAAGCCTTTTCAATAAATGGTACTGGAAAAACTATAAAGCCACCTGCAAAAGAGTAAAACTAGACTGTTGTCTATCACCACACTCCAAAATTAACTCAAAATGAATTAAGGACCTGAATAGAAGACCTGAAACAGTAAAATGCATAAAAGAAAACATAGAAACTCAACTCAAGGACCTTGAACTTAACAAGGATTTTATGAATTTGACCTCAAAATCAAGGGAAGTAGAAGCAAAAATAAATGAATGGTACATCAAACTAAAAAGCTTTTGTTCAGCAAAAGAAACCATTAACAAGGTAGAGAGACAACCATCCGAATGCGAACATATATTTGCAAGGAACACCTCTGATAAGGGCCCTATATCCAAAATATACAAAGACCTCATATAACTCAATAACAACAGAACAAAAAAAACGATCTGATCAAAAATCGAGCAGAGGACCTGAACAGACATTTTTCCCTAGAGGACATATAAACGGCCAACACATGTATGAAATGATGCTCAACATCACTAGCTATTAGGGAAATGCAAATCAAAACCACAATCAATGAGATACCATATTACATCTCTTAGTATAGCTGTTATCAACAGGACAAATAATAACAAGTCTTCGAGAGGATGCAGAGAAAAATGAACCCTCATACACTGCTGGTGGTGGGACTGCAAATTGGTACAGCCACTATGGAAAACAGTATGGAGGTCCCTCAAAAAAACTAAGAATTGATCTACCATATGATCCAACAATCCCTTTTCTGTATATTTACCTCAAGGGCTTGAAAACTTATATCTGAAAATATATTTATTTGCACACCAATGTTCATAGCAACTTTATTCACAGTTGCCAGAATATGGAAGCAACCGAGATGTCCTACAATAGATGATTGGCTAAAGAAGCAGTGGTACATACATATAATGGAATATTATTCAGTCATAAGAAGAGCTGAAATACTGTCATTTGCAACACCTTGGATGGACCTTGAGATAAATATGTTAAGTGAAATAAGCCAGACAAAAAGTCGAAAATCACGTGATATCGCTTATATGCGGGTTATAAACCTAAAAGCAACAAATGAACAGGACAACAAACAGCGACTCATGGACATAGAAATAGACTAGTGGTTATCAAAGGGTAGGGGCTAGGTGGGAGGGGGGAAGTAGACTATTTAAAGCAGGTTAAATATAGAAAGAAATCTAACTATGGGAGGTGAAAACACAGTGTATGTATGTATGCGTATATATATATATAGCTTACTGTTAAAGTGTATAGCTAAAACAGTAAGTCATATATAAATTGCATTGTGTGTTCATTGCTCATAGTTAGATTATGGAACTCAAATTTTGAATCTTTTAATTTTTTTTCTGATTCTCTTAAAGACATCCCTATAACATTTCTTTTAATACTGGTTTGGTGTATTCAGCTATTTCTTGCCTGAAAGGTCTTTATCTGTCCTATTATAAATGATAGCTTTGTTGAATAGAATAATTTCGGTTGAATATCCTTGCTTTTCATCACTGTATATTTCATACCAATCTCTTTGAGACTGTAAAGTTTCTGTTCAGAAATTAGCTGACAGTCATATGGGAGCTTCCTTGCAGGTAACTAGATATTTTTGTTTTTCCGATTTTAAGGTTTTCTCTTTGTCTTTAACATTTGGCATTTTAATGACAATGTGGGCCTCTTTGGGTTTATCTTGTTTGTCTATTTCCTGAGCTTGTATATCTATTTCCTTCACCAAGTTAGGAAAGGTTTTTGTCACTATTTCTTGAAATATGTTTTCAATTCCTTGCTCTCTCTCTTCCTTTTCTGGTATCCCTGTTATCCAAATGTTGGTATATTTGATGTCGTTCCAGAAGCCCCTTAAACTATTCTCATTTTTTTGGATTCCTTTTTTTTTTTTAACTTCAGGTACACTTCCCAGTTGTTAAACATTTATATAATATACAAAGTAATCCCCTTTCTTATGCTAGTACCTATATGGCACTACACACAACCATTACAATATTATTGCCTATATGTTTATGCTATACATCCCTGTGACTGCTTCATAACTGCTGATTTGTACTTCTTCACCCCTTCATTTGTTTTTTTTTCAACCAGGCTTCCAGTCCCTTTTTCTCTGTCAAACACTAGTTTCTTTTCTTATCTGGGAGTCTGGTTTTCTTTTGTTTGTTCGTTTCTTTTTGTCCCTTAGATTCTGAATATAATAAATGAAATCTTATGTTTTTTCTCTTTCTCAGTCTGACATATTTTACTCAGCATAGCATAATAGCCTCCAGGTCTATTCATGTTATGGCAAATGATAAGATTTCATTTTTTTTTATGGCCAAGCAACATTCCATTGTTTATATGTACCATAATTTCCTTATCTTTTCAAAGAACTAGCTCTTGGTTTTCTTGATCTTTTATATTGTATTTTTAGACTCTGTTTCACTTATTTCTATCTTGGTTTATTATTTCCTTCTACTTACTTTGTGTTTTGTTTGTTATTCTTTTTCTAATTTTTAGGTGTAAGGTTAGATTGTTTATTTGAGATTTTTCTTGTTTCTCGAGTTTGGCCTGTATTGCTCTAAATGTTCCTCTAAGGATTGTTTTCACTGTGTCCCATAGGTTTTGAGTCATTGTGTTTCCATTTTCATTTGTCTGAAGGTGCAGTTTGATTTATCTCTTAATCTCATTGTTAATCCATTGTTTAGTAGCATGTTATATAGCTTCCATATGTTTGTGTTGTTTTCATTTTCTTTTGTATTCAATTTCTATTTTCATACCATTGTAGTCACAGATAACTTTTTGATAAGTTTTCAGTCTTCTTAATTTCTTGTTTTATGACCTACATATGGTCTATCCTGAAAAATGTTTCATGTGAACTTGAGAAGGATGTATATTATGCTGCTTTGGGGGGAAATGCTCTAAAATATCAATTAAATTTATCTGTTTCCTTGGTTGATTTTCTGTCTGGAAGATCTCTCAATTGGTGTCAATGGGGTGTTAAAGTCTCCTACCATAATCGTATTATTCTAGGTCCCTCCCTTTATGTCAGTCAATATTTTATTTATATATGTAGGTGCTTCTATATTGGGTGCATAAATGTTTACTAGAGTTATGTCCTCCTGTTGGAATGATCCTTTTATCATTATGTAATATCTTTTATTATAATCTTTGTTTTAAAGCCTAATTTATCTGATATAAGTATTAATACTACCACCTTTTTTTCATATGCACTATCTTTTCCCACCTCTTTCCTTGTAGTATGTGTGTGTGTCATTTGATCTAAAGTGAGTTTTTTATATAGATAGTATGAGTCTTGCATTCTTATCCATTCAGCTACTCTGTTTTTTTTTATTGGAGTATTTAATCTTTTCACATTTAAAGTGGTTATTGATAGGTATGTAGTAATTGCCATTTTAATATATATATATATATATATATATATATATATATATATATATATATATATATATTTAATTCTCTTTTCTTTTTATAGAAGTCCCTTCAACAAATCTTGTAATACTGGTGGCTTGGTGATGGTGAATTTCTATAGCTTTTACCTGGGAAGCTCTGTTTCTCACATTCAGTTTTAATTGATATCCTTGTTCTCTAGAGTGGTCTTGGTTTTAGTTTCTTTCTTTTCATCACTTTAAACATTTTATGCCATTCTTTTCTGACAAGCGAAGATTCTTTTGAGAAATCAGCTGACACTTATGGGAGCTCCATTGAAGGCAACTAATTTCTTTTCTTTCCTCTTTTATTTTTCTTCTTTTAAGATACTCTGTTTTTAAGCTTTTGGCATTTTAATTATGGTGTGTCTTGGTATGGGTCTCTCTCTTTTTTTTTTTCTTCTTGAATCTCTGTGCTTCCTAGGATTGTATGTTTATTTCCTTTTCCAGGTTAGGAAGGTTTTCCATTTTTTCTTCAAATAAGTTTTCAATTCCTTGCTTTTTCACTTCTCCTTCTGGTACCTTTATGATGTGAATATTGTTATGCTTGATGTTGTCCCAGAGATCCCTTAGACTATCTTCATCTTTTATTATTCATTTTTGCTTTTTGTTGTTCTGGTTGGGTGTTTTCTGCTACTTTGTCTTCCGAATTGCTAATTCAGTCCTCTGCTTCTTTTAATCTACTGTTGATTCTTTTAATGTATTTTTCATTTTTGTTATTGTATTCTTCATTTCTGACTCATTCTTTTTTATGGGTTCTATGTCTCTTTTTATTATTACTATCTCTTTTTTGAAGCTCTTATTTAGATCATCTATTCTCTTTCTAAGTTTATTGAGCATCCTTATATCAATACCAGTGTTTTGAACTCTGTATCTGGTAGGTTGCTTGCTTCTATTTTACTTACTTCTTTTTCCTAAGTTGTCATCTTTTTTTACTTGGACATATTTTTTATTTTCTCATTTTGGCTTCATCTGTGTGTATGTTTATGTATATTCAGTAGATATGCTATGTCACCTAGCATTAACTTGGTGGCCTTATGTGGTTGGTGTTATGTGTGGTCCAGTGGCATAGTTTTCTGATCACTTGTGCCAGTTGTCTCAGGAGTGACCCTTGTATGGATTGTATGTGCCCTCCTTTTGTAGTTGAGACTTGATTGTTTTTGACATGTCAGTGAGTAGTATTAAATCTTGGTTTACTAGCTGTGAGTATTGGTCACACCCACAGTGTATGCCAGGCAACAAATGGAGGCTAGCTGTCACTAGTACCAGCCCTGGAGCAGCTCTGTAAAAGGCCCTTGTCACCCTTAGTCCTGAGGTTGCTTGCCAGCTGCCACTAAAACTGAGCAGCTGAATGATCCTCAGGTGGTACCAGATTTGCATGAGGCAGAGTCGAGGGAGTCGTAAGGTTGAAGCAACTAGTGTTCCCTAGGTTAGTGCAGATTCAGATTGGTTGCCCATGCTGAGCCTGTGGCCACTCATAAAAGTCTCAGCTCATACTGAGGCCAGCTGCTGCCCACCTTGTGCCTATACACCCCTGAGATTTCTTTGAGAAAAACTGCAGCCAGGGTCAGTGCTGGTTGTTCACCATGGAATATGACTCCAGAGATGCGAGAGCTGAGGCCTGTTGATTGTGGTCAAAGAAATCTCCCGCTGGGTGTGGGTGGGGCTAGTTGCCCAGTGATAAAATTGAAATTGGCAATTTGGTATTTGGGTGAAATGGAGTCTTAGGAATTCACTGGGATGGAGTAAGCAGATCTCACCAGGCCAACACAGATTCAGATTTGGTCCTGTGGGGAAAAGGCTCAACACAGGCAAGATGCTGCTTATTTGTAGGCTACAGAGGAGGAAATCTCAATTAAAGGTCAATGGCAGCTCTCCTCCTAGCCCTCACCCTGAATCCACACAACTCAGTTTTTCCTCGTATGTCTCTGACACCTCCTGAGCCGCTGTGTCTCTGGTGGAGCCTGGGGTGAATGTCTGTGAGTGAGTCTGTGCACAAGCCTTTTAAGAGACAGTCTGAGTTTCCAGATACTTTTTTTCTTGTTAGGATGGCCAGAATCTCCACTTATTTTCAGAAAATGATTTTGTGGGGACTCTTCTTTCCGGCACTGGAACCCTGGGCTGGGAACCCCTGGTATAGGTCTGGGGCTTCTCACTCCTCCAGCGGGACCTCTACAGCTAAGATATTCCTCCTGATGTTCAATCACCGCACATGATGTGGAACCAGCCAGTCTCATATCTCCATCTCATTTATCACTCTCAATGTGATCTCTTCTTTATAAATCTTGTTATAAGACTTTTGTTCAGTTAGTCTTCAGATTGTTCTCCAGGTTGACTGTTTCATAATTTTGTGCAGTTTTAATGCAGTCAAGGTGAGAGTCATGCCATAGCATTGATCTACCCTGCCATCTTGACCAGATCTCCCCTCAGATGTTAAATTCACAATTAAAGTCTTCTATTTGATGAAACACTAAAATAACTGTTTGTCCAACCTAAAGTGTCTGGTGCATAGTAGTCACTCAAATGAATGAATAAACCTAATGTGTACAGTAGCAATTTAGATGTGTGTGTGTATGTGTAAAATGAGGTACTAAGTAGTGGTTATTGTGGTGACAGTCAAAGTAAGACTGAATAGTCTGAGAATACCAAAATCTCCATCATCCAAGATGCCTACTCTTTTCTTATTGGTCTCATCGACATGAGATTTGGCAGGAAGGATCTATTTTTTGAGCTATCTTAGTCACCAGCATCTTATACTTTAGAGATCAAATTCCAACTTCCTCACAAATTTTGGCATATGTTTTTGGTAGATTATTCCCTCTCACTTTCTTCTGCCTTTTTGACAGAGCAGAGAGAATCAGGAAGTTGAGAAAAGTGAAATATTTCCTTAAGTACACATGTAATTTTTATCAAATATCAGTTTTAGGACGTAGAGTAAACTATGAAATGCAACATCTGAGTATTTGGTGAATATTTAAATCCTTAAAAGCCTATTGCAACTTGGACTATGAGCCATGAGGGCATAGCTGTTTTGATAGCAATCTCAACATTTTCCCCTAAAAAAATTCCCTAATACAGATTTACACCCACTATCAGAATATGCATTTTTAAAGATCTCCCAATACATGTTAATTAACCATAAAATATACTAGGTCACTAATCATCAGAGAAATGCAAATTAAAACCACAATGAGATATCACTTGACACCTGTAAAAATGACTATCATCAATAAATCAAAGAACAACAAGTGTTGACCAGGATGTGGAGAAAAGGGAACCCTCATATTTGTTTGTGAGATTGCAAATTGGTACAGCCACTATGGAAAACAGTCTGGATGTTTCCCAAAAATTAAAAATGGATATACCTTTTGACCTAGCAATTGCACTTCTGGATATTTATCCAAAGAAAACCAAAACAATAATTCATACAGATCTATGCACCTCAGTATTCATAGCAACACAATTTACGATAGCTAAGATATGGAAGCAACCTAAATGCTGATCAACAGATGTTTGGATAAAGAAGTTATGGTTAATATATACAATGGAATATTACTCAGCCATTAAAAAAAATTAAATCCTACCATTTGCAATGACATGGATGAACCTAAAGGTTCTTATGCTGAGTGAAATAAGTCAGACAGAGAGAGATAAATACCATATGATTTCACTTATATGTGGAATCTAAGGAACAAAAAGAACAAATTAATCAAAAACAGATTTTCAAATACAGTGGACAATTTGGTGACAGACAAAAGGGTTTGGGAGGTGGGAGGCTGGGAGAATGGGGTGAAGAGTTAAAGATGTACAAATCGGTAGTTGATAGATGTTCACAGGAATGGGGAGCATAGCATAGGGAATGCAGTTAGCACTAGGATATTGGCTAGGTGGAAAACCAGAGGAGAGAAGGAGCAAATAAAATAAAATGTCAAGAGTTTGATTTTAAATGCACAAATTGTAATTTAAAGTATAATTCTGAAACTCCTAAATTTTGGAAGAAACACAAAAATTTCGGTGGTATATTTTGTGACTGCTTGCATTAAAATCTCTGATGTTCTTTTTTATTTATAAAATAGCTTTCATTTCTGAAAGAGATCTTACCCTTTCTTGTCAAAAGGACAGCTCCCTTCCCTCCCTCCCTCCTTCCTTCCTTCCTTCCATCCTTCTTTTCTTCCTTCCTTCCATCCTTTTCTTCCTTCCTTCTTTCCTCCCTCCCTCTCTCACTTCTTCCCTCCCTTCCTCCCCACTCTTTCCTTTTTTCCTCTTTCTTTCTTCAATTCCCTCTCTCTCTCTCTCTCTCTCTCTCTCTCTCTCTCTCTCTCTCTTTCAAAGACAAATCTGTCTCAGAAGAATGAAGATTTATACCCTACAATAATCATTCACTTTACACTAGCTCAAAGACATTTTTGCTGGGAGATCTTTCATTCTTTCTAGCAGCCGAAATAAAAGAAATAATGTCACTCTGCTTTCTAAGATGAAAGTAAAGAGATGTATCTAAAGTATCAAATTGAAATTGGTACAAATGGATACAGGCTCAACTTTTGCTTATTGTTCCAGCCCAGATAGTAATGCAAACCCACATGCCCTCTGTCTAGGAAATGGAAAATAATTTGTATAGGAGAGGGCAGATGCTTTTTGAAAGTGTCTTGAAAATAGCAGGATTAATCATGTCTGAATCATAGAACAGCAGCTAGAACATTTTTGTCAAACGTGCTACTCTGGTAACCTGATCTAAAACCAGTTCAGTAGAAACTTTGGTAGAGAACATAGTAACAGTGGTTTAAAGTAACTGGCTTTGGAGTAAGCCACTTTGGAGTAAGACCTGGCTTCACACTTAGAGTCATTAGCTGCTATGCCACCTGGGTCAAATAACTTTATTATCCTGAGATCAAATATTTTCATTCATAAAATGAGGATAATACTACTATTTACCTCATAAGTTATCATGAGAATTCACTGAAATAGTATTTAGCACATTGTCTGGCACACTGAAAGTGCTCAATAGTAGTTGATAATATTGATTTGCTGTTATTAGGATGATGACTTCTTTGTTAAATATAAAATGGCTGTGTTCATACACATAAACTAGTTTAGATGAAAACACTGGTGTAAATTCCAACAAATGGTTAATAAGGAGAAAAAGGAGTAATATTTATTGAGAACCTATCTAGTATGACATTTATTCTTATATCAAGAAGGCAAGTGATTTTTTCAAGGATATATAATTAGTAAGTGATAATAATTGGGATTTAAACTGCTCAATCTAGTCCCAAAGCTGGTTACTTCCACTGTCAATTATACTCCACAACCAATTATTTTCTATGTATTGTTTAAATTTCTGTTTACACCCTATCTCTTCATTCAAGTATTGTTGGTCCACAGTGATAATTGTTATCTTTCATTTGGTCTCCTAAAGTTATTTCCATTTTAATTCATTCTTCCTCATCACCAAGAAGTAAACTACTAATTCCTTACAAGGCAGAAACCATACTTTTAATTTTTTGTGGTATGCATAGAATGTGCTCTTATATTTTTTGTATGACAGTAACCAGTTTGTCCAAACACAACTTCCTGCTTTTTCTTCAAAGTTGTTTATATATATACATATATGTATACACACATGCACACACACACACACACATATATATACACACACATATATATAGAATGATAGGTGTCTTTTTTTATATTACTTATCAAACACAGCTACTATTTTCTCTTGAATATTCATAATTTCTCAATGAAATTAAAAATGTTAACAATCCACTGTTGACCACATCTTGTAACTTCCTTCTGAATTCTTGGATGGAAATTACGTGTTTATAGCTCCTTATAACATCTCTAACCCTTATTTTTTCTTGTAAAATAGAGATGACTCATTTAACATATAGGTTTGAGGGGAGGAATTACGAGAAGAAAGCAATATCTGTAAGATATCCTAAGACAGAAACCAGAAGACAGAACATAGTAGGTGCTCAGTAAATGTCAATCTCTATTTTATTCATTTGTTAGCTTCTTTGGAGATAAAGATGTATCATTTTTAATTTACAGAGAAGTGCTCTTTCTGTCATAGTGAGAATGAATCGCCCTGGCTCCAGGACTCTTTGAACTTAGCATCACATAAGCATGAGAAATATGGTCAGGGTCTGGGAAGATATTAGCTCACATCTAAGATTTTTAGAAAAGCTGTTTAGCACATAAAACATCAGACCTTTTTTATTACTATGGAAGAAAGACAGTAAATCAGTACTTTGTGTGATCACAATAATGATGGGGAACAATGAACCCTATTTGTTTATAGTAGCAGCCAAGCACTTATTTATTTCTCCTTCTTGGAGGCTAGTGCCATGTTCTTTCAAGTCTTCATGGAACTAATGGAGCAGCATCTTTGGTCTGGATAGAAATTTTGAGAGAGCTGCTAAGGCCGCAGTAGAGAGAAAAGGAAGAGTGTCCAGAAATTATTTTCTCTTATTCATGACTTTGTACAAATTTGTTCAGTTTCCTATAAGACCTTTTAAATTCAAAATGAGTGATCCCAGCAGATACAAGTATAAGTTACCAATATGTGGGTAAGCTAAACATGCTGGTCAAGCCAATGACTTTTTGAAGATTGTCATGGGAGACCAGGTGCTCAGTGATAGCTAAACTTATGTCTTGTTGTGAGGTCGATGTTTTTTGTTTTTGTTTTTGTTTGTTTTTGGGTTTTCTTGTTTTTTTTTTTAAGTATTGGAAAGAGGGGAAGAACAGACCATTATACCGAACTCACAAAATTCTAGGTCTTTTTTTTTTCTTTTCTGAGGTACAAAGAAAATACGATTGGTTTTCTGGGATTGGAGGGAACACAATAAACTCCAATCATGCTGTGCAGTCACCATTAAGTGATCTTTCTTTTCATGCCCCTTTGACCCTTCTTGATTCCACATTGGAACTAAGTAGAAAAAAATTATTTTTAAGGGCATATTTTAACAGTTTGTGTCACTTCAGTGAAAATCACAGTCCAAAGTTATTTTCTGAGCCCAATGAGAATTTCAATGAATTTAGCAACTTAGTCTGATATGTTCTAGGAATGCACTTAATAAATAGGGTTATATCTCTTGACCTTTATCTTATTTTATGTTTTCTAGTACCTAATTATCAGTGGTTTATTGCTCATATTAGGCCATGTCTACATCTTCTTCCATTTATTCATTCATTCCACATTCCTTTATTAAGGACCTACTTTACTTCAATTTTTTATTTAGGCACTGAGGATAAAGATGTAAGACCTGGTTCCTGACCTCAAGGAGCTTGCAATATGGAAATATTTCAATTATTCTGTAAGATATTCTAAGGCAGAAACCATAATTTCTACCTCTTAGTACTTACATAAAACTGGAAACACAAGATATGAGGTAAGGTTTATTTCATTAAATTTGGTCAAATTTTGTCTGAAAAATACAGTTTTCTATGTTGGCTCCTTGCAAAACATGAGGAAATGCAAGTATCTTAAGACTGAATTAGGTTTTATTGCTTGATGAAGCATCTCAAATAATTTTAAGTGCAGATGGATGTGAGATATATAATTTCTATTGGTAGAAAATTACAGCTCAGTTTATGCAGTCTGTCCCCAAGGGCAATTTAAGGTTCACCATTATTCTGTGTAAATGTATTCATTCACATTTGTCGGTGTATCCAGCTTTCTTTCCTTGCACGTGAAATCTCAGAAGTGTGACCATTTCTTCATTATCTATTTTAGTCTGTTCTGAACTGTGTTGTCTCCAGAAAAGAACAAGTAGTCACATAGGTACTCTTGTTTTCCGCCCTTTACCTACCCAGTAACAAATTAAATTGTTTGTCATTGTGGAATTCATAGCAATTAATTCCTTACGAACTCTTTAAATCATAATGTAACTTTCCAGAGCCTTAATTTATTAAGGTCAAAGTAACACGAGCCAAATCAAGAGTTCATACTTATTATTATTTTTTTGTCAAATTAGAGATCCTAAGGAAAGTAGAGTAATTTGGGAATACAGAAGTATATTTTTTAGTAAAGATAAAAAGGGTCACATAAATTTCTCTGCTACCTAAGCAACTGGAGTGTTTTATAAATTTCTGTATAAAATTCTGACTTGCCATCTTCCCTCTTCCTAATCCTTCTGATGGGGATGATAAACCTGTGAACAAAGAAACAGGCTTTTATTTTTTTTAAAGAAGTAGTTTGATTCTAACCATGAGGAAAGGACAGAGCCCATATCCAATGCAAGCCAGCTGCAAGACTAATATGTGTGAAATTTTCATTTTTTCTATAGGTCTCCAATCACATGGGATATTTGAGTCATCTTGTCAAGTTTCTAAAATGTTTGTTTTGAATTGATGGGCTTGAACAGTAGCAATTTGTTACATCAATACTTTTCTTTGCATACCTACGAAAAGAGTTTTTTGTAGATACAGTCTTTTTCTTCCTTTAGATACCTGTTTTGTATATACCTGCTTTTTCTTGGTATTTTTCAGATGAGATGAAAAGAATGAGAAAGATTAGGCCTGATCTGAAGGTCAAAATTAATTGATTGTCTAAAAACCAGCCTTCGATGTACAAATTAAATGGTAGATCTCTCTCTCTCTCTCTCTGAAAACTTCATTTCTCTCTCTCTCTCTTTCTTATCAAAAGATAAAAACTTCTAGAAAAATAGTTTTTTATTAAATAGCACATATAATTTTATTTTATACTTCTGTACTAGAGGTACTTCAGAACATGTATTTATATATTTATTTTCCAAATCATCTTGTTCATTTAGCATGCTAAAGTATCTTACCACTGGCTTATAAATTATTTTAGTGTCCAGGTAAAATTGTGAGAAACTAATTATTATGTTTGCGAAAAATTATATATATATATGTATATATATATACACACACACGCACACATTTATTTGCATGTATAATATATACAAAATATACAGAAAACATATACTATATATAAAATTGCTAAACCTGTTCAATTCAGTTTAACTGTCTGATGTAATTTTGTGATATCACTCCCCTGTTGGAATGCCTCAGTATCTGTAGTTCAATCAACTCAAGGGGAAGCTCATGTCAATTCAATATGAATTATCTGGGTAGGAGGCCTCAACCTCTAGGCAACCAAAAGTGAAAGTGAACCAAGCTTAAATTGATAAGGCTGTCATGAATTCATGATAGATAAAAGTCTATGAATTATACCATGGAACAAAAATAATAATGACCATATCTACTGCTAAGTATAGACGATATCTCTGTGTAAGTGAATGTACTCATAATCTTTTTTTTTAACTTTCTGGAGGATGATTTATTTTTTCCAGGTTTACTGAGATATAATTGACATACAACACTGTATAAGTTTAAGGTAAACAACATAATGATATGACATCTGTGTATAATTCAAAATGATTACCACAAGTTTAGTTACCATTTATTACCTCATCCGATTACAAAAGTTATTTTTCCTAGTAATGAGAACTTTCAGAATGCACTCTCTTAACAACTTTCAAAAACAAAATATAACATTGTTAACTATAGTCATTATGTTGTATATTATATCCTCAGTATTCATATACCTTTTAATCAAAAGTTTGTAC
The DNA here is from genome assembly GCF_014176215.1 of Rousettus aegyptiacus. Classification (NCBI taxonomy): domain Eukaryota; kingdom Metazoa; phylum Chordata; class Mammalia; order Chiroptera; family Pteropodidae; genus Rousettus; species Rousettus aegyptiacus. The sequence continues at coordinate 80,746,195 of NW_023416312.1, read as the reverse complement.
CTTTTGGCCATATTTACCCAATCCCTCACCCTTCACCCTTTGCCCATGGCACCTACAAATCTAATCACTTTGTCTTTGAGTTTGTTTTTTCTTTGTTTATTCTTTACTTTAAAAAAATTTCATTATTGGTTAGACATTTATATAGTTCGTAAAATGATCCCCCTAATTGCTCTTAATCTGCTCTGGCTCTCCACCTAGCCATTACATTAATGCTAAGTGCATTCCCTATACCATGCTCCCCATCTCTATGATCATCTATCAACTACTACGTTCTTTCCTTTTTAGATTCTACATATAAATTAGATCATATAGTATTTGTCTTTCTCTGTCTGACTTATTTCACTTAGTATAATGCCCTCGAGTTCCATCTTGTTTTTGCAATGGAAGGATTTCCTTCTTTTATGGCTGAAGAGTATTCCATTGTATATGTATAAACCATATTTCTTTAACTATTTGTCTGTCTATGACATTTAAGTTGTTTCATGTCTTGACTATTGTGAATAATGTTATAATGAACATGAGGGTACAGAGCAATCTTTTCAACATGGTGATTTCATTACCTTTGAATAGATATTCAGAAGTGAAATTCCTGGGTCATATGGTAGGTCTATTTTTATTTTTTTGAGAAACTTCCAAACTGTTTTCTATAATGGCTTTATCAATTTACATACTCACCAACAATATACAAGGATTCCCTTTCCTTGACATCCACCCCAGCACTTGTTACTCTTCTCTTTTTAATGATAGCCATTCTAACAGGCTTGAGGTGATATCTCATTGTGGTTTTGATTTGCATTTCTTTATAGATGAGTGATGTTGAACATCTTTTCATGTACCTATTAGCCACTTGAATATTTGGAAAAATGTCCATTTAAGTCATTTGCCCATTTTAAAACTAGACTAGTTTTTGTTTGTTTGTTTGTTTTTTGTTTTTGTTTTTTTTTTTGCTATTGAGTTGTATAAATTCTTTATATTTTGGATATTAACCTCTTATCAGATATATGATTTGAAAATATTTTTTCACATTATGAAGTTTGTTTTTAGATAATTTATTCTTATCTCTTAACATCCCCCCTCCCTTTTATTCTGGTCATATATGTGTGTGCGTGTGTGTGTGTGTATAGATAGATAGATAGATAGATAGATAGATAGAGATATAGATAGATATCTATATATTTTTTTCTTTTTTAAATGTCCTTTTATTATTTATTTATAATTGACATTCAATATTACTTTATCTTTGGGTGTATGACATAGTCATTACACATTTATGTAAGTTAGGAAATGATCACTCCAATAAATTCAATACCCATCTGATACAATACATAGTTATTAAAATACTACAACTGTATTCCTCATGCTGTACTCTACATCCCCATGACTATTTTGTAATTACCAATTCGTACTTCTTAATCTCCTCACTCCCTTCATACATCCACCTAACCTCCCCATCTGGAAATTATCAATATGTTCTCTGTATCTGTGAATTTGTTTCTGTCTTGTTTGTTAATTCTATTCTCTAGATTTCATATGTAAGTGAAATATTATGACATTTGTCCATCTCTGTATGACTTATTCAATGTAGTACAGCATAGGCATTAGACATTTGTATAATTCACAAATCAATCCCCATGATTAGTCTAGTACCCACCTGGCATTATACATAGTTATTACAATATTATCGACTATATCCTTGTGCTTTACTTCATATCTCTGTGACTATTTTGTGGCTGCCAATTTGTACTTCTTAGTCTCTTCACTGTTTTCATCCAGTCCCCTAGCCACCATCCCATCTGGTAATCACCAGTTTGTTCTCTGTATATATTAATCTGTTTTCGTTTTGTTTGATTATTTTGTTCTTTATATTTTACACATAAGTGAAATCATATGGTATTTGTTGTTCTCTGTCTGACTTATTGTATTTAGCATCATACCCTCTAGGTTCACCCACATTGTTGTAGACATCAAGATTTCATTTTTATGGCTGAGTAATATTCCATTATATATATGTAACTTAAATTCTTTATTCATTTATTTATTGATGAATACCTAAGTTGCCTCTATTTCTTGGCTATTGTAAATAACACTACAGTGAAGATATGGATTGCTCATGTCTCTTTGATGTACCTCTTCATCTCCAGGGAGATTAAGTTTCTTTCGATAAATACCCAGAAGTGGAATTACTGGATCTTCCTCATCCCTTTACCTTCATTCTGTGTATGTCTTTTGATCTGAAGTAAGTCTCTTACGGGCAGCACATGTTAGGGTTTTATTTCTTACCCATTTTACTCCCCTATGTCTTTTGATGGGAACATTTAATCCATTTACATTTAATGTAATTGTTGACAGATATGTAATTACTGCCATTTTATTATTCACATTTTGAAACTTTTTTTCTCTTATTCTTTAAAAAAACCTCCTTTTACCATTTCTTATAATACTGGTTTGTTAATGATGAGTTATTTAGCCCTTTCTTGTCTGAGAGTTATTTATCTTTTTTTTTTTTAATTTTAAATGGTAGCTTTGCTGGGTATAGTAATCTTGTTTATAAATCCTTGCTTTTCATCACTTTGAATATTTCCTGCTTATTCTTTCTGGTCTGCAAAGTATCTGTTGAGAAATCAGATGATAGTCTTAAGGAGTTTCCTTGTAAATACCTATTCTTTTTCCTCTTGCTGTTTTTAAAGTTCTCTTTTTGTCTTTAACATTTAGCATTTTTGAAATAAACTTATTTATTTAGTTTCAAATATACAGAACATTTGTTAAACATTTACAGTGTTCATAAAATGATTCCTCCAATTGCTCCCTTCCTCCCCTGGCCTTCCACTTAGCCATCATTTTAATGCTAACTACACTCTCTCTTCCATAAAATTTAGCATTTAAATTATTAGGTGTCTTGGTGTGAGCCTGTTTGGATTTATCTTATTTGGAACTCTCTGCACTTTCTAGGCTTGCATGTCTACTTACTTCACCAGGTTAAGGAAGTTTTCCATCATTATTTTTTTAAACAGGTTTTGATTTTTTTTACTGTCTTTTTTTTTCTTAAACCCCTATGATTCAAATGTTGGTATGCTTGATATTGCTCCAGATACCCCTTATAAGCTTCCAATTTTTTTGAATTCTTTTTTTTCTTTTGTTGCCCTAGTTGAGTGTTTTTTGATACCTTATCTTTCAAGTCACTTCATCTGTTCTACTATTGATTTCCTCTAATATATTTTTCATTTCAATTATTGTATTCTTCACTTCTGACTAGTTCTTTTTTATGTTTTCTATTTTCATTTTTTGTTGAAGTTCTCACAGAGATCACTGAGCATCCTTATAAACAGTGTTTTGAACTCTGAATCTAGTAGATCCATTTTATTTAGTGATTTTTCTGGAGCTTTGTTATGTTCTTTCATTTGACATATGTCTTTTTGTCTTCCCATTTTGGCTGCCTCTCTGTTTTTGTTTCTATGTATTATGTAGGGTTTCTATGTTTCTCAGTCTTAGTATAGTAGCCTTATGTAGTAGTGTCCTGCAGGTCTCACTGGCACATTATTCTCTGGCCACCTGAGCTGGGTCCTCCAGATAGTCCCTTGTGTGTGTTGTGTGTGCCTTTCTCTTATAGTTGAGGCTTGATTTCTATCGGCACATCATTAGAAGAAATTAACCCTCTAGCTGATTGGTTGTGAGGACTGGCTATTACTACATTGGAGAAGTTCTTGTACAGAAGCTGATGCTATGGAGCAGGATTTACTTTAACAGGGCTCTTTTACCTATCCAGTCTGCCCTTTCAGTGTGTCTTTTTATGGAAGAATTTGTGGCATGCTCTTGTGTGGTCTGAAGCTGGCCACCGGGTGTGTTGTTTTGGGAGCCTCTTAGGAGGTGCTCTGATGCAGTCCAATGGCAGCTGCCTGTGCCATGCCTGGGGCTACTTGGTATAAGGTTAAAAGTGATCTGCAGATGGTTTCCACTTGTGCTGGGTTTGGAGCTGCCTGAGAGCATCTCAGTTGTGAACTGAGGCTGGCTGCCACTAATGACGGCCTTGGGGCTGCTTAGTAAGAGGTACAAGGCTAGATGCTGCATTTCTATGGTTTTATGCCAGAGCCAGCTGGCTAAAGTCGAACAACACCTGAGAGGGGGAATGAGGATTAAAGAAAAACATAGAGAAGAGATAGAGTCAGGAGGGCCCCCAGTCAATACGAGCAGCCCTGAGTTTATTTAGCACAGCATATTTATACCCTACAGAATGCGTAAGAAGCAAAGACTTCTAAGTATACAAACGATGACTGAAACCTTGTAGCTATCTTAACATGCTCTTTCCCATGGTCAAAGAACCTTCAGTTTCTCTCCCCCAAGCCAGGTGCACCTCCTCCCAAGTCAGCAGACTGCACAGCTTGCCAACTCTGCAAAACTCCCAGCTTTACTGACAGTTTCATACTGCCTTGAAATAGCTCCCAACAGTTTTATGAACTTATTATAGATTTTATTGAAGTCTGCAGCATGAGCCAAGATAGAATGTTTTTATGGAAAAGCCACTTGAAGTATGTTAGATGGTCCCTCAACTTGTGTGTGGTCTCAGACAATCACCATATTGGGGCTAACAATGTTAGCTAGGTTGGTGGAGACTCACATATGGTGCCTGCCTGCATCAATATGCTGGGTTAAAGGAAGGCTCAATCAAAAAACAATGGTCCTGTCAGCACTTCTGTCTGGGATAAAGCTACCCCCTCAGCCCTTGTCTTGAAGTCAGACATTTTATTTCTTCTCTCTATGTCCCCAACACCTTTGGCACTGCTGCCCCAGAGCTGGAGCTCAGAGCATGTTTTTCAGTGAGTAAGTTTGTTCCTGGGCCCTTTAAAAGGAATTCCTGGTACTCCAGCACCCCTCAATCTCACTCAACCACAATCTAGTTTTCGCATCCAGAATTTGTCATGACTTCTCTTTCTGGCACTGGACCCCTGGAATGCAGAGCCTGATGTGAGTCTGAGACCCCTTGCCTTTCAAAAGGAACCTGTACAGCTGAGCTCCCTCCCAATTTTTAATCATCATATGTGGATGTGAGACCACCTCGTTCAAGGTCTCTGTCCCTGCTACCAGTCCCAAGGTGACTTCTTCTGTATATCTTTAGTTACAAGATTTCTGTTTAACTAGACTTTAGGTGATTCTCAATGATAATTGCTTTATAGTTTAGTTATCATTTTTGTGTGGTCATGAGAGGAGGCAAACACATATTTGCCTTCTCTGCTATCTTGCCCAAAACTCCAAAACATATTTTGAACTTCACTGACTCACCAATAACTCATGTTTAAAAGGATTACTTGTTTGCTTCAAAAGTATAATATTTTAACAGCATACTATATTGTTATACTACTTACATTGATACCTGCTTATGGAGAAAAACTACTTATTGAATACATTTCATAAATTCAGAAATTTATGATATTGAAACCATTTGTTTATTATCGTAAGATGTTTATCAGGCATCTCTGATCACTCTTTTTGTGCATTAGTGTTTATATATACTTATTTTAAATAACTTTGTATATATTTTTAGTAGTCTTTTACTGATTTTATTTGCCTATTTTTTTCTCTTTATCTAGAATTTAAAGTTCTTGTCTTCAGAGGATACATTTTCTACTTCTCCTGAATTTTTTAATAGGCTTAAATTAAAAACAGAAGATAAATGGAGGAAGTTACTGTTGAATCACCTTGTGCCAGCCAAAGCTGGAGTGAAGATAGAGAAGAGGTGATGTTAAAAGGTACATTTATTTGAAGCTCTAAGGTAATTTTAGCACATCAGTCTCAGTTTTTATTTGGGGCAGAATTCAACCAAAATGATTTGGCTTCTTTCAGGACATGATTACCGTTCATGGGCTTAAGGGCCTTAATATCCATTAGGAAGTTTAAAACAAAGCAGAGAACAAGTCATCTCTGTCTAGGTTAAAGTTAAAGTCTGCTCAATAATACTGATCTTTTGAACCCTTTAACCTTCTGAACTCTGAATCTTGTCTGACTACTTAGCCATTTACAACCAGACAGCTGCTTCTCCCCTTAGCCAGACTCCTGGAAGATAACCCATTTCTTGCCTCCAAGATCTATAGACCTCCCATTTACTTAATGGAAAATATAGTATTAGTACCTCCTGACCAGTTACCTCTTTTTGTCACCTGAGGGTAACAAAAGCTGAAATGGTCAATTACATATCTTGAGCTAATCTGAATGCAGTAAGATTAAGCACTGGTTTAGGAATTGCCAATGTATTTTGGGAGGTATTGTGATTATAATAATATTTATTTATTAAGATTTATAATACTATTAAAATAGTGATTCCATACAGAGGGCTTGGTACATGACACTAAACACAAAATAAATACTATTTTATTTTTTGTAATTTTTTCTGAATTTCTTATGTTCTTGCCTAAGATCAGAATTATTGTAAAGTACTATGATGATAGTCATATACATATACAAACACACACACGTATGCACACTCACATACTACTTTGAAGATCCAATCTTTTTTCCTACATATGTATAATTAAAATCTGCTGCAATTTTAGAACCATGTGGTCAGTGCCTTGATTCTTAAATGTCGGTGGGCATGTGGATGAACTTTTTGATAAATTGCCTCTGATATCATTTAGGTTGCGTACTTATTGGCTAATACTGTAGTTAATTTTTACAAAGGTAGTATCAAAATTATAATGATTGAGTGCAAGGTTGCTCATAGTTTTCTCTTAATCAATTATTCAGTGAAATCTCAGTAGGGTAATATGGAACAAAACAATGAAATACTCTTGAAATGGATGAGCTACAACATGACAAATCTTGTAGACCAGAGCTGATGTTCCAAGCAGCCATTTTTTTCAGTGGTGGTTATTCATATTAAAAATTGAACAAAAAGGCTAGTCAAAATAGAGCTTTTCATCTGTAACTTATGATTACAACATTTAAATGGTCTACATATTGTACTAACCTGTTACAAACCAAGGGCATCTAATGCAAAGAAGATGTCATGCAAATAATTCAAAGCTTATTAATGGATGATGAAGTGTCTTGTGCACATATTCTTTCCAACTTGTAGATTGAACCAGAGGCTTTCAGAGCCAAGGTTCACTCATTCAACCACTAACACAGGACAATATTTTTTAAGTTCGTTGGATAAACTTCATATTTGTATCAGAACTCTAGCGAGGATAAAATTTTAGTGCTTGATCAATTTTGAAATATTATTTAGCATGGCGACTATGTCAATCACACTAACACTCTTTTTTTTATGCAATCTTAGATAATTAAAGAAATAAATACTTTAGTCGATAGTGTTTTAGAATAATATTAAAGTAGAAATACTCTCTGTGTTCTATCTATACAAAACAAACAAACAAAATGAGACCTGCTCAATTTATCCTTCTGTTATATCCAGAATATGATTGTGATGGAAATATGCAGGAATGGTTTTAAAATAAAGTAGAATGATTATTCTCCTTTACCTTTAAAAATAAGGGACCTGGGCTATCCCCCTAACCATCTGAATCTTCTTTAGTGATCAATAGTGCTGCTGCCGCCCACAAATTTTTCAAAATTTGTTTAATCCTTTATATTTTGAATGTGCACCATGTGTCTATTTCCTGTTGTATAAACTAAAGAGATGACTAGATATTGTGGCAACTTGAAGAAGAAATAGCTTTATGAACAGGGATGACCTATAACCATCTCTTTCTGGTGTACATTTTAGATTCTAATTTGTTCGGTCTAAATAATGTAGACAACTGTCAGCTGTGATTTGATCAGTGTGGACAACTAAATGAGATAGTTTATCTAAATCCAGTTTACCCTTTTCAGTTACTGAGCAAAAAAGGATTGGAAATGACTTATAGGTCTCAGTTTATCCCAAAAAACATAAGTTGTAAAAAAGTTGATGACATAGAGTTTGAGTGATCATTTTGGAGTTAGAGCATATATTTGTGTGCTTGTGTTACCCCCAGAGACATAAGAGTAACCAAGTGTCTATTTCGAACAGAGCAACAATGAATACAACTGTTGGATCCAGGGTGGGAAGTGAGATAGATTGAAAATAATTCTCATAAGCAAATAACCCAGAGATTCCTCGAGAAGGCCCAGCTCGGGCTCTGCATTCTGGCATCTCTGTTGACCATATTCACACAACTAGATATTATTTGAGAAGACAACTAAAATGTGACTATATTAAATAGAGTCTATGTTCAACTATATTTCTAAATTCCCTTTTAACGAAGTGCTTTAATATACTACATTTCACTTTATCTTTATATATTACAAGAATACAGTAGCCACCCCCTTATTTGTGCAGGATATGTTCTACAGTCTCCCATGAGTACCGGAAACTGAATAGTAATGAACCCTTTATATACTACGTTTTCCTATACATATATATTTATAATACAGTGTAATTTATAAATTAGGGACAGTAAAATATTAACATTGATAACTAATAGTAAAATACAACAATTATAATAATATACAGTAATAAAAGTTATGTGAATGTGTTCTCTATCTCAAAATATCTTATTATACTGTACTCACCCTTCTCTCTCTTATGATGACGTTAAATGATACAGTGTCTATTGGATAAGATGAAGTGAGGTACTCAGAATAGTACACAATTTAAAACTTAAAAGTTGTTAATTCTGAAATTTATATAGAACCATAAAAGATCCCAAATGGCCATGGCTATCTTGAGAAGGAAGAATGAAAGTAAAGGTATCACTCTACCTGATATCAAACTATAGTGCAAGATTATAGTAATCCAAACAACATGGTACTGGCATAAAAGCAGACAGATAGTTCAATGGAATAGAATAGAGCTCAGAAATAAATTCATGCCTATATAGTCAATTAATCTATGACAAAGGAGACAAGAATATACAATGGGATAAAGACATTTTCTTTGATAAATAGTGTTGGGAAAACTGGAAAGATACATGCAAAAAAAGTTAAAGTAAACCACTTTCTTACACCAAATACAAAAATAAACTAAAAATGAACTAAAGACTTACATTTAAGACCCAAAACCATGAAACTTAGGCAGCAAACTTTCTGACATTGCTTTTAGTAATTATTTTTCTGGTATATCTCCTTGGGCACAGAAAACAAAAGCAAAAAGAAATAAATGGGACTATATTAAACTAAAGAGCTTTTGCACAGCAAAGGAAACCAACAAAATGAAAAAACAACCTACTGAATGAGAGACGCTATTTGCCAATGATACATCTGATAAGGGGTTAATGTCCGAAATTTATAAAAACTCATGTAACTCAACACTAAAAAACCAAACAATGCAAATAAAAAAAATGGCCAGAGGACCTGAATGACCTTTTCTCCAAAGAGGACATACAGATGGCGAATAGACATATAAAAGATGCTCAATGTCACTAATCATCAGAAAAATGTAAATTTAAATGCAATGAGATATCACATTACACCTGTAAGGCAACCATCAATAAATCAAAAAAAAAAAAAGTACATGCAAGGATGTAGAGAAAAGGGAACCCTCATCCCTGTTGGTGAGATTGCAAATTAGTGCACACACTATGGAAAAGAGTTTGGAGATTCCTCAAAAAATTAAAAATAGAATTACCTTATAACTCAACAATTGCACTTCTGAACATTTATCTGAAACAAACCAAAACACTAAATCAAAAAGACATATGCACCCTTATGTTTACTGCAGCACTACGTTTAATACCAAAGATATGGAAGTAACCTAATATCCATCAAAAGAAAATTGGATAAAGAAGGGGTGGTACATATATACAATGAAATATTACTTGGCCACAAAAAAATAAAATTTTCCATTTGCAACAACATGAATGCATCTAAAGGCTATTATGCTAAATAAATTAGTCAGATAGAGAAAAAAATATATTATTTCACCAACATGTATAATCTAAAGAATAAAATAAATATACAAACAAACAAAAACAGACTCCGATACAGGGAATAAATTGGTGATTACCAGAAGGGAAGGCAGTTGGGGAGGCAGGGAGCTGCGTAAAAATGGTGAAAGGATTAAGAAGTATAAATCATTAGTAACAAGATAACCATCTGGATGTGAAGCACATCGCAAGGAAAATAGTCAATAATATTGTAAGAACTATGTATAGTGCCAGGTGGGTACTAGAGTAATCAAGGGATCAATTTGTAAATTATATAAAAATCTAAGCACTATGCTCTACACTTGAATGTAATATAAAACAATAGTGTCACCTTTAATTTAAAAATCATTGATAATTCACCATCTCTTGATTTGCACAATTATCCAATCTATGCATCTCTTCTATATGGAAGAAAACCATGTAAAAAGTGTCCAGAAGTATGGAAAAAACGTACTAAAGAGATAGGCTGATAGAAGACATGAAAGATTTATTTTATACATTTTCACAAAGAATACTAGTGAAAATTAAGGAAAACCAATTTTATTTTTATTTTTTATTTTTATTTTTGCCGATGATGTCTGTACTTTAAAGCAATCAACCTTCTCTTTATAACTGGCACAGCCAATATCTTCATTGCATACAACTTTGATTTCATTATTTATGTTTTTGTTTTGGGATGGTCTTTTCCAAAACTCATCTTTTGCTAAGTTTTCATAAATTCTTCAGTATTCACTGCAACATTTAAAAAAGTATTTTTGAAATTTTAAGGCTCAATAGATGATTGGATCAAAGCTAGAATTGCAATATCCAGTTTTGTGGCCAATTGAAGAGCTTTGTAAATATTTTCTGCAGTGACGGAAACGGGTCCAAGGACACTGCCATATTCATTAGCAGGATGGACTTCAGATATTAAATTAATTTATGATCAGTAATTTGTTAATATTATCTATATTCAAATTGCCAGAGCCTTCTTGAAATTTTTATAAGAAATTAATAATGTCAGTTAATCCCTCTTCAGTTGTTGGAACCATATTCCCGGGTACAACCACTTCTGGTCGTATTGTTTTCCAGCAAGCATTTAAAGTTGATGGTTTTGTACAAAGAAAGCTAAAGCAATATTCTTGATATAACTTAAAATTGAGTACTTCAGGCTTCTGTAACTGTAAGTGATTCATTATCTTCAAATTTATTACAAATATTATTGGAGGATGGGAAAAATTGGCATAGGTGATAGAGGCTTTGCTCATCCCTCTTGCAACCAAATCAAAGTTGTGACAGAAATATGGAGGAAAGAGCAAGGAAAGTTGTCTGGGATCTACACAAATGGAAGCAGTACAACTAGAGAGAGAAATAAGAAATCACCCGGCAATGGTAGAAAGTAGGAGGGGACCAAGAAGGGGGGCTGCTGGTCCCTAGTGTCAGAGCAGGGCAGAGACAATGACGGTGGCAGCTTGCAGCTGCTGATGACTCTTAAAGGGACCGTTTCTGCAAGCAGACTTTTGCAGTGATGGATTTGATCCCTTTGAGCACCAACACTGGGTCGGCTGCATGGAGGGCACCAGGGATTTAGAGGGTTCACTGAGTTGTCAGAGTGAAGGCTGGATGGAGCCTCTCTCCCAGGCAGAAGCGCTGGCGGTATTCATTGTTCCTCTGTTGAGTGCTCTCCCTTGCCAGAGTGCTGACACAGCAACACCATAGCTGAGACATCACCAAACTGGATAACGGAAGTCGCTCTGTCCAGAGGTATCCCTGAAACTTCACCTCCTTCGACTCACAGTCCCACTCAAGCCACATCCAGGTGTGTCCTCAGTGACTCTGGTGCTCTCTACTGAGCAGCGCCAAGTCTCACACTGATGGCAGCTGTTCTCAGTTTTTGCCATGGTTTCTTGAGGCAGCTATAAGCACAGCATCTGTGATTGCTCACTGAATCTTAAAAGGTGTCCCAGAAATGCCACAGATTGTGGTCAAAGTTGACCAGAAGCTGAACCCCATCCAGGACTGTGCCATTGGACATCTACTACACAAAACTGGGCTGATAAGAACAGAGACATAGGAGCTTTGCTTAGAACATAGAAACAGACACAGAAAGGCAGCCAAATGGGAAGACAAAAAAGCAGAAACCATATGAGAGAACAGAACAGAGATCAAGGAATAATGGAGTCAAGCAATCTCACAGATGCAGAGTTCAAAACACTAGTTATAAAGATGCTCAGTGAACTTTGAGGAAGTGTAGATGAACTCAGTGAGAACTTTAACAAAGAGATAAAATACATAAAAATGGAAATGGAAATTATAAAAGAAAACCGGGCAGAAATGAAGAATACATTATCCGAGATAAAGAGTTTATTAGAGGGAATAAACAGAGTGGATAAAGAAGAGGATTGAACCACTGATATATGGGATGAGAAAGCAAAGGACACTCCATCAGAATGTAAAGAAAAAGAAGCCAAGACTATAATAATTTAAGGAGTCTATGATTAACTATTACATGTAAGATTATTCTTGTCGAAGAATATATTTCTTAAAGAAAACAAGATGTTGAAGAACCATTTGAAGAAATAATGATGGAAAACTTCCTTAACCTGGTGAAGGAAATAGACATAGAACCCAAGGAAGCTCAGAGTCCCAAGAATGAGTAACCAAGAGAGGCTCACATCAAGACACAAAATAATTAAAATGCCAAAGGTTAAATACAAAGCGAGAATCTTAAAAGCAGCAAGAGAAAAGCAGTTAGTTTTCTACATGAGAGCACCCATAAGACTGGCAGCTGATTTCTCAAAAAACTATTTCTCAAAAGATTACTAACAAAACAGAAGGACTTGGCACAAAATATTCAATGCGATGAAAACCCAAGATCTACAACCAAGCATACTTTATCCAGTAAAGCTATCATTTAGAGTCAAAGGACAGATAAAGAGCTTCCCAGACAAAAATAACCTAAAGGAATTTACCAACACCAAGCCAGTGTTACAGGAAATGTTGAGGGGACTTCTTTAAGAAAAGTAAATGTATCAAAAACAGGAATAAAGAATGGTAATAAGTACATTTCTATTAACAAGTATCACATGTAAAGAATTAAGTACTCTAAGCAAAAGATAGAGTGGCTGAATGAATAAGAAAACAAGATCCCTACATATGCTGCCTACAAGAGACACACTTTGGATTAAAAGGCACACACAGACTAAAAGGAAAGGAATAGAAAAAGATATTGCCTTGATGGACCTAGAGGGCATTGCACTGAATGAAATGGGTCTGATAGAGAAAAACAAATATAGCATGATTTCACATAGAGGTGCAACCTAAAGAACAAAATCAAAAACAACAACAAAAGCAGAAATAAACTCATCTATACAGAGGATATTTTGAGTGCTACTACATTGGAGTAGAGTTAGAGTGATGGCAAAAACAGACAAAGGGATTAAGAGGTATAAATGGATTGTTGCAGAGCAGATGTTGAAATATAGATTGTAGCACAAAAAAGATGTATACTGTTGTAATAGATATGTAAGGGGGAAGAGGGGTACTAGATTTAGTGGGATGATCACTTTGAAAGTTATGTGGATTCTTGACACTATGCTACACAACTGAAACTGGTATATTAATGTATGGCAACTGTAATTTTTTAAAAAAGCTAATTGATTGTGCAATGTAAATATGAGCAACGAATTGTCTATTTCAATAAAGCTGGGAAAATCACTAAAACTCTATTTAATATAATTAATTTTAAAGCTAGAAATAATGCCGTGATTTAAATTCAGATCAAAGAAGTTGTATTTGGTGACAAATATACAACTTTTATATTTGATGTTCTAAACTGTGTGGATGATCAGGTGCAATATCTAAATAAATAAATAAACAAACAAACAAACAAACGAATAAATAAATAGAAGACATTTTCCTTCATATAATTTTCAGCTTGTTCAGCAAAATATTTGTAAAACCAAACCTGATAAACATTAGTAGTCATCTATGCTCTTTTATCTGCCATCTAATGAATGAAATATAGTTATCAAAATGCAACTCCACTAAAAATCTTTATTATGTCTAAAACTATATTATTTCTAATATAGTTTCTCATTTATGGTGCTGGACCCAACTTCAACACTGCTTATATCATAAACAATATTAAGTAAATTACATAATTCATTGGTATATTATAAAGTTAACAATAGACCGAGAGTTAGGGGAATTAACTGTATTGGTCTGAGTTGTGCCTCCAAATGGCCATGCAAATATAAGTTTATCACTTAACATTTCTAAGGATATGTTTTATCATCTCTAAAATCAGGAGTCAAATTTTTGGTCTAGATAAATAATTTTCTAGGCAGTTTGTTTATATGAGTGTGTTTGTGTGTACATTTTTTAAGCATTAATTTTTTTTTCAAATAAAGTCTTATTTTGAATATCTGCATAGAGAACCGATTAAAATAGAGCTGTTCTGCTTGAAGCTGCTACTGTTTCATTAAACACATCCCAACCATGTATCAGCCCTTAGGTCCATAGAAACATAGTTTAAAATCACTAGTTAGTATCTAAGGCCTCATCATTCTTACTATTCATGATTCCAGGACTTGGTAATTTTGAGAAAAGAGGTCCAAATGACTGAATTAAAGTAAAGTTTATCTTTATTTACCAGGATGGGTGAAACTATCAACTTATTTAGCAGTTTCTAACATAGAGAAGGCCCATTCAAAATATTTATTATGGCACACACCAAATGAATTAATTGTTGAAGTGTTATTTAAAAAATGATCATAGCTCCATGTTTAATTAGCCACACACTGTGCTAAAAATAAATTTGTCCCTTTAAGAATGGACTTCAAGAAATAAAGTCTATCATGAAGGAAGGCAGCTGGAAAAGTAACTAAAATACTGATGCATTTATAATATACGTGTGTATATATAATATACGATGGTGGAAATGTTGGAAGTTTTTACTGCAGTGTTTTTGTGGTAACTGCGTTACTTATAAATGAGTGGCAGCATTAGATGTAAGTTATGCTGGTCTTTTCCAGTAAGTGGCAAACTTTATGGCACTCCATGCCATAATCACATATTTTATTTAAACCACTTGTTTCTTTGTATTCTGTCTCTTAGAATCTATCCCTATTCCTTTTCGTTTATATTACTCAACACTGAAATATGGCCTCTTTGGGGCAGGTATGGTCAAAAGCATTTGAAATGGATGGGAGGAATCGATTTATGTTCCACTTAGAAATGTGTGCATTGGTCTAAGAAGCCCATAGTTTGCTGGTGGTTGTAGTCAAATATGAATTATAAACCATAATTTGTAAGAATAAATGAAAAAGGCATCTGAAACACTAGAATGGAAATAAAGCTATGAAGTATTGTTGACTGTTTTTACTAGTTCTGCTGAGTCAATGTGCTTTCTATAGATGAAATGGTGAATATACACAATTCAGCTTTCTGGTATAGAAGGTAACATCGGCTTTTGCTTCTAGATTGAATTAATATTAGAATATAAGCTTCACTGGAGCATTTATCTTGTATATGACTCAGCACTATATCCCTAGTGCTTAGAAAACTAACTGGCACATGGTAGATGCTAAGTATTTGTTGAATGAATGAATGACACAATCCTTGTTTTCAACAAGGAAATGCATATATTTTTTTTGTCTGCATCACTGAGTGGGGAAAAATTTATCAGAATCTTGCTTGAATTCTGACTAAATACCCTCTGAACCTTTTAATCTCCTGAATAACTTAGAAGTCAGCAGCTCAAGATACCAGAGAATAGAAGCATTGAGTCTAGATATCAGTGAAATGTACCAGAATGGAAGATTATGATATCTAGCTAACAGACATGTCCACATGGGTAGACTAAGTACTTGAGGATAAATCCAGTTTTCCATGATGGAATGAATTTTAGCTGAGTATCCTGATAGTATAATAAAAAGTGTGATAAAAAGCAGCACTCCAGAGAAACTATCAGTATTAAATGAGGTTACCTAAATAGGAAAAAAAACATACAAAAAATAACAACAACATAGAGATAGAAAGAAAATATTTTCTGGTTTACAGTTATTATTAATTTATTTATTTTCAACTAAATATTAAAGAGTGCTACATATATACAACAATATTGTACTCAGTAGAGGCACTATCCCAAATTATATGAACATTTAATTTTTACCATGTTGAACTTTTAAAACATATCTCAAGCTTTATCTGAATTTCTGTTCTCAACCCATCACCTACTCCGATGTTAAAGTTTTGTGATCTTCTTCTAGCTTCTCTAAACCTTTTGAACTTTCACTTATCTATTCAGCGAGTCAACCAAAATATTTAATGTTGTATATTGTTAGGCACTGAGACTACAGTAATCCAAAAAATAAACAAGTCTCAAATATTCTAGAACATACAGTCTAGTCTTTTCTATTTCTCATACTTCATGAAACAATGCCATCTCTTAACAATTCATTTGCATCCACTCAGCATCAATTCTTTTCCATTTACTTAGTATTTATTTGCTTTGTTAGCATAAGCTAAGTCTATAAGAAAAGTGGGATATGATGGTTAATTTTATGTGTCAACTAAACTAGGTCATGGGTGGCCCAATATTCTGTCAAACATTATTTTTATTATTTCTATAAGGGTATTTTTGGATGAGAATAACATTTAAATTGGTAAACTGAGTATGGCAGATTCCCCTTATCCAATTGGTGAAGGTCGGAATAGAACAAAAAGGCTGATCTTCCTTCAAGTAAGAGAGAATTATTTTAACAGCCTTCAAACTGGAACATCAGCTTTTTCTCCTTTTGGACTGAAACCGAAAAATCAATTCTTCCTGGGTTTCGAACCTCTTAGCCTTCAGACTAGAACTAGACCGTCATCTCTCTTGGTTCTCAGGCCCTCAATCTGAGATTGGAACTAAACCATTATTTTTTCCTGGTTACCTTATAGATCTTGGGACTTACCAGCTTCCACAATTACATGAGCCAATTCCTTATAATAAACCACTTTCTATTGTCAGCATAAGAAATGTCAAAACCTATAGAGAATTTTTATAAAAGTTTGAATCAAACTGGAAACATGCCAGGAAGCAATATTTTAAATGTTCCAGAAAATGACAGTTTTACCATTTTATATACATTTGAAATGAAGGAAGATTATGTAAATGTGGGAGAAAGCAAGGTAGGGGAATCTCTATGATTGATTAGAGTATAGTAAATAAGATTATGTGTTCTCTTGAGGGTGATTACATTTAATAGGTGTCTGATAAAGAGGTATTTCAAAGGTATATTAACTTAGATGCACAAAAGCAATAGGCAGGGCTTGCTTAAGGCAAACATAATATTTTACTAGGAAAGTTATAAGTCTGAGGCATGACTGCCCACCATGACCTGTCCACTTAGGAATTTGTAATCAGATCACATTGTAAGGCTAGTTTTGGTTAGATTTATTACAGAGACCATTTTTCATCCACAATTCCCATTTTTTGTCCTAAAGCAATACAAAGGATGCATTGATAAACAACCTTTTGTCAGATAGCTTGATCTCACAGCTCTAGGAAGGCTCATTTTTGGGAAGTCTTAGTATTAATATCATCTTGTAAAATAGGTGGACCATTGGGAATAGAGCAATATCACAACTATAGGATGTGAGTTAAGGCCAAATTTTCCCAAAAGAGAATGACAAGTAAATGGAAGGCAATCATGTCATGTGATTTCATTGTGAAAAACATTCTGGATCATTTCTATCCTGTGAACTATCATGATCCAAGTTTTGTCATCTGTATATTTTTTTCTGTATTTTCATCTAGTATAATATTTAACTAAGCCATAAAAGAGTAGTAAAAATTATCTTATAAATAGTTGAATTGTATATTAAAAAACTAAAAAAAACAAGTATAACTACTATTATGACTAATGTCATTAGCAGATAGATTAAAACAAACAATTTCTTTCTAAATTCAACATCAATCCATAGATACACAGACCCTGTCTATGTCTTGGGATAGCTGTCTACTTCTGATGTTGGTGATTTCTCAACCTGGGGAGTCTTTGATGTTCATTGCAGGTAGAGGTAAGTGTCAGAGACAAGGGTACATGTCCATTGTCTATTAGGCACTAGATAAGGTCCCTTTCAATGAGGTTGGAATATGTCTTTTATTTGACATCTTTTCAAGTAAACAGAATCTTCTCGTAGCAGTCAATGATCTCTAATGTCTTTATCTTCTGGAAGCTTGCTGTGAAAGAAAGCAGTTACCTATTTTGTTATTTTTTTAAGTAACTTTATCAAATGCTGGCGATAGTGTAAGATGTCTCCTTTCAATAATGTGAACTCGTAAGTTCTTTCATCTAATTGAAGTCTAACATAAATGCACTATGAGGAATGAGAAATGTTTAAAAACAATAGAGTTTGCCAGGAAGCCTTGAAGAGCCAAGAGGTCATTTTGAGTTTCCTGGAGCCTTGGTTATTTGTTTAATTTGCAAACATTGCTTAACCGTGTAAATTTTTCTTCAGTTATTTTACTATATTCCCATGCAATTTAACCTAAAACAAATCTTTTGAGATGTTCTAGGGTCTTCATGGTGGTCCTGGGTTGGCTTCTGCGAAATCCTGCTCATAATGCCAAGTAAATCTCAATGAAAACACATCAAAACCCATGAGACTCTTAAAATTTATTTTTTGTATTTTATGTAATTATAATGGAAATAAGTGTTATGTTAATCAAACACATGACACAGTATTTAGACATTTATATAACTTACAAAGTGATCACTTTAATAAATCCAGTACTCATCTGACACCATACATAGTTTTTACAATACTGCTGACTATATTCTCAATGCTATGCTTTACATTTCCATGACTATTTTGTAACTACCGATTTTTATCTTTTAATTCTGTACCCCCTTTACAAATCTCCCCAACTCATCTATTTCTGGTAAACATAAAAATGATCTCTGTATCTATGAGCTTGTTTTGTTTGTTTGTTTGTTTATTCCTTTCTCTAATGTCCACGTAAAAGTGAAATTATATTATAGTTTCCTTTCTCTGTCTGACTTACTCCACTCTGCACAATACCTTGTAGATACATCCACGTTGTTGCAGATGGAAAAATATCATTCTTTTATATGACTAATATTCCATTGTATAAGTGTACCACCTCTTCTTTATCCATTAATTTACTGATGAACACCCAGGTTGTCTCCTTATCTAGGATATTGTAAATAATGCTGCAATAAACATATGGAAACATATGTTCTTTCAAATTAGTGTTTTGGTTTTCTTTGGATAAATACCAAGAAGTGGGATCACTGGGTCTTTTTTTGTCTCTTGCTATAGCCTTTGTTTTAAAGTTTATTTTGTCTGGTATAAGTATGCTACTTCATCTTTTTTTTTTTAATTTCTCTATGTATAAAATATCTTATTCTATCTTTTTTAGTCTGTGTTTGTCTTTCAATCTGAAATGAGTCTCTTGTAGGCAGCATATGTAAGGGTCTTGTTTTCTAATTTATTCAGTCACCCTACCTTGTGATTGGAACATTTTTCCATTTCCATTTAAATTAATTGTTGATAGATATGTAGTTATTCTTATTTTATTATTCATATTTTTATATATACTTTTTTTCTTCTTACAGAAGTCCCTTCAATACTTTTGTAATACTGATTTGGGAATAATTTCGTTAGCTTTTTCTTGTCTGTGAAGCTCTTTATTTTCCCTTTGAATTGAAATAATAGTTTTTCTTGGTAGAGTAGTCTTGGTTGTAGGCCCTTGATTTTCATCACTTTGAATATTTGATGCCAGTCCCTTCTGGTCTGCAGTTTCTGTTGAAAATCAGCTGACAGTCTTATGGAAGGTTCCCTGTAGGTAACTAAATGCTTTTCTCTTGCTTTGATTTTCTGTTTCATCTAATCTACTTTTGATATCCACTAATCTATTCTTTATTTCAGCTAATGCATTCTTCATTTATGACTTTTTAAATGTTTTCTTTCTCTATTTTTTTGTGCAATGACTTCATATATTTACATAGTTTGCATATAGCATTAAATTAGTTTCAGGTGCACAACATAGTGATTAGACATTTATATGATTTACAAAGTGATCACCCCAATAATTTTAGTACGCATTTAACACTGTACATAGTTATTGCTATGTAGCATAAAGAATGTAGTCTATCTCTACATTTATATTTCCTATCCTTTTGTTGAAATTCTCACTGAAATCATTGAGTATTCTTAGAAACAGTGTTTTTATCTCTGCATCTGGTAGGGTGCTTCTCTACATTTTGTTTATTTATTTTTTTTTTCTGGTGCTATGTTCTATTTATTTGGAACATGTTTCTTTGTCTTCCAGTTTATCTGCTTTCCTTTGTTTGTTTCTATGTATTATTTATATACCCTGGTCTTAGTAAAGTAGACTTATGTAGTTGATGTCCTGTGGGTCTCAGTGGTATAGTCTTCCTGGTCACCTAAGTTGCGCGCTCCAGATATGTCCCTTGTATGGGTTATATGTGCCCTCCTCCTGTAGTTGAGCATTTGCTGATGTTTGATTTTCAATGGGAGAGATTGACCCTCAGGCCTCTTGATTGTGAGGACTGGCCATGACTATGGGGAAGAAGCTGTCACACAGGGGCTGACCCCACAAAGCAGGATTTACTTTAGCAGGGTTCTTGTACCTGCTAAGTATGTCCTTTGGATGTTTCACGTATTGAAATGGCTAGGTGTTACTCTGGCCTTGTTTGAATACAAACATATACCTACTTACCTACCTACCTACATACATACATACATACATATCCTATTGGTTCTGTTTCTATGGAGAATTCTGACTAATACAAGGGGTTCTTGGGAAGATGTGCCGTAAGTCTTCTCCCATAATTATAATTCTCCAGTTTCTCAAATGTTGCTTTGTTTAAAGCTTGTCCAAAATGCAGAACATAAATAATGTTAATACTCTAATTTTTTTGCCCTATCTCAATTATCAGACTTTATTAACTTTGTTTCTTACCAAATTAGGATAATGAGTTTACTTAACTAAGCAGATTACTTTTTTGAGCTCAACTTGCCTCCTCATCACATGCAATATTTATGCTATAACTTGGACATTCAAATTAATCATTTTTAGACACTCAATTTATGAATAATTTCAAATACTGAAATAATTCAGATTCTTTTTGGTTCCTAATATCATGTCCATAGACCTTCATATAGGTGGGTCTATTCCTTGTGACTGCCAATACCACTAACCAATTTCAGATAGATATTGAACATACCCAAATTATAGTAAAGATGATCATATTTGTATAGTTGTATTGGGGGTAATCTGTAAATAAAACCATGGAATCTAAGCATTAGTAAAGTATTTTCTTCTTTTTGTTTGTTTTGTTTTGTTTTAGTCTAGATAGAGATCACCTTATTTTTCATGCTGTAGTTTAGCCAGGAAACAACAGGATTGCCATTCAGTAAAATATGTAAAGGGTTGCTTGTACAAAGAACAACTATTAGAATATATTTAACTGGGTTGATTAAAACATAACTGATATCTAATGTCAATATTTAAATTTTTTTTGAGATTGTGATATCTCCTTCCTGTCTCCTCTGCTCCCACCTTTTTACTACCAAAGGAAGTAACTTTTCCTTGGACATGATGACTTAGTTAAAAGTAACTGTAATATAAAGGTGTTAAACTGGCTAGAAATTAATAACATTAGCTCTTTCTGGCTATTGTACACTTCATTTCTACTTTTAATAATTCATATGTTTTCTACACTTTTATATAATTAATACTACTTCATAGATAAATAAAACCATGGAATGTTCACGGGACATTCATCCAAGGGAGTGTAATACATATTTTAATGGCTGCAATAGAAAACTTTAAGCAAATGAGTTTCTCAGATGATATCTATTCTTCACATAAAAGTATATATTTTCAAAATGTGAACTTTAAAAGTTTGACTGCAAATGTCATCTTTAATGTATGCTTCACTAATTGCTGGGGGCTGGAAAAAATCATTACTAATTAACATGCCTTAATGATCTAAGATGTTTCAGAGTTGAGTGAACCTAAAATAAACATTAAGGAGTAAATATTTGATTCTAATTGTGCCTAGTAATACTGAAATTAGACCCATTGTGACAATTATATATCATTGTCAAATTGCTAGACCTCACTGAATTCACAAGAAAACATGAGTTAAAGGATGAGGGCAGAGAAAAGTAGGGCTACATCATCTTTACTTGCTATAGACATTGCTATATTAAAAGAAAAAGGAAGTGAAAATAAATAAAACCTAAGCACAGGAAATGGAGCAGCAGAGATCTGAAAACCCATTTAGATTGTTTTTACTAAGCTCCACTTGAAGAATTGGGTCTATCAAAAAATACATTTGGACTAAAAGTAAAGGGATGGGAAAAAAATTTCATGTAAATGCAAACAAACAAACAAAAAGCTGTGGTAGGAATATTTATATCAGACAAAATAGATTTTGAAACAAAGGCTGTAATTGACAAAGAGGGGCATTATATTATGATAAAGAAATCAATCCAACAAGACGCTATAACACTTAAAAACATTTATGCACCCAAAGTAGAAGAACTTAACTATATCAAGCAAATATTGATGAACATAATGGGAGAGATCAGCAGTAATGTAATAGCAATAGTAGGGAATTTTAACATCCCATTGACAACAATTGATTTTCCAGACATAAAATCAATAAGGAAACAGAAACTTTAAATGACACATTAGATCAGATAAATTGAATTGATATTTTTAAAGCATTTCACCCCAAAGTAGTAGAATAAACATTCTTCTCAAGTGTACATGTGCACATTAAATATTTTATAAGGTAGACAACATGTTAGGCCCTTCGAGAATTAATACCTATCCTTCTCAAAACAAATCCCAATAAATCTAAGAAAATTAAAAATCATATCAAACATCCATCTTTAGCCACAATAATATGAAAACTGAACTCAATTACGAAAAAAAAACTGAAAAATACACATGGAAGCTAAATAGCATGATGCTAAAAAATGAGTAGATTAACAATGGCATCAAGAAAGAAATCAAAATCTATTTTGATTCAACTGAAAATAAAAACACAGCTACCCAAAATCTATGGAGCACAGCCTCAAAAAGCAGTCCTATGAAGAAAATCCATAGAGATACAGGACTACCTCAGGAAAAAAGAAAGAAAGAAAGAAAGAAAGAAAGAAAGAAAGAAAGAAAGAAAGAAAGAAAGAAAGAAAGAAAGAAAGAAAGAAAGAAAACAAGCAAGCAAGCTCCAGTAAACAATCTAACCTCATCTAAAGTGACTAGAAAAATAACATCAAACAAAGCCCAAAGTTAGTAGAAAAAAAAAGATAATAATAAAGATCACAATGGAAAGAAATGAAATAGAGATTCAAAAACAATATGAAAGGTCAATGAAACGAAGAGCTTGTTCTTTGAAAAGATAGACAGATAAACAAAATTTTTAAACCTTTAACCAGAGTCATCAAGACAAAAAGAGAGAGGACTCAACAAAATCATAAATTAAAGAGGCAAAGTGACAACTGACACCACAAAGTACAAAGGACCGTTAGACAATATTATGAGAAAGTATATGTCAAAAAATTAGACAAATTGGAAAAAATGGATACATTCCTAGAAAAATACAATCATCCAAGACTGACACAAGAAGGAACAGAAAATCTGAACAGACTGATTACTACTAATGAAATCGAATCTGTAATCAAAAAGCATCCAACAAAGTTCTGTACCAGATTGCTTCGCAAGTGAATTTTACCAAACATTCAAGAATTAATACCTATCTTTCTCAAATTATATATATTTTTAAATTTCAGGTGGAGGGAAATCTCACAAACTCCTTTTTATGAGGCCAGCATTATCCTGATTCCTAAACCAGTCAAAGATATTGCAAAAAAAAAATTACAAAAAATAAAAAATAAAAAACAAAGGCCAATATCCCTGACGAAACTATATGCAAAAATACTTAACAAAATATTAGCAAACCAAATTCAGAAATACATTAAAAAGATCTTACAATATGATCAAGTTGGATTTATTCCTGGGATACAAAATTGGTTCAATTTCTGCAAATCGGATATTGTGATATACCACATTAACAAAATGAAAGATAAAAATCATATGATCATATCAATAGATGCAGGAAAGCATTTGACAACATCCATCATCCATTTATGATAAAAACAAAGTGGGAACATACCTTAACATAACAAAGCCCATATAGGACAAAACCCACAGCTAACATTATACTCAATGATGAAAAGCTAAAAGTATTTTTCTTAATCAGGAGCAAGACAGAATATCTACTTTCACCACTTTTATTCAACATAGTATTGGACATCCTAGTGACAACAATCAGATGAAAAATAATAATAAAAGAAATCCAAATTGAAAGAAAAGAAGTAAATTTGTCATTATATGCATATGACATGATATTTTAGACAACCTTAAAGATTTCACCAAAAAAATATAACTGATAAATTTAGTAAAGTGAAAGCATACAAAATGAATATTCAGAAATCAGTTGCATTTTATACATCAATAATAAACTATCAGAAGGAAGAATTAAGAAAACAATTCCACTTGCATCAAATTACATCAAAAACAACAAAATAACTAAGGAAGTAAAAGACACATACTTGAAAAATTGTAAGACATTGAAGAATAAAATTGAAAAAGATACAAATAAATTGAAGCAAGTACTATGCTCATGAATAGAATTAATATCATTAAAATTTCCATACTACCAAAAGCAATCTTTATATTTAATGCAACCCCTATAAAAATACCAACATGATTTTCAGAGACCTAATACAAATAATACTAAAATTTATATGAATCCACAAAAGACCTCAAATAGTCACAGTAATCTTAAGAAAGAACAAATTTGGAGGTATCACACTACCTGATATCAAATTATACTACAAGGCTAGAGTAATCAAAATAGCATGATAGTAACATAAAAACAGACACATAGATCAGTGGAACAGAGTAGAGGGCTTAGAAATAAACTCACTCCTATATGGTCAATTAATCGGAGACAAGACTATACAAGGGGGTAAAGACAGTCTATTCAATAAATGGTTTTGGAAAAACTGGACAGATGCATGTAAAAAACAAATCTAGACTACATTCTTACACCATATATAAGAATAAACTCAAAATGGATTAAAGACTTAAAAGTAAGACCCCAAGTCATAAAACTCCCAGAAAAAAAAAACATAGGCAGTAAACTCTCTGACATTCCCTTAATAATATATTTTTGATACATCTTCTTGGCCAAGAGAAATGAAGGAAATAATCAAATTGTACTACTTCGAACTAAAAAAATATATTGTCCAGCAAAGGAATTGACAAAACAAAAAGACGGTCTACTGAATAGGAGAAGATATTCATCAATGATACATTTGATAAGGAGTTGATATCCAAAATTTATAAACAACTTTTACAATTTAATACAAGTAAAACATACAATTCAATTAAAAAAAATGAACAGAGGACCTGAATAGGCATTTTTCCAAAGAGAACACACAGATGACCAATAAACATATGAAAAGACGCTCAATGTTATTAATTATCAGATAAACGCAAATTAAAACTACAATGAGAAAGGATTTCATACCTGTCAGAGTGGCTCTTATCAATGAATCAACAAAAAAGTGCTGGCAAGGAGGTGGAGAAAAGGAAACCTGTGTATATTATTAGTGATATTGCAAGTTGGAATATCCAGTATGGAGACCAGTTTGAAGTTTCAAAAAATTAAACATGAAACTACCTTACGTCCCAGAAATTCCACTTCTGGGTATTTTTCCAAGAAATTCAAGACATTAATTTGAAAGGATATGTGCACCCCTATTTTTACTGCAGCATGATTTACAATAGCTAAGATATAAAAGTCACCTAGATGCCCATCAAAAGACAACTGGATAAAGAAATGCTACAAATATACAATGCAATATTACCCAGGCATTAAAAAAATGAAATTTTACCATTTATGACAACATAGATGGATGTAGAGGATATTATTCTCAGTGAAATAAGTCAGAGAAAGACAAATACCATATCGTTTCACTTATATGTGGAGCCTAAAGAACAAAAATGAGCAAATAAAACATAGAGTTATGGATACAGAGAACAAACTGATGGTTTCCAGATAGCAGGGTGTTTGGGTAGCTGGGTGAAAAATGTGAACAGAACAATAAGTGCAAATTGGTAAGCACAAAATAGTCATGAAGATGTAAAGCATAGCGTAAGAAATATAGTCGATAATATTGTAATAGCTATGATTGGTTTCAAATTGGTATTAGATTTATCAGGGTGATCAATTTTATAATTATATAAATGTCTAGCCAATATACTGTTTACCTGAAACTAATATAAAGTAATATTGAAAATTAGCTATAATTAAAAAAAATGAATGGGTCTGTTTAGTATTTCCTGGGTAATTTAGATTTCTATGAGCATTACTGCTGGAATCTGGGTTAACATTTGATTTTCAAAAACTAGGAACCATAGTGATATCTGTCCCAATTCATTCTTTTTCTATTTTCAGTTATAAACTTTTATTTTGTTTAAGTTATTTTGTGATAGAATTTATTAACTTTCTCTGATTTGAGATGTGTAGAGAATTGATATGATTTAAATAAAAATTGAAAGCTACATATTAGCTTTTCCTGTTATGAAAACTATTTTCTTACTTCCTAAATATGCTATCTATTGGGTAGGAGACATTCTGCTTAATACTGCTATGATTCTCTTTCTGAAAGAAATATATAGCTCATTTCAAGTTCCTAATCTGAATTAGCTGAAGGTATGAAGCCACATTAAATTCTGAAGAGGAAGATGTATCACTTCCAGATTCATTTCTTATGATCATCAAGTATGAGAGCTCAAAGGGTCCCACTTAACATTCTAATCCAACCTTCAAACAGTGGATAAATTATCTTAGATCGGTGATTGGTCATAATTAAGATTCTAAAAGTCTTCATAATTAACATCAATTTAATAATGCATAATCATTGGTCTTCAAAAGATAAACTTTTTAAAATATCGTAAGACTTAGAACCACATTAATGAACACATTAGCTACTATAGCACTGATTAATTTATTAAATATATATTGAACCATATGAAAGGCAATATCTTTAGGCATATATATATATATATATATATATAATATAGTTTCTGTTAACAATGAGTGTTAAAATTAATATGGAAAATAAAGTATGTACACAGAAATCGAAAAAATAAAACAGAATATGATGAATGCCATAGGCATGTAGGTAATGATGGTCATATAATATATCGCCTAAACTAGAATGCTTTTGATAGTGAAAGGAGGACTATTAATAAATATACCAATGAAACAAGTGTAAATCATCACTGACCTAGGAAAATGAGTATATTTACTCAACTTACTTATGAATGATAAATGTTCTCAGAGTTCATAAATGGTTAAGAACTCTTTAAGCTAAAATGATTTTGGAAGACTTTATAAAAGAGATAGCATTTGAAATAATCTTTGAAGACTAGATTAGACCTTAATAGGTAGCTGTAGGAGGAAAACATTCTAAAGTGTGATTGTCATGAACAAAGTCCTGAAGGTAAAGATAAAAGAGGTCTGCTTGAATAGAAGCAAGATATATACCTTGAATTATGATAAAATAAAGGTAACAATGATAAGATGAAACTGGAATGGTTGGTTAGAGACAGAATATATGGGCCACATAGCTTTGAATTTAATGCTATGTAACTTATACTATATTTTGGTAGGCATCGTGGCCTATTGCGAATATAGTTGTGCTACTTGAAAGATCAGTGATCATTTATGCCTTTACTATCTAGGATTGGCTGCATTTTTTATTAGCCATACCAGCTATCTAGATCTTAAAGGAAATTAATGTATAATGGGCCTATTTAATAGGCTGGTGGATGGTCTTGTAGGGATATTCAGAGAAAACTTCATCACCAAGGGGTGGAGAGTATGGGTAAATACTGGCATGGAGCTGTACTGCAGGTGGTAGGAGCAAATGTACGAAAGTCTACATCTTTATCATTCACATTGTTTCTATTCTTACTGGTTAAATGAGGATATATACTTTCGTTCTGTATCTTTGTTTTTACAGGTTCATGTATTTTGTTGAGTCAAGGTTTTGCTTTTCTATCAAAATTGACTTTTATTTAGTGTGAGCAAGTGTGGCCTTATCTTTCTAAAAAGTTCACATTTTATTTTATGTAACATAATTTATTCCACTATATTTAATAAAAGCATCCCTTCTTCTTTCTATGTCTGCTTGGTTTAGTTAGTCAGTTTTCCAAAAGAATATATAAGTTGAGATAGAAGAATCACACACAATGGAGACATTTTCTACCTTTAACACCATGAAACCATTTTCTAATATTTTCACTGAAGACACTTCAATGAGAAGAACATCATGAAGACCTTCTATAAAAGCTTGTTTGAAGTCTGCTGCCCAAGTGTTTGGTGCTGAACTGTGAGACTGTACCATTGGGGTTACCTCTCAGTCCAGGCTAATTGTAATCATAGTTATTTCGACTTGACACACATTGTACTTAGATGAACAAGGATATGAAACAAAAGAGAAAAGGAATTCAGTTAGTCCCACAGAGCTTAAACTTCATGCTAAGTAAAATAAGTTAGAGAAAAACAAATACCATATGATTTCGCTTATATGTGGAATCTAAAGAACAAAGTAAATGAACATACAAAACAGAAATAGACTCATAAATACAGAGAATAAACTGATGACTGCCAGATGGGACAGGTAAGAGGGACTGGGTAAAAAAAGTGAAGGGATTAAGAAGTTAAATTGGTAGTTACAAAATAATCACAGGAATGCGAAGTACAGCATAGGGAATATAGTTAATATTAAGGTAATAACTGTGTACAGTGTCAGGTGGTTACTAGAACAATTGGGATGATCACATTGTAAATTATGTAAATGTCAAATCACCATGCAGTACGTATAAAACTAATATAAAATAATATTTAATGTCAACTCTAAATGAAAAATGAATTAAAACAGTAAAAATAAAAATAATATTTAGGGCAAGATAAACTCTCTATGCTTCAGCTTCTCATATGCAAAATAGGGATTTTAAAATCACTTAAGATTACTGCGAAAATTAATTTAAGAAATATACAATATGTGGAAGAGCACATAGTATATAGGAAGCATTATATAAGTATTAGCTCTTGAAAATACTAATAAAATATTATTTTCTGAGAGAAGGGGAAAATGTCAGATCATAGAGGCTTGGTTCATCCATCTTGTGGCCAAATCAAAGTTGTGACAGAAACACAGAGCAAACAGTAGAGAAAGTCACCTGGGATCTAGATGAACAGAAGCACTACAATTAGGAAGA
Organism: Rousettus aegyptiacus; assembly: GCF_014176215.1. NCBI lineage: Eukaryota > Metazoa > Chordata > Mammalia > Chiroptera > Pteropodidae > Rousettus > Rousettus aegyptiacus. The sequence continues at coordinate 80,716,909 of NW_023416312.1, read as the reverse complement.
GAAATAAGAAGCCACCCTGCAATGGTAGAAAGTAGGAGGGGGCAATGACGCAACACTGCCCAGTCCCCAGAAGCAGAGTGGGACAGAAGCTGCGGCAGCAGCAGCTGGCATCTGCACACACCTCTTAAAGGGGCCGTGTCTGCCAGCGGACTGATCATTCTGAGCACGAGTGCTAAGTGAGCTGCACCAAGGACGTACAGGGGGACACCGAGTTGTTGGAGTGAGGGCCGGAAGTGAAACATTCTCCTAAGCAGAAGTGCTGGTGCTATCCATCGTTCTTCTGTTGAGCTCTCCCTCTCTCAGTATGCGAAGGAAGCACTGACATAGCTAAGGAATCATTAAAGTAGTCCCACCCAAGCCACATACAGGTATGTCCTTGGGGAGTTCAGTGCTCCTTTCTGAGTAGTGCCGAAGCTCACTCTAGTTGCAGCTGGCCTTGGTTTCTGGTGTGGTTTCTTGAGGCCACTATAAGCACAGCATCTGTGAATTGTTTGCTGAATCTTAACAGGTGGCCCTGGAGTGCCACAGGCTGGGACTAACCTTGGCCTGCAGCTGAGACCCTCTCAGGACTATGCCACTGGGTACCTACTAATCAAAGCCATACTAATAAGACTGGGGGACTGAGGAGCTCTGCTTAGAACATAGAAACAGACACAGAAAGGCAGCCAAAATGGAAAGACAAAGAAGCAGAAACCATATGAGATAACAGAACGGAGATAACAAATGCTAATAGAATGGGGAAGTCATCTACTTTTGCAATTTGATCATAACTTCAGATTATCTTGTGATAAATCTGTTGTAAGGAATGATGAAAATTGCACACAAATACATAAAACCAATTTCCCTGTTCAGGACCCTGAGAAATAAACATGCCAACACAGAAAGGTTACTTATCATGGCTGTCATAATTAGGCCCAATTGGAAAAGTCAGATCCCTTTTACAAATGACAAACTTCAAGTTGCAATTCACTAACATTCACCAGCATGATTTTGCAAGTCACGTCTAATAACCTCCAGCCATTTATCACTATTCCCAAATGCCAGGATAATAGGAGGCAAGGCAGATAGATGTTCCTTATTCCAGTTCACTAACACAAAATTATTGCCATCATTTTACCAGTATGAAGATATTGCTTGGCTTCTGATAATAAGCACATTTTCAAAGGAAGATTTTTTTCTGTTTTTTTTTAATAAGTTTAGAGAGTACAATTGATACAACTTATTAACATAGGTTTTTCTCCCTGACTGTTGACTTTACAAGTAGGCAGTCAGCTGCTAACTTTAATGAGGATATGCATATGTGTGAAACAGACATTAAGAAACAAGCAGATCAAAGAAACCCCAGATGTTTCTCATTCCACTTCCTGTGAGAAGAGTGAAAAAATAATGCATGGCTGGAGCAATTATCTGCCAAACCACTGGCTAACAGACTTTGTACACTGTGTGGACTTAAAGACCAAAGGTAAAACTAAAATTTTTGATCAAAAATTATAAAGATTATGCTAAATACATTACCAAGTCAATTAATAAGAAGTATCAGAGATTGTGCATGAGGTAGAAAAAGTGTGTGATAGATGAAGAAATTCTATTTACTAAGATACTCTCAAAAACTGGGAAATCTCATTTGTGTCTTCTTATAATTGAAAATCTTACTAAAATGATACTCGCTTTCATTATAATAAGTGTAGTTTAATGACTTTCATAGGTTAAATGAAAAAAAAATAACAGGAAAAGAGCAGTGGCCTTGGCATCAGACAACCTGACACAAATAAGCTGAATGTACTTAGGTAAGTTGCTCAATTTTTTTGGACTGTGATTTTTTTCTTTTGTAAATATAAATATGAGAAATCAGAAAGCATGTGAGGTAAGCGCTACTTTTGATATTACAGAAGAAGAAAGCAAAGCTCAGAAACCACGACTTACTTTCAGAAATGATGAGTGAGAGCCTGGTTTACACAGTTAACATTATCAGAGCCAGACTGTGAACTCAGCATAGCTCTCACACCAGCGTTTATTTTTTCTATGATACATTGAGCACCTCTTTTCCAAGGATTAAAAACCAATCAAATGCGTTTAATGGTTCAGTAGAAAAAGAATGTCATCTCTTTTGTAATGCACAGGCACATATTTATCACTGTGCTTAATTCATTGTATTATAACTATCTATTTATATGTCAGTCTTTTCATTAGACTGTGGCCTCCTCAGACAGGGATCGACATCTTAGTCTTATGGGATTTTCTATCCCCAGAGCCTAGTCGAGTGTTCAGTTACATAGCAAGCACTCAGTTAATGTCTACTGTAAAAAAAAAGAGAGTAAGGAATGGAGGGAAGAATAGGTGATACATATGGCCCATTGAAATACTGCCTTGCTGTTACTTCCTTTGTACAACACCTGAAATAATTCTGACTCTGAACTTTCTGGGAGTTTGAATTCTGGATAAATGGGAGTTTACAATTGTACCTACCTCATCTAAATTCATTTTTTTAAATTTTGATTTTTTAAAAAATTTCAGGTAACTATATTATATTAATTTCAAGTGTACCACATGGTGATTAGACATTTGTATTACCTACAAAGTGATCACCCTGATAAATCCAGTACCCACCTGACACCATGCATAGTTATTATAATATTGTTGACTATATTCTTTATGCTATAATTTACATCCCCATAACTATTTTGTAACTATTAATTTGTACTTTGCAATCCCTTCTACTTTTTCACCCACCCCACAACCTCTTCCCATCTGGCAACCATCAAAATGTTTTCTGTATCTATGAGTTTGTTTCTGTTTTTTTTTTGTTTGTTTGTTTGTTTGATTATTGGTTTATCGCAGATGGCAAGATTTCATACATTTTTATGGCTGGGTAATAATCCACTGTACCACCTCTTCTTGATCCATCGATCCATTGATAGACACCTAGATATCCTCCATATCTTGACAATTGTAAATAATACTGCGATGAACATATGGGTTTACATGTCTCTTCAAAGTAGCGTTTTGGGTTTCTTTAGAAGTGGGATAACTGTGTCATTCTTTAACTCTTGTTAGAGCCTTTGTTTTAAATCTATTTTATCTGATAAAAGTATTGCTACCCCAACTTTTTGTTTGTTTCCATTTTCATAAAATATCTTTTTCCATCAGTTCACCTTCACTCTATGTATATCTTTCTATCTGAAATGAGTCTCTTGTAGGCAGTATGTATTTTTTTATCTTTGTTTTCCCTTTCTTCCTTTTCCCTTCAATATTTCCTATAACACTGGGTCGGTGTTGATGAACTCTTAGGTTTTTTTTCTTGTCTGTCCTTCAGTTCAAATGATAACTGTACTTAGAGTATTCTTTGTTGTAGATCTTTTCTTTTCATAACTTTGAATATTTTGTGTCAATCCTTTCTAGCCTGCAAAGTTTCTATCGAGAAATTGGCTGACAGTCTATGGGACCTTCATTTAGGTAACTAATTGCTTTTCTCTTACTACTTTAAAGATTCTATATTTGCCTTTAATGTTTGGCATTTTAATTATGTGTCCTGGTGTGGACATTTTGGGTTCATCTCATTTGGGACTCGGTGCCTCCTGGGCTCATATGTCTATTTTATTCACCAGATTAGGGAAGTTTTCCATTCAAATAGAGTTTTGTTCTTGGTTTCTCTCTCTCCTTCTGGTATCCCTATGATGCAAATGTTGGTATGCTTGATGTTGTCTCAGAAGCCCCTTAAACTATCCTCATTTTTTTAGATTCTTTTTTTCTTGTTGCTGTCCTGATTGATTTTTTTTCCTGCTGCATTATCTTCTAAATTGCTAATTCATCTAATCAACTGTTGATTCCTCCTAAGCTATTCTTAATTTCAGTTATTGTATTTTTTTATTTCTAAGTGGTCCTTTTTTATGGTTTCTATTTCCATTTTATGTTTTCTATCTCTTTGTTAAAGTTGTGGCTGCATTCATCTGTTCTTTCTTTATGTTCATTGAGCATCTTTAAAACCAGTATTTTGAATACTGCGTCTGGTGGATTGCTTGTCTCCGTTTTGTTTCATTCTTTTTCTGGAACTTTGTTCTGTTCTTTCATCTGGGACATGTTTCTTTCTTTCCCCATTTTTGCTGCCTCCCTGTGTTTGTTTCTATGTATTAGGTAGGGCTGCTCAGTCTTAGTAGAGTGACCTTATGTAGTAGGCATCCTGTGGGGCCCAGTGGCACATTCTCCCTGGTGTCCTGAGATAGGTGCTCCAGGTGTGTCCTCCTATTATAGTAGAGCCATGGTTGCTGTTTGCATGTCAATGGGAGGGATTGACCATCAGGCTGATTGATTGATTGTGAGGACTGGTCCATGAAGGGCTAGCCCTATGGAGCAGGATTTGCTTTAGCAGGACTCTGTTTTTTTTTGTCTAGTTTTCCCTTTGGATATGTTGTCCTTGAATGAAGCCCCAGGTGATGCTCCAGCTCAGGTCAAAGATAGCTAGTGGGTGTGCCAGCATGGAGGCCTCCTGATAGGGGCTCCACCTTAGGCCAACTTCAGCCACAGCTAGTGCCTTTCCAGGGGCCACCTGGGAAGAGCCACTAGGCAATCTACAAATAGCTGCCACCACACTGGGCTTAGAGGTTCCTATAGAGGCCAAGCCACAAACCGAAGCCAATTGTCTCCAGTTCCAGGCTTTGAGCTGCTCAGCAAGAGGCATATGAGGCACACTGAGGCCTGATTTTGCTTGTTTGTAGTTTGTGAAACTTTGAGAGATTTTAGGAAAGTCTGCAGCATGAGCCAAGAAACAAAGCCATGAGCCAAGAACAAGAAAGGTTCTTTGTATGGAAAATCCACTGTAAGTGGCTTGGGTGCTGAGTAGTAGTAAACCTCCTTGAAGGGGCTCTGGAGACAATTTGTGTGGCCTGCCAGATGCTGGAGGTTAAATGTCATCTTTCAGGGACTCTGAGGCTGGTTCCAGCTGTTGGTGTGTGAATGACACATTGGCAGTGCTCTGGGACCATCCACCAGAAGTTGTAGGGCGGTGGTGCTGCCTTGGAGTGGCTTTGGTATACACTGCCCTGAATAAGAGGTTCAGATTGGTGGTTACTCAGGGGGAATATGGAGTTACAAACACTGTTAGCAAGTTAATAGTGTCAGAACTGGTGCCAGCATAGGGATCGCTAAGTAAAAGGAGAGTAAAACAAAGCAATCCAAGAAAAAAATGGCAGCTGCCAGTGCCTTCTTCCTCAGGGAAAGTTCCAATAAATCCTTGCTTGTGTGTCACAAGCCCAAGAATTAGTATATCTGCTTCATGTATGACCTAGTAACTTCTCAAACTGCTGCCTCTGTACTGAGACTCAGAGTTAGGAAGTTTGTAGGCCCTTTAAGAGCAAAGTCTCAGTTTCCCATAGCCCTTTGGCTCTCTCTGATGTTAATCTCCCTGGCCTTCACATCCAGATGTTATGGCTGACTTCTCTTCCCTGTTAAGGTCTTCCAGGCTGGGTAGCCCAAGGCGGGTCTCAGGCACCTGTCCTCCTGGGGCACCTCCGTGACCATAATATTCTTCCTACTTGTGAGATGCCACAGGAAGAGTGGGAGTCCTGATCTAAACGTGGCTTTTTCTTCATGTCCTCAGTTATAGAGAATTGGTTCTGGTAGTCCTCATGTCATTCCCAGAGACAGTAGTTATATATGTAGTTACAATTTTGTTGTGTTTATGGGAGGAGGTGAGCCTCTGTCGTAAACTGCTTTTTGAATCATCAGATGTTATTTTTTTCTGGGAAGGTATTCATGATTGCTGACAATCCACCTTCCCCTATTTAAGTTATGTTGGATGTTTCTCCTGTCTGATTTCAGAGCAGCCTGCATTTCTCTCACCACTGCACTCATAGTTCTATAGTGAATGCTTCTCTTACTAAACTCTGAGCTTCCTTTGGATAAGTCTATGTATTTCTTGTTCACCATTTTATTTATAACAGTACTCAGCAGATAGGTTCTCAATATGTATTTGTTAAATTAATGGATATGAGATTTTATTATTTTCCTATGTGTTTTACTGTATTTTTTTGCTAAATTCTTATTCTAGGTTGTCAGAAGGGATGGAGAGGAGGGGAGAAGAGAATGACTCCCCAAATTATAACATCTTGAAAATCCTGAGTAGAAACCAGTCTGACAAAGGAGAAAATGTGAGTAGATGCCATTGTCTCTCAAACTGGAAGACAGAGAGCACTTTTAATTTTCTTTTATGTTATCTGTACAAATTAGGTCTTCTCTTTGTGATTCTATCTGTTCCATTCTAAATTGTGGCGATTGTTCAACTTTAATTCTAGGAATAAAATAATACAAAAAAAACTATTTCTTTATTTTTAAAGAGAAAAAAAACGCATTTGAAAATGGCCAGCAGTTTAGGACAATGCAAATGGAAATATCTAGAATGTGATTTGTTTATATTAGGCATTTTGAAATGTGTTTTTCAGATACACAGAGTTAAAAGCCTTACCCTCTACTTCCATATGAAGATGATATTCATTCAAAATGTAGGATATAATGTTTGCAAAGAAACACCATTGTTACCTTTTCCTTTGCTGTTGCACACTCATTTTTATCTCTGGCTATTGGAAGCTCTAACCATAGCCCTTGAATAGAAATAATGAAAATGATAAATCAGCCAGCCTAGGTGGTTGACAAGGTACCAGGAAGGAACAGGGACAAAAGAAATTGATATTTACTTGGTTATCTGGCTGAAGTAATGAGGTAATCTCTGCTTTCTTTTTATTCAAAATTCTCAGCTTTTCTAGAATCCCTAGTTTGGTCAAATTAATGCCCAATTCCAGTATTTTCTCATGTACAAAAGGATACCATTTCTGTGGTTTGTGAAGTTTATACCAAAATTTTCAGCCCTACTACTGATAAAGGAAATTGTACAGTTGTCTGGGAAATTACGTTTCAATAATATAATGGACTGATTGTGAGAGGAAGGAAAGAAAACTTTAGAAGTTTGACAGGTGTAATTTTTCTAGAACAGTGAAACTCTGCTGATATTTTTCCACCTAAATTTCAAATTTTAGCCTCAAAAAGGATGGAATAGGATGATATTGATCCAGAGATTAGAGAGGAGATTATGTATGGGTGAAAAGTAGAAAATTTTCAGTATTTCTGAAGTTATATAAATTATTAAATACTCAGTTAGCTTCTTTGAATAGGATCTTATGTAGCAGTGAGTTGAGTACTGTAGTAATCTACCAGCTAACTGTAAGCCAACAAGGTGTAATTCGTACATCCCTACAAGGACAGAGAAGGATTCTATAACAGATAACTGTTCAGGGCAGGGTAATTCTCCTACAGTGAACAGACATTCTGTGGAGGTAAAAATACTTTTCCATCAGCCTCTATCTTCCCATTTGTTTGGTAATTCTCTATTATATAGTCTTTCCAACAAGGTTTATATTTATGAGTAATAATAGTTTCTTACATTTCACTCTTCAAAATTCTAAACCAACTATTACAAAAGTTCTTGGTAGATAAGACTTGATAGTACTGGATAGTAAAGCTATATCTGGTAGGTTTCTAAGTCGAGTCACCTTTAATTCCTTTAGTTTTTTGAGAACATATACTTAAAGCATAAACATTTCTGCCAAGTTTCTTCTTAAATAGTTTTATGCATTCACCTCTGGAAGGAAGAGCCAAATGCATCATCTAGAGACATTTTTAAGCAGCATACTGAAAAAGGTCTTTGTTCTTTAACCTTCCCTACTGGCTCAGGTGAATGTCCACCCTCATGCTTTCCTCACCATTGACCTGCTAAGGAATACCACTGTAGTCCATACTCCCCTCTACCTGAGAACATATTTAAAGGTGTATTGGAAATGGACAATAGTTTACCTTCACTGAGATACTGAAGTTCTACATCTAAATATTATTTTGTTCATTTTTCTTTTGTTTGGGAAGGCAGAAAAAGGAAATTTCACTATGCCTGGCACAGGGATGGATAGAAATAAAGCATGAAAAAGAGCAACTGTGTTTATGAGCCAGAGAGGTAAAACTAGAAAGACCTGTATCATATATTTTTAACAACTCAATAAATTTCTCTGATCCATTCCCCAAATCTTTATGTACCAGCCAGAAAAGAATGATCCAAGTTTTAACTAGAAATAAATTTTTGTTTGTGAAGTTTGGAAAGTTATAAGACCATAACATATATTTTTAAATAAAATTGCAGTATCCTCCAGTGTCTTACTCAAACCTAATCCTTGGGACCATGCTACTTTTATAGAACTGACAACTTAGCAAGGACTTTGTGCTGCTTCTGCAACTAAATTCTGTATTAGTTTGAAACAATCTTTTTTAATGTGGAATTATGTATTTTCTCATCCTATTAGAGAAAAGTCTGACTTTACTGTACTAAACTCATGGCATTCAGAGTGGAATCAGAAAAAAAATGGTTACAGTAAACACATTTTGTAGAGGAGGTTTGACCAGTTTAGAGCCAATCAATGAGCAGTTTGTGCCAGGATGCACAGGTCATGATCTATGTCTCATTTCTGAAAAATCCTGAGGAAAGAGAAGATTCGTGTTAGAAAATTAAAATCCATTTTTCATTAATCATGGCTTTTTTTACCTTCTAAATAGTCTACTACCTCTTACTGAGGCAATATAATATAATTGAAAGAACACAGACGTTGAAGCAAACCAGACAGATTGAAAAAATGGCTGTGAAAATTAGTGGTTTTGAGTGAAGACTTGGAAGAAAACTAACAGCTCTGGCTCTGTTTCTCCTCTGTAATTAATTACGTCTAAATATATAAATAAAATATAAATCTAAATCAGTATAACAAGTACAGAAGTCCCTACTACCTACATTATCCATGGCGATGCTTCTATTAATTCTTGAGTGTGAATAATAGGTTTTTTTTAAAAAAAAATTTATAAGGCAAATTTAGTTTACTTTAGTTTAGTTTAGTTTAGTTTTAGGTACACAATACATTGGTTAGAATTTATATAGTTTATTAAGTGATCCCCTCCCTCAATTATTCTTTCCCATCTGGCTCTACACATAGCCATTATTAGTGACTATATTCACTATGCTGTATCTATGTCCCTGTGACTATTTTGTAACTACTAATTTGTACTTCTTCATAGGTCTTAAAAATATGTGTTGTCAATATTTCCTCCTTATTTTCACTTATTTCTTAATTTTCACTGGGATAAATTTATTTTAGAAGGTGTTTCTAAGCATATGTTGAATAAATTTTTTTGAAAGAATAGTCATAAGAGACTCTTCTCCAAAACAGGTTGGCTAATTGTTAATAATAAAATTAATAGCTCTCAAAAGGAGAATGGTATACTATGATTATTGCACGGGATACTAGATTGTATGCAAAGCATCTATATGATGCAATTTGAGAACAGCTTGCCAAAGGACCATGATTGTAATAATCTTTACCATAATATCCCCTGCCACCTGCTCCTGTTACCTACCATGTACTTGTTTGTATGATAAAGAATAAATTAGAGTAGAAATTTCTCCAACTTCACAAAAATATGAAGAATATCTTCTTTTTAATCAGTTTCAGATATATAACACAATAGTTAGACATTTATATAATTTATAAAGTGACCTTTCTGGTTACTCTAGCCCCTATCTGGCAATATACATAGCCATTACAATATTATTGCCTATAATCCCTATGTTGTACTCCACATCCCTATGATTGTTTTGTAACAAATATTTTGTACATTAGCTCTTCACCTGTCATCCCCTGCTATACCTGTCATGAATATAACATGATATCAACTCTGTAAATTGTGACACATATACCACAGTGTTCTTTCATTCATCACGGTGTATCAATTGCAAAACATTCATAAAGCGATTTTAAAAGAAAGGATAATTGAGCAATTGCAGATAGCTTAGCTGACAACACAATTTACAAAATATCTATCCAGCAAATATTCTTCATTACACTCCATATTTCACATATTTATTTTTATTTAGATTTCCATATATTTATTCATCATATTTTACTTGACAACTTTTATGTATAAGATACTCTTTTAAGTGCTGTGAATAGAACAGAGATTGAGACAAATGAAGACTGTTTTCATGAACCTTACATTGTGGTGGGATTATTCAATAGCAAAAAGGTAAACAAATAAAGTAATTGCAGATTATAAAAAATATCTGTGATAAAAATACACAGGCTGATGAGATAGACTGGTTTCAAGGTCCTAGTTTATAAGAAATGGTCAAGGTCTCTCTGACAAGGTGTTGTTTAAACTAAAGCATAAATGATGAAAATAAGCAAGACTTGCTGAGAAATAGAAATAGAGTTATAAGAAACCGACTCTCTAATATGGGAAAGAAATACACATACTGAAGGAAGCAAAGAAATCAGTGTGAGTGGATTGTAATCAAGAAGGTAAGGGGGAAGATGAAGTCATAGATAGCCGTGTAAGCCAAGTAAATCAGTCTGAATTTTATTGTAATGAGAATGAAAAAACTATTGAAGAATTTAAGTTAAGGAAGGGTGTCCAATTTATATTTTAAGTTATTGCTCTAGATCCCAGTCAAGATTGTGAAGTAGCAAAATTCTGTACTTACTTCCTTTCATGACAACCTTAAAATTACAACAAAAATATAGAACAATAAGCCTGGAGAATCATCTGAAGATGAGCTGAACAGAAACCCTATAACTAAACATACAAAGAAGCCATGTCTAGATGTGTAAGTGGAAAGAGATGTGAAATAAGCTGGCCCACACCCACATGTAGCAATTGAGAATTAGGAGGGCTCTCTCAGCTGTGAAGATCATCTCTGAAGAGCAAAGAGTTCTAGCTTCACACTGGGATCCCCAGCCTGGAGAACTAGTGCTGTGAAGAGGAGCACCCACAACGTTTGGCTGTGAAAATCAAAAGATTCCTCTGAAAGAGTCTGTGCACAGTCTTACTTGCTCACAGGCATTCACCACAGGCTCCAGCATTTGAAGGGTGGCTTGAGAGGCACCAGAGAAATACAGGAATAAACTGAGTGATGTGGCTTCAGGGCAAGGGCTAAAGGGGGAGCCGCTAGTCATTTACTCTATGTTTTTTGATTGGAACGTTTAATCCATTTATATTTAAAGTGATTATTGATAGGTAAGTAGTTATTTTCATTTTATTTTTCATACCTATCAATAATGATTTTAATGTAAATAGATTATGTGCTCTAATCAAAAGACATATGGTAGATGGAAAAGGAAACAAGACTCATACATATTTTGTCTACAGGAGACCCACTTAAGAATGAAAGACATAGACAGACTGAAAGAAAAGGGATAGGAAAAAAAAGATATTTTATGCAAATGGAAATGAAAAAAAAGCTAAGGTAGAAATACATACATTAGCTGAAATAGACTTTAAAATGAAGGTTATAATAAGATTTAAATAAGAACATTAGATAATAATACAGGGATTAATCTAACGAGACGATGTAATCTTAATAACATTTATCTACCCAATACAAGAGCACATCAATATATAAAGCAAATATTAACTGACATGAAGAAAACGATTAACAATAATAGTAAGGAACTTCAACACCCCATTGACACCAATGGATAGATCTTCCAGAAAGACGATCAACAAAGAAGCAGCACACTTTAATGAACTAGATTCAGAAGGATTTAACTAATATTTTTAGAATGCTTCATCACAAAACAGAAGAATATACATTCTTTTCAAGTGCACATGAAATATTTTTGAGGCTAGACCATATATGAGGCCACAAAATAACTTTTAGTAAATTTAAGAAGATTAAAATCATATCAACTCTCTTTTCAGACAATAGTATAAAACTAAAAATCAATTACAAGAAAAAAAACTGAAAAATGAATGTATCAAAGCTAAATAAGATGCTAATAAACAATAGATGAGTTATTAATGGGATAAAAGAAGAAATCAAAAGATACCTTGAGACAAAGGAAAATGAAAACACAACCACCAAAAATCTAAGGGACACAGTTTAATCAGTCCTAAGAGAAAAATTTATAGCAATACAAGCCTACCTCAAGAAAAAAGAATAATCTCAAATAAATAATATAATCATACATAAAAGTAACTAGGAAAAAACAGCAAAAACAGCAGAGTAGAAGGAAAGGCATATTAAAAGTGAGAGCCAAGAAAGGAGGGGTGAAATGGCATAGAAGATAGAGATACAATTTAATCTTCCCTCTTGTGACCAAATCAAAGTTGTGACAGAAACACTGAGCAAACAGCAAGCAACATTGCATGGAATATAGATGAACAGAAGCACCACAACTAGGGAGAGAAATAAGAAATCACCCTGCAATTGTAGAAAATAGGAGTGGGTAACGATGCTAGGCAGCCCAGTCCCAGGCAGCTGAGTGGAACAGAGGCTGTGGCAGCTGCGGCTGCAGACACCTCCCAATGGGCCCATGTCTGCGAATTGATTTTAGTGGTAAAAGATCTACTCACTGAGCATCAGCACTGGATTGGCTACTCGGGGGGTACCAGGGACTTACAGGAAGAAACTGAGTTGTCAGAGTGAGGACTAGAGGTGAGGCTCTCTCCTGGACAGAAATGCAGAAGTGTCAACAGTATCTATTGTTCCTCCGTTGAGCCTTCCCACCTCCCAATGTGTGGATGAAGCACCACCATAGCTGAGACATCATTGAACAGGATAACAGAGGTCGTTTTGCCAAGAGCATTCACTGAAACTCCTCTTCCCTCAATTCATGGCCTTACCCAAGACATATCAACCTGTGTCTTCAGTGAGTCCAGTGCTCCAATCTGAGCCAATTTCAAGACACTAGTGTAAGCTGATCTTGTTTCCTAGCGTGGCCTCATGAAGCAACTATAAATACAACATCTATATATTGCTTGCGTAATCTTAACAAATCACCCCAGAGGGGCACAGGCTAGGGTTAAAGTTGGCCTGCAGCTGAACCCATCTCAGGATTGTGCCATTGGACACCTAATATACAAAGCCATGCTAATAAGACCAGGAGACTTAGGAGCTTTGCTTAAAACATAGAAACAGACACAGAAAGGCAGCCAAAATGGGAAAGGAAAAAAGCAGAAACCATATGAGACAACAGAACAGAGAACCAGAATAATGGACTCAAGAAATCTATAGATACATAGTTCAAAACGCTGTTTACAAAGATGCTCAATGAACTTAGGAAAGAGTAGATGAACTCAGTGAGAACTTTAACAAGGAGATAAAAAAACATAAAAATAGAAATGGAAATTATAAAAAAGAACCAGTCAGAAATTAAGAATACATTATTTGAGACAAAGTGTTTATTACATGGAACAAACAGTGGATAAAGAAGAGGATTGAACCACCAATATAGAGGATGAGGAAGCCAAGGACACTCCATCAGAACGGCAAGAAAAAAGAAGCCATGACTATAATAATAACTTAAGGAGCTTATGGGACACAATTAAATGCAAAAATATCCACATCATGGGGTACCTGAAAGAAAACAAGAAGTTGAAGAGCTATTTGAAGAAATAATAATGGAAAACTTCCCTAATCCGGGGAAAGAAATAGACTGGAAGCTCTGAGAGTCCCAAGAAAGAGCAACCTAAAAAGGCCCACACAAAGATACACCATAATTAAATTGCCAAAGGTTAAATACAAAGGGAGAATCATAAAAGCAGCAAGAGCAAAGAAGTTAGGTCTCTACAAAGGAACACTCATAAGACTGGCAGCTGATTTCTCAAAAGAAACTATACAGGACAGACGGGCTTGGCACAAAATATTTCATGTGATGAAAACCCAGGATCTACAACCAAGAGTACTTTATCCAGCAAAGCTATCATTTAAAGTTGACGGACAGATCAAGAGTTTCCAAGACAAAAAGAAGCTAAAGGAACCCATCAATTCCAAGCCAGTATTATAGAAAATGTTGAAGGGGCTTCTTTAAGAAGAAAGAACATTTATCCAAACTATGAATAAAGAATGGTAATAACTGTACTCTTATCAATAAGTACCTCAAATAGAAAAAAAAAAGTACTCTAACCAAATGATAGAATGACTGAATGGATAAGAAAACAAGACCCCTACATATGCTGCCTACAAGAGACCCACTTCAGATTAAAAGTCACATGCAGACTAAAAGGAAGGGTATGCAAAAAGATATTGCCTTGATGGACCTAGAGGTTACTGCACTGAATGAAATATGTCCAAAAGAGAAAGACAAATATCACATGATTTCACATAGATGGGAATCTAAAGAACAAAATAAACAACAACAATGAAAACAGTAATAAACTCATAGATACAGAGAATATTTTGAGGACTACTAGATTGTAGGGAGGTAGAGGAATGGCAAAAAGGGCAAAGGGATTAGGAAGTATAAATGGAAGTTACAAAATAGACATGGAGGTATAAAATGTAGCATAAGGAAAATAGTTAATAATATAATAAATATGTAAGAGGGAAGGGGAGAATAGATTTAGTGAGGTGATAACTTTTTGAGTTATATAGATCTCTAATCACTATGCTGTACAACTGAAACTAATATGTTATTATATGCCGACAGTAATTTTAAAAACTCATTAATTTTTACAGTGTAAATACAGGGGACTAATGTCTATTATATCAATAAAGTTAGGGGGGGAAAGTGAGAGTCAAAATAAACAATATAGAGCCTAAAAACATTACAAAAGATTAATAAACCCACAAGATGTGTACTTTGAAAAGATTTTTAAAAATCATACATTTTAACCAAATTCATAAAGAGAAAGAGTTAAAGGACCAAAATATTTAAAATCAAAAATGAAAAAGAAGCAACAACTGACTCCACAGAAATACAAAGGATTATAAGAAAATTCTATGAGCAATCATGTGCCAACAAATGGACTATCTGGTAAAAAATGGATGAATTCCTAGAAAGGTACAATCTTCTAAGACCGAATTAAGAAGAAACAAAAAATCTGAATGAATTGATTATTACTAAGGAAATCAAATCAGTGTCAGCACTGAGCTGACTGGGAAGGGAAAGTTTCAGTGGTGAGACACCTTGTTGTAAAAATGCACAAGGGGCTGACATGAGAATGAAATGGTAGGCTCTTCCTTTATTGTGGGGAACGTGCTTCTACTCCTTTAGGGGTCTGCATGGGCTTTATATATGCTAGATAACAATAGTGGCATTCTGCCACACATGCATGAGACAATAAACTGAATGATGCTTACATATGTTTGACACAGGTAATATAACATTCTAAATTCAGGCCTGAGACACAAACTCCACCCCTATAGGGTCGCGATGCAGGATCTGGCCCAGAAGGTACTACTTTGGGCTCGTGATCCACTTGCCATTCCTGGAGTGGCTTAGCCCCGAGGGGCACCACCCCCGGGGTACTTTTTACCCACCATCTCTCTGGGTGCTGCTCAGCACACCAGGGGCATTGTGACATGGCAACTTGTGCTTGTGCCCAGATCAACAATAGTCTCCAACACTTCACTACCTGTTCCATGTTATGGGCCCCTACATGCCCCAGTTTTCAGTGGAGCCAGGGGCCAATGTCTGCTGGAACTAGCGGCATACAGGCAGAGCGAAATTGTGCCAGCGCATCAGCTGCATCATTGTCCGGTGTCTGTAATGGCGATGGCTCAGGACAGAGTATATCATGGCCCCCTACTGAATTCCCCACTTCCAGAGGTCTTCCAACAACCCCTAGCCCCATAGTTGGCAGTGATCTATCATATGCTACTGGGAAGCCCAGCAGGGCAGCCACAGAATTAGACCTTGATACGCAGTCCAACTGTCAGAGCAGAAGTGCACCGGGCCAGTTTCATTCATGAGGACCAACCACACAGCATGAAGCTCCACCTATTGGCTAGACTGCCCAGCACCAGTTTCATACCAAAAGGTTTCTGTGGACAGCTAGCTGCAATGCCATGGCAGCTCACATGGAGGGCTGCCCATGGCACAAGCCATTTTTGTAATAGGCATCCTCAGAGAAGGGAGCCCGACCCTCTACATAGGAATTTGGTACGTCTTCCATCTCAACTGGCTCCACCAAGAGCTCTGCTTGAAACTGGTCCCAACAGGGAGTGAAGTTGACCTGACAGGGGGCTCACATATAACTGTGCCTGCTGCTCTAGGTACACCCTCCCCCCACACACTTGATCAGTGTGGGGATCTGTGCAATTCTCGTATGGGGAGTCTTCACCCAGGACTGCAGCCATCCCTCCATGAGGTATGTAGACTGCATGGTTATGGGATTAGGGCCAGTAATGTCCTCAACGGCCAGATGGGCTGCATATATGACAGCCAGTTATTTGTCTATCAGAGAATACTGCACTTCCATGCTTTTCCACAATTGAGACCAAAACCTTATTGGCGCCTTCCAGGAATCATGCTTCTGCCACAAGCCCCATCCAAATCCTGCATCATCCACCTGCACCATAAGCAGGAATGGGAGGGCTGGATCTACTATGTGCAGAGATTGGGCTTGTGTTACAACTTGCTTTGTAGCCTTAAAGACTTCTTCTGTCTCGGAGGTCCAATTACACTGGGCACCCCATCACACATTAAGGAGGCTAAATGGGGAATGAACACTCTCTAAAACCCTAGCAGTCCCAGATAGGTTTGGAACTGCTTCAGTCTCAGGTCAGGGATATGCCTGTATAATATCAATCACTGCCTTTGGCATTACTTTCATCTTACCTGATCAGACAACTCCTAAGAATTTGATGGCGAATCCATGTCCCTGGGCTTTGTCCACATTGACCGTCAGCGAGAGCTTCTTGCAGGATGGTTGCTGCTGCTTTTAGTCTTGTAAGAGAACCAGAGGTTAGCATTATATCATTAATTAAATGATACAAGTACCCTGAGGGAGGTTGTTTCCATATGGCTAAATCTTGAGCCACGAGACCATGGCACAAGGTAGGGCTGTGCAGATAGCCTTGGGGAAGGATGAGGAATGTCCACTGTTGCCCTTCCCAGGTGAAGGCAAATTGTTCTTAGAGAAAAAGGCATTTGCCGAGTCCACTACATAATGGTATTGTCCAAGATCACGTGACAACTGGTCCATAATGTCCCTGATGTTTGGCACAGCAGCATGAAGGGGTGGCCGTAACCTTATTGAGCTCCTGATAGTCAACCATTATGCGCCAGGAGCCATCAGGCTTCTTCATTGGCCACATGAGGGAGTTGTACGGGCTATGAGCAGGATGAATAACACCAGCTTCTTCCAGCTCCATAATGATACATCCTATTTCCTCATGGCCACCCATCAGGCAATACTATTTTGTGTTCACTATCTGGATAGCCTGGAGCAATACCAACAGAGCATGGTGTAGATGTCCCCAGGTAATAATTTTCACCACCTGGATGCAAAGGTGGAATTCACCAGCAGTGGCATTCACAGTCAAGCCTCTCAAAACTTCAGTCCCCAAAATGTACTCCTGTATGGGGGATATGTACACTTGGTACATCCGAGGAGGCAGTCTGACAATACCCAGTGTCACAGAGACCTGCCACACACAAATGATTTGACCCCCATAGCCTTCGATGGTTTTAGTGGGTCCGGAAAACTTGTCCGTATTCCCATAAATCAGGGTGCTGTTGGCACCCGTGTCCACGAGGGCTAATACCTTCTGTACATTGTGAGGGACCAATGTATAGTCAGCTCCAC
This sequence comes from Rousettus aegyptiacus, assembly GCF_014176215.1. NCBI lineage: Eukaryota > Metazoa > Chordata > Mammalia > Chiroptera > Pteropodidae > Rousettus > Rousettus aegyptiacus. The sequence continues at coordinate 80,699,302 of NW_023416312.1, read as the reverse complement.
ACATGGCCTCAGGTCAACTGTCTCCACCGCCAACCAGGTATCCCAGCCGAATCCCTAATCAGGGAGATGATCAGCCAGCCACACCTAATGGGTTGTGGCTTTTCCAGGAATAAATGAATTGCTGGTCAAGGTGTAGCTGATTCCACAGCACCAGCAGCATTTCATTAAGTTGCTGCTCAATCTTTCCTGCAGCAACTCTTGCCGCAAGATCAAACCACATCTATCTGAGGCACACTTTCTCAGCCAAAGGGGCTAGAGCTGCTCTGCTCTCCCTTTTCAGCCATGCCTCTGTCAGTGCACTGGCCAGTTTGGGAGTGTAGGGAATGGTAAGGTGAGCACTTGAGTGGAATGCTCCTTGCGTCTCACTTCCACATCCCCCAACCTAGCCATGGTGGATGTCACTGTGGATCTGCCTATCCATGTAAGGGGACAGTTGTGCTGCCATGGTGTCAAAAGTACTGGCAGTGCCAGAAGTCAAAATCAAGTCCTTCATACAGGTTGTAAATGCCTCTTCATTGGGGCTAGTATACTGGGTGCAAAACATCATCTGTCACATTTTCTAAATTATCTGGACCATATCTAAGTATGTAGTCCATCTGTTCACCATCTCTGGCAGCTCCTCTGAGTTGGCCCACACTATCCATATAGTGGACATGAGTCAGTTAATCAGGAAGTGATGCCTGCACCACACACTGTACATGCCACATTGTGGAGGTGCTGTTGAAGGGACAGTATCACCATTCCAGAGGCCAGCTGAGCCATTTCTTCTGGAGCTATTTCAGTCCCTTCAGCCTCATCATCCCACAGCTGCAGCAGCCACCCTGGAACTGTCTCTGCAGCTCTCTGCCGTTTCCTATTTTATCAGGTCTCGGAGTTCAACAGGGGTATACAGAATCAAGGTGGTATGTTTCTTAACCTGGGGAAGGAATGCCTCCAGCTTGTCCCCCAGGGCCAACAGCTGTTCACCTTCAACGTGCTGCCATATCACCGGCCGTGCCTGCCCTGATATTGCCGACAGGCTGCCATACTGGACAATATCAGCTACCGATCAGGGGCCTGCAGCATGTGTTTTGTTGCCACCAGCTGTATTTTCAGCATGTCTGCCTGGCGTTATAGCTGCTGCATCCACTGAGCCTGGTCCTGAAACTTCAGGCCAGCCTGCTGCAGCACCACTGAGAGCATCCAGGCCACCCAACCATGGTCTCCCAGTGAGCACTCAGGACATTCAGCTCCAACATCTCCAGGGCTTTTTGGACATCCTCTGGATGCAGCTTCACTTCATTCCAATCCTCCATGGGCATCCACATAGCCAGATACGTGGTCATGGGATACTACTGGGAGGCAGGGGGATCACATGTCCTCCATCCAGGTATCCTCCACCTGGGACCGTCTGGAGCTCTGGGGACCACACTCACCTCATTCTGTTGGCTATACCACGCGTCAGCACTGAGCTGATCGAGAAGGGAAAGTTTTAGCAGTGAGACGCCCAGTTGGAAGAACACATGAGGGGCTGCCATGAGAATGAAACAGCAGACACCAACTTTATTGTGGGGAGAGCACTTCTATTGTGGGGATAATGCTTCTCCACTAAGGGACTGCATGGGTTCCACACACAGCAAAGAACAATAGTGGCACATGTGTGATGCAATAAGCTGAATCATGCTTACATGTTAGGTGCAAGCACCATACTACACTAATGTAATATTCTAAGTTCGTAGTCCTATTCCTAGCTGCTAGCCTGGATCACAGCCAGACCTGGAACCCACAGGGGTGAATGGTTAAAGAAGTATGAATTAGTAGTTGTTAGATGGTCAAGGAGATGGGGAGCATGGCATAGAGAATACAGTTAGCATTAATGTAATGGCTATGTGTAGAGCCAGAGGAGAGAATAATAATCAGGGGGATCATTTCATAAACTATAAAAATGTCTAATCAAGGTATTGTATACTTGAACCTAATAATTATTTTTTTTTTAAAAAAAGAGAAATTCCAAGTAGGAATACAGGACTATTTTCCTGACTGGGTCTTCCTACTTCTAAATGTGATCCTTTTAATTCCATACAGGAGACTCTTGATCTTTTGACACCTCTCACCTTTCCCTTTTTGATTTCTATATCTAATAATAATGCCCTTCTTTCAGTTCTTTGAAAGTATCAAGTTCTATCATACCTTAGTGACTTCACATATGCTTTCCCCTTACTGTAAAATGTTCTCCTCTTCATCTGGTTAGCTTTCATTAATTCTTTAGGATATATATTAAGTTGATCTCAGAGATCTTTTTTTGAACTCTTTATCTCAATCTAAATCAGCTCCTCTTATCATCTCTCATCATACTCCTTTATGTTTCATTAGTAAATCTTATAATTTTGTGAGTATAAGTTTTAATTATATATTCATTTGGGGGACATATATTAACTATCTCTTCTACCATAATCTAAGCTTCGTGGGGATAGAAACTTTGGTTCTTCACCATGGAGTAGTGTTTGTTAGATTAAATGCATGTCTTCTCTCATCAGCCTAATATTACTTCCCCTAGCCACTCTAACTCATTATTCTGTTGTATTATCTTTATAATAATTATTGTTAGCCTAAATTATCTTTTTTATTAATACATTTACTTATATGTTATTGTCTGTCTCCTGCAACTTTACTATTAATTCAATGAGAGTGAAGACTCTGTAGCAGATTGCATGGATTTGAATCTCAACTTTGCTACTTACTGCATATGTGCCCATGAGAGGGTCACTTAAGCCAGCTCTTATGTTTCATTATATCTCATCTCATAAGCCTGCTGTGAGGATTAAATGAAGTATTATATATAAAATACCAAGTAGTGTGATTTTCCCGTAGTAAGCATCATATGGGTTGCTGATCATTGTGGTAATGGTAGTTATTATCATTATTATTCTTATCTGTTTTCTTGGCAAATAGATTAGTACATTTTACACAGTAAGTGCTCCATAAATATATTTTGAATACCTTAAGAAAAGTATTACACCTTATTATACATTAAAGCAATATTTTATTTGGATGTTGAAGAACAGTGCCAGTTTACCAAGTTTCAGAGAAGTTATTTATTTGCCATGATGTGCTACAAAATTTCTAATTTTGATTATAAGTGGATGGGAAGTAAGTTAGCCTTTGCTGCTATATTTCTGGTTTTGGGAAAAAAGGGTAATACTTCCTAAAATCTATATTTAATCTGATCCCTTAATCTGTGTGACTCTGGATATTCTGCTCTTAGAAAAGCTGTTCAATTAAATTCTTCAGTACACATCCCATTCCCACCTCTATTTGGCCCATGGTAAATATTAATTTTAAATAAATTTTAGTGTTACTGTGACGAAAACTTCTCCTTGAGCAAAAAATGTCTTCTAAGGATAAGATTAGATACTAATTTATTTATTTTTTTCCTTTTCTACAAATGTTAGAGCATTGAGACAAGTTTGAGCGGGGAGATTCAAGCTCTTAATTCAAGCTCTTAATTCTACAAATGTTAGAGCATTGAGACAAGTTTGAGCAGGGAGATTCAAGCTCTTAATTCAATCCTCTCTCCACATATATGAAATATAGAAGTTTAGTAATTTATCACATTATTTATTTTATTATACTGTCATTTTTTGTATATTTGAGTTTGGTTAATACAATGACAGCAAGAGAAAATGTGATTTAAATTTTAATATTTTAAGTTACAGGAATGTCAAAGTATTATTTCTGCATATGGAAAGATACCAGTTCTCTGGTTGGTATAGTGGAGAAGAAAAAATATTCTCAGATTACTTTTTAAAAACAGAAGTGAAAAATGACCTCACCATGTCAGTTGATGTCAGGACATAACAGACACTGAATTATTTACTAAATTTCTTGCTGCCAAACGTCCCATCAAGTTTTGGATTACATATTTTAGATATTTAAAAATGATCTTAAAGAGAATTATTTAATTTTCAAAATGGTTATTCAACATTAGAATGCTGTTATAAAAATCACTCAATAATACTTGAGTAGATTAAATCATGTTCCTCCAAAGGCAAAATCCTGAATGTAAATAGGTTATAAGGGTGATATTCATACTTTTTCTGAATGTCAGCCTTATAAAGGGGATGTACTATATTTGATCTGGCATTACTAAGATAAAAAGTTCAGTATTATCAATTAGAGTTAAGTGAAAATTAGAGAACCAGAGACTGTTTGACCTGGGAGAAAACATATGAGTTCTAGTTCAAGATATAGGGCAATAGTTGGCTTACTTCCAGGGCTATAAATCTAGTTGTTGGGACCCCATAGCAGGAATGTGCTCTCAGTTCTTACATTATATGGACTAAATAAGACATCCTTTTTTCACGACTTTGCAGAAATAAGATATTTTAATCAGTTTGGAATTATTACTGTTGATAGATGAACCAGGTCTTCATTGGTCTTTTGACATTGTCTCCAAAATTGTGTCAAGTACATATTAGGTACAAAATATATATTTATTGAATAAACGAAAAGTCTGTTATTTTAAAAATTGAAAACCACAAAGCTCTTTCTCAGGTATTTCTTAGAGCTCTAAGACTCTTCCTAAGGCCTGCCGGTAATGATAAAAAGTAAGATGGAACAAGTTATAACTGAATAAGTCTAGTCCTCCTCAACTATTCTGAATCCTACAGCATCTTCTTGCCTCCATTCTCTTGTTGCCCCACCATCTTCTTCTGTGTCTAGCTTTCACACTTGTTAAATATCTACTATCGGTTGTGTCCATGCTAAATGCTTTACATACATTTTCTTATTTAAAAATCAAATCGGTATATGAGATATAAACTGTTATTATCATTCCTCTGTTTTTTATATGAGAAGTCTGGAGCATAAAAAGATAAAAAACAGTGTCCAAGCATCATAGCTAGTAAGTAGCAGAGATAGAACTAGTCTTATGTGGCTTCAAGCCCAACATTTTCCATGAAATTATGCTACATAATTAATCAAGAAACTCACACACACCTTGGTAGTAGGCACTGAATAAAGGCCCCCCAGTTAATGATTATAACTGAGAGAGGATTCATTGCTACTGGCTAAGAATTCTGAGCCAGGACAGCTCTGTGAATTCATGCCATGTCTCCTGCATCTGCCTAAGGTACCAAAAGGCAGGTATTATTGTTTTAAATTAAAGGGAAATAATTTTATTTATTTTTAATCAAAATTTCATGACATTTCTAAGAACACTGGATTCTTGGGTATTTTTCATCTTCCTAAAATAACTCTTAAAAAAAACACTTTTGTTTAGTTCTTCCTATAACTTACCAGATCAAGTCTAAACCTCTTGATCTAGTATTCGGGGTATTCCATAATATGCACCAACCCTTCTACTCAAGTACTTTGTGGCTACCATTATTGCCTCTTTTCCTCCACCCACACTTTCAAACTCTACACACTCCACCCACACATTCTACATACACATACACACACACACATACACACACACACACACACACACACACTCCAACTTCTGTATAATCTTCTCTCTTTTTTAATAATATTTTATTTTTCAATTATAGTTGGCATACAATATTGCATTGATTTTAGGTACAACATAGTGATTAGAGGTCTATATAACTTATGAGCTAAACACCTCCATAAATCTAGTACCCAAATGACACCATACATAGTTATTACGATATTATTGACTATATTCCTTATGTCGTACTTTATATCCCACGACTACTTTGTAACTATGAATTTGTACTTCTTTATCCTTTTCCTCTTTCATCCACTCCCCCCAACACCTGCCCATCTGGCAACCCTGTCCATCTGAAAATGTTCTCTGTGTCTATGAGTTGGCTTCTGTTTTATTTGTTTAGATTCCATATGTAAGTGAAATTATGTGGCATTTGTCATTCTTGGTCTGACTGACTTACTCCACTGAGTAAAATATGCCCTAAGTTCACCCATGTTTGCAGGTGGCAAAAATCCATTCTCTTTTAAATTTTTTTTTTATGACTGAGCGATATTTTACTGTATATATGTACTACCTCTTCTATATCCATTAATCCACTAATAGACGCTCAGGTTACCTCCATATCTTGGCTATTGTAAATAATGCTGCAGTAAGCATATGGATGTAAATGTCACTTCAAAGTAGTATTTGAGTTTCTTAAATAAAGACCCAGAAGAGGGATTTTTCTCTTTCTTTTCCCCTCTTTAATCCCCCCTCCCCACTTCTACTCCCAACCTACAGATGTTGCTGTCTCCCCTTAAGAACTGGATCTCTGAAGGTGGGGCATCTCCTACCACACACTCATAGTACACACCCTGGGCCTGGTGCACCTGGGGCCTGCCACACCCAGGGTATGGTCCGTGGTTCCACCTGGGGCACAAACCCAGAACCTTCTGCGTGTAAAGCAGATATTTTAACCACTTTACTATGGATCCACCCTTTCTTTGTCCTTTTTTGTAGCCTTTTGTTTGGAATATTTTGTCTGGTGTAAGTATTGCTATCACAGATAATTTTTATTTCAATTTTTATGAGATTTTTAAAATTTCTTTCAGCATGTGTGTCTTTCTTTTCAATTGTCAAAATTATCAAAAAAATTATTACCAAGTCAAGGAAGCTCATTTAAAAATTTTGCCTATGATCATGTTGTTTTATTTGGGACAGAAACCTTAGATCTTGACTTCTGACTTCCTTGGCTTCCACTGACAAGCAAAAGATATTTCAGAAAACAGTCTAGAATACAAATGTGAACTATTTGGTAAAATATGTTAGGAAATTCCTTGTACTTTTTAAACTTTGTTTCAATATTTTATTTTATATTAATTTTATTGACTTTTTTCTTTTTGATATTCAATAAGTTCTTTTTGAATTATAGTTGGCATACTATAATATACCAGTTTCAGTTTTATAGCATAGTGATTAGAAATCTTTATAACTCACAAACTGTTTACCCCACTAAATCTGGTACCCCTCTTCCCCTTTTCATATTTATTACAACTGTATTAACCATCTTCCCATGCTACGCTCTATATATCCGTGTCTATTCTGTAACTATCAATTTGTACCTCTTAATTCCTTTGCCCATTTTTGTGCTCTCTAACTACCCTCCCATCTAGTATCCCTCTGAATAATCTCTATCTATGAGTTAATTAACACTTTCGTTGTTATTGTTGATTTTGTTCTTTAGATTTCACATGTACATGAAATCACGTGATATTGGTCTTTTTTGATCTGACCCATTTTATTCAGAGCAATACCCTCTGGGTCCATCAAGGCAATATCTTTTTACATCTCCTTCCTTTTAGTCTGTGTGTGACTTTTAATCTGAAGTGAGTTTCCTGTAGGCAGCATATGTAGGGATCTTGTTTTCTTATCCATTCAGCCACTCTATCTTTTGGTTGGAACACTTAATTCCTTTTCATCTGAGATAACTGTTGATAAGCATGTAATTATTACCATTCTTTATTCCTGTTTTGATACGTTTTTTTTTCTTTTTAAAGAAATTCCTCTAACATTTTCTGTAACACTAGCTTGGTAATGATAAATTATTTTAGCTTATTTTTATCTAGAAAGCTCGTTACCTGTCTTTTGACTCTAGGTGACTCCTTTACTGGATAAAGTATTCTTGGTTGTACATCCTGTGTTTTTATCATGTCAAATATTTTGTACCAAACCCTTCTGTCTTCATAGTTTCTTTTGAGAAATCAGTCTTCTGGGTGTTCCCTTGTAGGTAACTAATCGCCTTTAAGATTCTCTCTCTGTATTTAACTTTGGCATTTTAGTTATGTTGTGTCTTGGTGTAGGCTTCTTTGGGCTACTCTTTTTTGGGGACTCTCTGAGCTTCTTGTGGTTGTATGTCTATTTCCTTTGCTAGATGAGAGATTTCATCATTTTATCTTCAAATAGCTCTTCAACATCTTGTTTTCCTTCAAGTACCCCTATGACATGGGTATTTTCACATTGTTTGTGTCTTTTGATCTGAAGTGTCTCTTGTAGACAGCATATATAAGGGTCTTCTTTTCTTATCCCTTGAGCCATTCTATCTTTTGATTGTAGCATTTAATCTTTTTTTTTTCATTTGAAGTAATTGATAATAGATATGTAGTTCTTGACATTTTATTATTCATATTTTTATCTGTTTTCTCATTTTTAAAAAGTCCTTTTAACATTTCTTGTATAACTAACTTGGTGGTGATGAACTCCTTTAGCCTTTTCTTGTCTGGGAAGCTTTTTATTTGTTCTTTGATTCTAAATGGTTGCTTTGATGGATAGAGTAGTCTTGGTTGTAGGTCCTTGCTTTTCATCACTTTGCATATTTCCTGCCAATCTCTACAAACTTACAAAGTTTCTGTCGAGAAATCAGCTGAAAGTCTTGTGGGAACTTCCTGTATGTAATTAACTGCTTTTTTTTCTTTTTTTTTTTTTTTTGCTGCTTTCTCTTTGGCTTCCATTTAGCATGGCAGAGTAGGTAAATGCTGTGCTCACTTCCTCTCAAAACTAATCAAAATTACAATTAAATTACAGAATAGCCATCACTGGGAGTTTCCTGAAGTCTGGCTGACCAGAAGTCCTACAGCTGGGGATAAAAATAAGAGGTGTCCTTGAGACTGTTAGGAGGGGCAGAGATATGAAATGGGCTGCTCCCACACCCATGGTGGATGTTGAGGAACAGGAGAAATTTCTTAGCTGTGGAGGTCCCCCTGGAAAAACAAGGGGTTCCAGCCCCATGCTAGGCTCCCCGGCCCAAGGTTTCAGTGGCAGAAAAGAAGGTTCCCACAAATTTCAATTGTGAAAACTAGCAGGGATTGTGTTTTAGCACTGACAGAGTCACATGCATTCTTCTTAAAGGTGAGCAGAATTACTTGGTGACAGACTCATTTGTTCTCAACTCCAGCTCTGGGAAAGAAGCTTGAGGGATACCATGGACATATGGAGAGGAATTGAGTTGTTTGGATTCAGAGCAAGGACCAGAGGGGTGGCATTCTCCAGGACAGAAGAGCTGTCAAAGGGCATGGTTTTATTTTGTTGAGCCTTCCCTGCCTCTCAGCTTGTGGACCAAGCTGGTGTCATATTTAAATCTCCATCAGTATAGCTAACATGGGTTGCTCCATCTTAGTAATTCCTTAAGACTCCACCATGGGGAGGCAGAGCAGCTCTACCTAATACATAGAAACAAACAAAAATAAACAGCCAAAATAAAAAAAATGTGTAAATATGTCCCAAATGAAAAAAAAAAAACTCCAAAAAATAAACTAAACAAAATGAAGACAAGCAATCTACCAGATATTGATTTCAAAAGATTTGTTATAAGCATGTTCAATGAAATTAGGGGAAGAGTAGATGAACTCAGTGAAAACATTAACAAAGAGATAAAAGCATAAAAGTGGAGATAGAAAACATAAATGAGAATCAGTAGAAATGAATAATACAATAACTGACATTGAAGGGAATCAACAGTAGATTTAAAAAAGTGGTGGATTGAATCAGCAATTTAGAAGATAAGGTAGCAGAAAACACCCAAACATCACAGCAACGAAAATAAAATCAAAATATTAGGATAGTTTAAGGGGTCTTTGGCGCAACTTCAAGTGTACCAATATTTGTATCATAGCAATACCAGAAGGAAAAGAGAGAGCAAAAAATTGAAAACATATTTTAAGAAATAACAGCTGAAAACTCCCCTAATCTGGCAAAGGAAATATACATACAAACCCAAGAAGTATGGTCTCATACAAGGTGAATCCAAAGAGGCCCATGCCAAGACACATCACAATTAAAATTCCAAAGTTTAAAGACAGAAAGAATCTGAAAACCAGCCATAGAAAAACAGATATTTACCTATAAGGGAGCTCCCATAAGACTGTCAGCTGATTTCTCAACAGAAACATTGCAGGCCAGAACTGACTGGCACATAATATTCAAAATGATGAAAAGCAAGGATCTACAATCCTGATTGTTCTGCCCAGAAAAGCTATCATTTAGAACTGAAGAGCAGATAAAGACCTTTCCAGACAAGAAAAAGCTAAATGAGTTTATCACCACCAAGCCAATATTACAGAAAATATTAGAGAGAGTTTTTGAAGAAGAAAGAAAAAGAAGAGGAGGAGAAAGAAAAGGAGAAGGAGGAGGAGGAGGAAGAGGAGGAGGAGGAGAGGAAGAAGAAGAAGAAGAAGAAGAAGAAGAAGAAGAAGAAGAAGAAGAAGAAGAAGAAGAAGAAGAAGAAGAAGAAGAAGAAAATATATATGCACACATATATATATAATAAATAGGCCATAATTGCATATCCGTTGACAATTAATTTAAATGTAAATGGATTAAATGCTCAAATTCAAAGATAAGGTAACCAAATGGATAAGAAAATAAGACTCTTATATATGCTGCCTATGAGAAGCTTACTTCAGGTTGAAAGACACACACAGTCTTAATGTAAAGAAATGAATAAAGATCTTTCAGGAAAATCGAAACAAACTAAAAGAAAAAAAAACGATACTCGTACCAGACAAAATAGACTTTAAAACAAAGGCCATAACAAGAGATAAATAAGGACTCAGTAATCCAACTTCTGGGCATTCATCTGAATAAACTCAAAGTATTACTATGAAGTGGCATTTGTATCCATCTGCTCATTGCAGCATTATTTACAGTAGCCAAAATATGGATGCATCCTGGGTGTTTATTAATGCATTAATAGATAAAGAAGAGGGAGTATACACACACACAATGAAATATTAGTTATAAAAAGAATGAAATCTTGCCACCTGCAATTACATGGATGGACCTAGAGGATATTATGCTGAGTGAAGTAATTCAGACAGAGAAAGACAAATGTCATGTGTGGAATCTAGTGAACTGGGTAAACAAATAAACAACAGAAGCAAGCTCATAGTTACAACAATCATTTTGGTGGTTGTCAGATTGAGGGTGTGGAAGGATAGGTGAAAGGGAGGGGATAAGGAGGTACAAATTGGTAGTTACAAAGTAGTCATAAAGGTATAGAATATAGTATGAAGAATCTAGTCAGTAGTATTATTGTAATAACTGTGCATAGTTTCAGATGGGTACTAGATTTATCTGAATAATCACTTCATAAGCTGTATAAAAGTATAATAATTCTGTTGTACACCTGAAGCTAATATAATGTTGTATGTCAACTATAATTGAAAAAATTAAAATATAAAAAAATTTTTAAAAGATTCTTTCTTTATCTTAACCTTTTTGCTACCATATCTTTTACATCACTTATTTGAAACCCTACTTCATCTAATCTACTGTTGAGTTCCTCTAATATAGTCTTCATTTCAGTTATTGTATTCTTCATTTCTGACAGTCTCTTTTTATGTTGTTCTCACTGAGTTCATCTACTCTTCCCCAAAGTTCGTTGAGCATTCTTAAAACCAGAGTTTTGAATTCTGCATCTGGTAGGATTTTTGTCTCTTGCTTAGTTATTTTTCTAGAACTTTGTTCTGTTCTTTCACTTGAGACATGTTTCTCTGTGTCCCCATTTTGGCTGTTTCCCTTTGTCTCTTTCTACGAATTAGGTAAGGCTACTATGTCTCCCAGTTTTGTAGAGTAGCTTCATGTAATAGGGGTAAGGCCCAGTGGCACAGTATTCCCTGGTCACCTGAGTTGAGTGCTTTAAGTGGGTCCCTTATACAAGTTGTGTGTGTCCTCCTGTTGTAGTTCAGCCTTCGTTACTGTTTGCATGTCAGTCAGACAGAGGCATTTACTTTGGACTGATTGTGAGCACTGGCCAATAAGGGGATGACCCTAAAAAGCAGAATTCACTTAAGTAGAGCTCTGGTGCTGGTCCAATTTGCCCTTTGTGTGTATTCTTCTCCAATGCAACCCTGGGCAATGCTCCAGCTTGATCAAAGTGGGCCACTGGGCGTGCTAGCTCCAGGATCTCTTGTGAGCAGCTCTACTACAGCTTGTGCACCAGCCGAGGCTCAGCTTGTGTACCAGCTGAGGCCATCTGGCCAGAGTCAACAGGCAATCTTCAGATGGTCCCCCCAACCCATGATGAGCTTGAGGTGCCTTGAGAGACCAAGCTGCAATACAAGGCCAGCCACTTCTAGTGCTAGACTGGGGACTGCTCATCAAGAAGCACAGGGCACACTGAGGTCAGATGCTGCTTGTTTGAGTTTTGTGAACTTTTGAGAGATTTTAGAAAAGTTTGCAACATGAACCAAGATAGGCCATTGGATGTAAAAAGCCACCGGAAGCTGCTTGTGTGGGCCTATAAGTTGGTGCGGGGGCGGGGGGGAGGTGAGGTCTGGGAATCACCAAGGTGAGGCAACTTGTGTCAGCCCGTTTAGTGAGGGGAGGGTTAAACAAAGTAACAGTGGAGTCTGCCAGAACTTCTGTCTGGGAAAAATTTGCCTCTCTAGCCCCTGCACTGAATCCAGACAATTCATTTCCCCATTGCCTGTCCCTGGTACATTCTGAGCAGCTGAGTTCAGTGCTAGTGAGTCTGTCAGTGAATAAGTCCATGCACATGCCCTTTAAGAGGAATGTCTTCAACTCCTGCAGCCATTTGTGTGTATTTGTGGGTACAATTTTTCCTGGTTTTCACAGTCAGAGTTTGTGAGGACTTTTCTTCCTCACACTGGATCCCGGAATGGGGAGTCTGGTGTGGAGCCAGGGTTCTTTACTCCTCCAGGGGGATCTCTGAAGCCAAGATATCCCTCCAGATTCTCAACTGCTACATGCACTTGTGTGCTGGTGGTTGTGGGCCCAGCCTGTTTTATGTCTTTGCCCCTCTTACCAATGTCAAGTCTTATGTATGTTTCCAGTTGTAGGACTTCTGTTCAGCAAGAACTCAGGTGAATCCCAATGATGGTTGTTCTGTAGTTCAGTTGTAATTTTGATGTGGTTGAGGAAGGTGAGCAGAGCATCTACCTAATAGGTCATCTTGGCCAGAAGTCCTAATATTTTCCTTTAATTCTGTTAACCCTGTTTGGAATGTCCTTCTCTTTTATATAGATTTTTACTTCTAAGTATCAATTTTTCACCACAATACTTAGGATTCAATGAAAGACAAATTTATCGCTCTATGTTTTTTTAAATAAAATTAAATACAGCTTGAGCAACAACTCATCAAGGTTGATAAAAAGTTCTATCAGTCATTTGGGATATTGTATGAGAATGCCTTCTCCATGTGTATGGTTGTATTAGAGTTTTAGGTGCTTTTGAGTATCCTCCTAAGAGTTATTATTGTCTGTTGCTTTCCCTTATAGTGACCTGATGTCACTTCAGCTCTGGTTCTTTACCATGTTACCTAGTCCATGACTTCCTAAAGTACTTAACTTTTAGCTTCATGCCTTGTCCAGTATGGTCCTTCGAAGCCTAGAGGTTCTGATGGTAATTTTACTCAGTCTACCAAACTTGTTCACAAGGAATTATCAATGCTCACAAGGTTTAAGTGCTTAGAGTTTTTTAATAGTTCTCGTTTAATCATCTTCATTCAAGTTATTGTCACATTGAAATCATTATTCACTCTTCTACTTCTGTACCAGTCCTTATGCCAATCTCTAGAGATATGGGGGACAAAGAACATAAACCTGTTTCTCTTAAACCTTTGAACCAAAAAATAGCTGTTTCCTCTGTGGTGAATTGCAAAATTGACCACAGATTATATTCATCCTTCTACACACACACCCATGCAAAGTGACTCTGTTTGATGTTGTTTTCATTGAGAGGTTAAGTCATTTTCTCTCCTGCTTAAATCTGGGCTTGGTCATGTGATATTAACAAATGTGACACAATCAAGATATCTGCAAGTACTTCAACTTTGGAGCTTGCTCTTTATTGCTGCTCTTGGTACCTTGGAATTACACTGTAAAGCAGCCGATGTAAACCTTCTGTAGAATTAGGAGGCTACATGGAGAAGAGGTAAGAAACTACAGGTAAAACATTCAGATAAGTGAATGAAGTCATTCTAGATCATCCAGCTTCCATCTGATGAACAACTCCAAACATATGAGTGAAGCCAATCAATATTATCTGAGCCAACCCAACACAGAAGAAATGCTCAGCAGAAATGAGAGCTAAACAATAGCTGTTGTTTTAATTCACTGTATTAATTTGCTAGGGCTACCATAACAAAATACCACAGACTGGGTGGCTTAAACAAAAAAATATATTCTCATAATTCTGAATGCTAGAAGTCTGTGATCAAGGTGTTAGCAGGGTTGTTTCTTCTGAGGATTCTCTCTGTGGCTTATAGATTGGCTGTCTTCTCCATGTGTCTTCACATGGATTTCTCTCTGTACATGTCTGTGTCCTAATTTCTTTTTATAAGGACACCATTATATTGGATTAAAGTTCACACAAATAACTCCATTTTAACTTAATTATCTTGTTAAACACCCTATCTCCAAATACAGTCATATTCTGAGGTACTGTGGATTAAGACCTCAACATACAGATCTGAGAGAAGCACAATTAAGCCTGTAACAGTCAATAACTCTTTATTGGGCTTCTTCATTCAAACAATGTTGTTTTCAGGATGTTAACTTTTCCTCACTTGCTCTAATATGAAATCTCATTTATTCCTTCTCTGAAGTTAAGGGAACTCTAGATGTCTAAGACACTCCCTTGTTTCTTCAGCGTAGATAAGAAGTGTCAAGAAACTTGCTCGTTAAACTGTAAAATTAATGAATTATCATGCAACATACCAACTCTTCTGTGCTCTCTGCCATGGCGCTTTTCTTAACTATCAGCTCTAAATGATCTTTTATGTCTCTCAATTTCTATATTACTGACACATCTTTACCACGCCACTTGGTTTGAACATATACCATCCTCCATTTTTATCCTAGTGCATAAATGTGACATCTTATCAAGGAGACAGGGAACTCTTTGAGGGTAGAACTCTATCAGATAATTTACATTTCCATATAAAATCTGATCATGAAATTGACACTCTAAATTAGTTTTGCTTAGTGATATTACATCTTGTAATCAGTGACTCTAATAGTACCTGTTTTCCTTTTAATTTGTTTATGGTCTGACTTTCATACCTCATAGAACAAAACATTATGTTTTGCTCTTTTTATCATCAGGGAAATGATGTTGAGTTTTTAATGCTTACAACGGGCTTCAAGAAGGAGATACTTATAACACTAACAGTGTTTGGTGTTAGTACTTTATATTTTGAATTTCACAAAGGTTATTCATGCAGCAAAAATAGTTCTTGTGAATATTTTAATTTAAATTTAGACTATTAAACAAACTGCTATATTGCATATTATATCTAAAGCTAAACTCAGAACATCTATTTTCTCTATTTACGGGTGTGTAAGAAAAAATTAGGTGATCTTCAACCTTAAAGGCTTTATGGCAGTTATTTTTTGCACACTCGAGAGGTTCCAATACACATACAAGATAGAAAATAATGTTTTTATATCTTAGTTAGAAATAAAACAGATACCTTATGTAGTTATTGACTACAAGATGCAATATCACTAAGCTAATTGAAACCAGAAATATCGAGTACCTAGCAAACTGCTGCAAATAGGCCTGCTGTGAGCTACATACAATTCTGACACTTTCAAAGAAACTTTTCTCTAATGAACCTGGAAATGAGATGGATGATTACCTATCTTTATACATAATGCTACCCCTGACTGTAGCCACACAGATTTTCCCCATCTTTCTCAGTCTGGCCTCTGTTCATATCATGATCTGAGAATGGCCCTTCCTCTTTTCTTCCAACAATTTCTTGCCATAGCTTTCCTCAATAGCTAGTACAGAAATTACCTTCTTGGATAAATAGTAGTAATAATTAGCATTTACTGTGCTAGGTCCTGCTCTAAGTATTTTCACATATTAAGTCGCTTAATTCTTTCAATAATCTCACAAGGCTGTTATTATTCTCATTTTTTTATGTAGGACGTAATTGGTCACAGGAAGATTAAGTAAATAATTTATGTCGTATGGTTAGTAAGTGGATGAAGAAAACTATAAACCAGAGAAGCTTCCCCTGGACCTCTTGTCCTTAACAATTATAACATGATGCTATGATTAATTTATTTTCTACACTATTTATACTCACATACATATTTTAAATATTTTTTAATGTCTACCATATGGCAGGCACTATGTTACATACTCATTAATGTTATATCAGTTAATTTTTAAAACACCTCTGAGGTAAGACATAGGTGCTGAGTACTTGGGTATTTGTATTTCATACAAATATGTGAAGAATGTTAAAATTATTCATCACAATCCCTTCAGTTGCTCATAATGAAAAATATACAGTTTTGTGTATGTACTACTGTATGATAATTCTTATACACACTAAAGTTTGAGAGTCCCTGAGCTAAACTAAAGGAATAAACAAAAATAAAACAAAACAAAATGTTATATGCTGATGCCAAAAGAATTCAAACCATACTGTCTTTGATATAGTTATCAAATTCCTAGAAAAGGATGGAGGGTTACTAGAGAATTCTAAAGTGTTGCTGATGATCTGTACATTTCACTTCACGCTATCTTTATGTTAGTTCTCTGTAACTTTAATACATGTTCAGATTTGTTTGGAATGAGAATTACACGAGACAGTGTGATTGTACCTCAGGGGTGAATGAGATGTTAGGATATTAAAAATAGCTTCTAAGTTAAGTGTACAAATATAATATGACTTTAATATATTATTTTTCTCATTTTAAAGATGATAAAATTGAGACTCCAAAAAATTAGTTAACTTGCCCCAAATCCCCCATCTTGGAAGTGGTTCTGTTTCCACCATTAACAAGTTTCCTTAGCAGTAAGTATATCATGGTGATTGAGAGCTCTGGCTCTGAATCTAGATTGCCTGGGTTTGGAGTCTACTCTGTCATTGACTGACTGAGTGTGAGAAAATTAAACACTTTGTGTTTCAGCTTCCTCGCCTGTATAAAAAAAAAGTGGATGGTAAAGATAATAGTAATATTATAGCTATTCCATAATGTTGTAAGAATAAAATTAAACAGAGAGTGTACTTAAAACACCTCAAAAATGCATGGTACATGGTAAATGCTCAATGTCCTCTATTATTAACGATCTAGTTTGTTTCCAGAAGTCCGATTTCAGTGGAGTCGAGTGGAAGGCCTAAGTAGAAATTTTATACTGATTATACTTTATGAACTTTTGCTTCCTTGTGTCATCCATGATCACCCTTAGAAACAATGATAGAAAACCAGAGCTTAGAGTACAGTGTTTTATTACCCAATAAAGGCCAAATCTGCTGTGTTCCCAGTTTAAAGAGATCTGATAGAAACATCTACTTCTACAAGAGCCTTCCCAAATTTATAAATGCAGATGCACTTGTTATATAAATAGCGCACCTAAATGCTTCAGGCTAGGAAGCAGTTGGAGGCTGTACATAATTGTGCTAACATTTATGTTGTCAATACTTTCCTAAGCCATCATTACAAGATTCTTGTTTTTTGTTCTTCCCTTTTCTTTAGAAAGCTGCAATTACCATCAACAGTGGCACAAATTATATATTTGCAAAAGGAGATGGATAAACTTTAAGCTCACTGTCAGAATGAATATGCCTGGGCTGTAGTTTAATAAACAAATATATTACAATGAACCCTGAGTAAACCCCCACCTCCTACCTCCTGTGGGATGATCAAAACAGTTGTAAATGTTAAACAATATAGATCATTAAATTATGCATCACTGAGCCTGACTTTTCCCCCTGGGGTTGCAGATGCAGGGTGGGTCCCTGGGGAACCTGAAATGTTGTAAAGACTGGTTAGTGGTAAAATTGTGAAGGGAAGATTTTGAAAACTCTCTGGAGGAAGTGTATGGGCAGTGGAAGAATGATGACACAAGTATTAAGAATAAGTTTCTGTTTAAAGGGCCAATAAGTGTTTGTCCAGAGAAGCCTTCCTTAACAGGAATGGGTAACAGAATTATTTCAAGAAATGTTATGAAATACAATCACAAAATTTTATCTCAGACCTACTGAATAAGAATGTCCAGGACAATAATATTTTCATTAAAATAATTAAAAAACTCTTCAGATGGTTTTTCTCTGCATCTCAGATTAACAGCCACAGTTTTTTGCATTCTTAGGATCCATCACATTTACCAAAAGAACTTGTTAAAAATGTAGAAATCATGTCTCTTACTTTCCCTCGGATTCTAATTTAGTAGATCTTATAGTGAGCACTGGAATCTGCACAGCCAGGTGACAATTTGATTACTAGTGTTTGGGAAGTAATGAATTAGAAAATGATTGTAATGAGGCATCTGAAAAACCTATTATATTTCAGAGTTAAATACACATTAAATAAGTATCTGTATTGTATATAACATAAAGCTAGACTTCTCTGCACTTGGAAGTAGGGATAGGAGAAAATCATAAAATAGGGGTCTTGCATAAAATAATCTTTTTTATGCTCCTGAGAAGACATATTTTGACCACAAAAACTAAGACAAGCTAGCTATTTTGTACATCTGGACTTTGGTTAAAGTATCTCTTGATTTCGTCCTTGCTAACTAACTCATTGTTCAGCAGTATGTTATTTAGCTTCTCCATGTGTTTGCTTGTTTTTCAAGTTGTTGTTGTTGTTGTTTTGTAATTGATTTCTAGATTTATACCATTGTGGTTACAGAAGTTCCTTGATATTTCAATCTTAAGTCTTTTGAGACATTTTTGTGGCCTAGCATGTAGTCTATCTTGGAAAATATTCTGTGTGCACTTGAATATATATCCTGGTGCTTAGGGATAAATGCTCTAAAAATATCAATTAAATCTATCTAATGTGTCATTTAAGGCCACTCTTTCCTTGCTGATTTTCTGTCCAGATGACATATCAATGGGTTGTTGACAAGAACTTTCAGTGCATGTTGCTGTGTGAAGGAATAAATTTTTTTCTTCTTTTTAATGACTTTTTAAAAAATAGTTTCAGGTATACAGTACATTGACTAGACATATGGTTTATAAAACGATCCACCTAATTGCTAATTTTCTCCTCTGGTTTTCTACCTAGCCAATATAATAATGCTAGCTACATTCCCTAAGCCATACTCCCCATCCCCATCTATCAACTATTAATTTGTACTTCTTTAACACTTCACCCCTTTCTCCCAGCCTCTCTCCCCAAACTCCTCCCCTCTTGCTGTCACCAGATTGTTCTTTATATTTGTGAGTCTGTTTTTGATTCATTTGTTCTTTTTGTTCCTTAGATTCTGCATGTAAGACTCTGTCAGATGTAGAACTTCAGCATTTCCGTGAAGGTAAACTATTTTCCATTTCCAATACACCTTTAAATATGTTCTCAGGTTGGGGGGAGTATGGACTATAATGGTATTCCTTAGCAGGTCAAGGGTAAGGAAAGCATGAGGGTGGCTGAGTAATACTCCATTGTGTATATGAACCATAACTTCCTTATCCGATCATCTGTTGATGGGCATTTAAGTTGCTTCTTGGCTATTGTAAATTGTGCTGCCATGAACATTGGGGTGCATTGAACTTTGCACATTATTGTTCTGGTTTTCCTTGTATAAATGCCCAAAAGTGAAATTCCTGGGTCAAAAGATATATCCATTTTTAAGTTTCTGAGTAACCACCAGACTGTTATTCATAGTGGTTGGTCCAATTTGCAATTCCACCAACAATATATAAGGGTTCTCTTTTCATTTCATCCTCTCCAACACTTGTTGTTCTTTGATTTATTGATGATAGCCATTCTGACAGGTGTGAGGTGATATCTCATTGTGGTTTTAATTTGCATTTCTATGATGATTAGTGACCTTGAGCATCTTTTCATATGTCTATTTGCCATCCGTATTTCCTTGTTGGAGAAATATGTGTTTAAGTCTTCTGACAATTTTTAATTGGATTGTTTGTTTTGTTGTTGTTGTCGAGTTGTATGAATTCTTTATATATTTTTGGATATTAACCTCTTATCAGATATATCATTAGTGAATATCTTCTCCCAATCACTCAGTTGTCTTTTTTGTTGTTGTTGATGGTTTCTTTTGCTGTACAAAAACTTTTTATTTGTTCTTTTGTTTCCCTTCCTTAGGGAGATATATCTGAAAAGAAATTACTGTTAGCAATATCAGAGAGATAACTGTCTGTTTTCTTCTAGAAGTTTTATGGTTTCGGTCTTACACTTCAGTCTTTAATCCATGTTGAGTCTATTCTTGTATACGGTGTAAGAAGTTGGTCTAGTTTCTTTTTCTTTTTCTTTTTTTGCATATATCTGTTCATTTTCCCAACACCGAAGAAGAGACTGTCTTTACCCCATTGTATATTCTTACTTCGTTCATCATACATTAAGTGAGCATATAGATGTGCATTAATTTCTGAGCTCTCTATTCTGTTCCATTGATCACTGTATCTGTTTTTATGCTAGTACCATGCATGTTTTGATTACCATAACCTTGAAGTATAGTTTGATATCAAGTAGTGTGATATGTCCAACTTAGTTTTTTCTCAAGATTGCTGTGGCTATTCAGAGTGTTTTATAGTTCCATATAAACTTTAGGATTATTTGTTCTAGCTCTCTGAAAAATGCCATTGGTATTTTGCTAGGAATTGCATTGAATCTATAGATTGTTTTGGGTAGTATGGCCATTTTAATGTTGATTTTTCCAACCCCTGAGCACAGTATATGCTTCCATTTATTTGTACCTTCTTCATCTCCTTGGTTAATTTGATTCCATAGTATTTTATACTTTTCGATGAAATTGTAAATAGGATTGTTTTCCTACTTTCTCTTGCCAAAGTTCATCATTAGTGTATAAAAATGACATTGACTTCTGAATATTTATTTTGTGTGCTGCTGCTTTAAAGAATTAATTGATCAGTTCTAACAGTATTTTGGTGGAATCTTCAAGGTGGAATCTTCCCTATATATAGTATCATGTCATAGGCAGATAATGAGAGGTTTACTTCTTCCTTTCCAATTTAGATACCTTTTATTTTTCTTTCTTGTCTTATTTTTGTGGCAAAGACTTCCAATACAATTTTAAAGTGGGCATCCTTGTCTTGTTCCTGATTTTAAGTAAAAACACTTTTAGTCTTTTCCCATTGAGTATGATGTGAGCTGTAGATTTGTCATATATAGCCTTCATTATGTGAAGTCTAGTCCCTCTATGCCCACTTTGCTGAGAGTTTTTGTCATAAATGGGTGTTGTATTTGTCAAATGCTTTTTCAGTATCTATTGACATGTTCATATGGTTTTTATCTTTTGATCTGTTAATGTGGTGTACCATAATACTTGATATGTGGATATTGTATCAATCTTGCATTCCGGGAATAAATCCAACTTGATAATGGTGTATGATATTTTTAATGTATTGCTGAATTTGGTTTGCTAGTATATTGTTGAAGATTTTTGCATCAATGTTCATGAGAGATATTGGCCTATAGTTTTCTTTTTTGTAATGTCTTTGTCTGGTTTTGGAATCAAGGTAATGGTGGCCTCATGAAAGGAGTTAGGGACCCTTCCCTCTTCTTGAATTTTTTGAAATAGTTTAAGGAGAATAGGTGTTAGTTTTTCTTTAATTTTTGGTAAAATTCACCTATGAAACCATCTAATCCAAGACTTTTGTTTTTTTGGGAGGTTTTTGGGAGATTACTGATTCTATTCCATTGGTGGTAATTGGTCGGTTCTGATTTTTCTGTTTCTTCTTGACTCAGTCTTGGGAGATTGTATGTTTCTAGAAATGTATCCATTTCTTCCAGAATGTCCAATTTGTTGACATCTAATTGCTCGTAGTATTTTCTTAGGATTCTTTGTATTTCTGTGGAGTCTGTAGTTATTTCTCCTCTTTCATTTTTTATTTTATTTATTTGAGTCCTCTGTCTTTTTTCCTTGGTAAGTCTGGCTAAGGGTGTTTCAATTTTGTTTATCCTTTCAAAAAATCAGCTCTTGGTTTCATTAATCTTGTGTATTGTTTTAATAGACTCTATTTTGTTTATTTCCACTCTGATCTTTATTATTTCCTTTCTTCTACTCACTTTTGGCTTTGTTTGCTTTTCTTTTTCTAGTTCTTTTCAGTGTAAGCTGAAATTTTTTATTTGAGCTTTTTCTTGTTTCTTGATATGGACCTATATTGCTATGAATTTCCTTCTTAGGACTGTTTTGGTTGTGTTGTCATGTTTTCATTTTCATTTGTCTCTAGGTATCTTTTGATTTCTTCCTTGATCTGCTTGATAACCCATTCACTGTTTAGTAGCATGTTATTTAGCTTCCATGTGTTTGTGTATTTTCCAGTTATTTTTTTGAAGTTGAGATCTAGTTCCATACCATTTTGATCAGAGAAGACAGTTGATATGATTTCAATCTTCTTAAATTTATTGAAACTTGTTTTGTGTCATCACATGTGGTCTACTCTAGAAAATGTTCCTTGTGCACTTGAGAGCAATGTATATTTTGCAGCTTTGGGGTAAAATGCTCTGAATATATCTATTAAATCCATCTTATCTAGTGTTGTTTTTTTTGCCCATTGTTTCCCTGTTGATTCCTTGCCTGGAAAATCTGTCCATTGGTGTCAATGGGGAGTTAAAGTCTCCTACTATGAGGGTATACTGTTGATCTCTCCTTTTATGTCAGTCAATAATTGCTTTATGTATGTAGGTGATTCTATGTTGGGTGTGTATATGTTTACTAGGGTAATGTCCTCTTGATAAATTGATCTCTTTATCTTTATGTAATGCCTTATTTTCTGTGTCATTATACCCTTTGTTTTAGAGTATATTTTATATAAGTATTGCTACCCCACCTTTATTATCATTATTATTATTATTATTATTATTTCAATTTGTGTACAATATCTTTTTCATCTCTTTATTTTCAGTCTGTGAGTGTCATTTGATCTGAAGTTGGTCTCTTGTAGACAGCATATGCATGGGTCTTTTTTTTAATCCACTTGGCTGCCCTGTTTCTTTTGATTGGAGTATTTAATTTATTTACATTTACATTTACATTTACATTTAAAGTGATTATTGATAGGTACGTAGTTACTGCCATTTTATTATTCATATTTGTTATTTCTATTTTCTTTTTTACCCCTTCTCTTTTTACAGAAGACACTTTAACATTTCTTGTAATACTGCCATGTTGGTGATGAATTCCTTAAGCTTTTTCCCGTCTGGGAAGCTCTTTCTCTCACCTTCCATTTTAATCAAAAGCCTTGCTGGGTAGAGTATTCACAGTTGTAGATTCTTATTTTTCATCAATTTGATAGTCTTTTCTGCCCTGCAAATTTTCCATTGAAAAATCAGCAGACATTCTTATGGGGGTAACCTTATAAGTAACAAGCTGCCATTCTCTTGCTGCTTTCAAGACTCTCTCTTCATCTTAGAACTTTGGCATTTTAATTATGATGTGTCTTGGTGTGGGTCTGTCTGAATTTCTTTTCTGGGACTCTCTGTGTTTCCTGAATTTGTATGTCTAACTCCTTTGCCAGATCAAGGAGGTTTTCTGTCATTATTTCTGCAAATAGATTCTCAATCCCAAGCTCTCTTTCTCTTTTCCTTCGAGTACTCCTATGACCTGGATATTGTTATGCTTCATGTTGTCCCAGAGGTCTCTTAAACTATTATTTTTTTAAGTGATTTTTCTTTTTGTTGTTCTGATTGGGCATATTCTGCTACCTTGTCTTCTAGTTTGCTGATTCGATCTTCTGCTTCATCCAATCTACTTTGAATTCTTCTAGTGTATTCTTTATTTCAGTTATTGTATGGTTATTTTTTAAGGTTTCTATGTTCTTTTTTATGCTTCTTATCTCTCTGTTGAGATTTTCATTGTTCTCATCCCTTCTCCTAAGTTAATTGACCATTCTTATAACCATTATTTTGAACTGTGTCTCTAGTAGGTCGCTTACCTCCATTTCATTTAGTTTATTTTCTGGAGTTTTCTCCTGTTGTTTCACTTGTGGCATGTTTCTTTGTTTTGCCATTTTATTAGCCTCTCTGTGTTCATTTCTACGTGTCAGGAATATTTGTTTTGTCTGTCTGCCTTGGCCAGATGGCCTAATGTGGAAGGTGTCCTGTGTGAATCAGTGATGCACTGTCCCTGATTCCTTATGCTGGGGGATATGGATGTGATATTTGTGTATTGTGTGTGATCTGCTGTTACCAAGCCTTATTAGTGTTAGTACATCAGTGGATGACATTAATGTTCAGTCTGACTAATTGTGAGAATTGGCTGCACCCACAGGGTAAGAGTTGCTGTGTGTGGGCTGACCTCATTGAGTGGGATTCACACTAGCAGGCTTAAGTACTTGTTGCAACCACCCTTTGTGTGTACTGCTAATAGGGTTAGTCAGGATTTTCACTGTTGTGCTCTTGTGCGAGCCTCAGGATGCATTGGTTTTGTGGCCCCTTTGGAGGGACTCCCTAGTAAGCCAAGGTCCTCCACTGCTTTTTTTATTGCTCAGGGCTACCTGGTGGGAACTACAAAGTGATCCGCAGATGGTTGTTGCTTATGCTGGATCTGACAGTTGCAGGTAAGTCTCTGGGTGCTATGCATGTTGGATAGTGCAAGGACTCCGGGAGCCTCCTGGATATATGGAGTAAATTTCTCCCTGTCAATGCAGTGTCAATTTACATGCCAGCACTGTCTCTGTGGCTCCTTGTACAAGTTTCCAATCATAGCAAGATCAGCTGTTGCTCACCTTGGGCCTGAATATGCCACCCCAGGGAAGGGGCGGTTGCCTATCAATGTGCAGTGAACACTTTGTGCATTGAATTGGGCAGGAGCTCAGGGAGTCAAAGGTCATAAGGCCAATAACCTCATTTTTCTGCAATTTCTGTGTCAGCACTTTCTGCAGTAGTCACAGATCACATGGAGACAAATTACTGCCTGTGGCAGTTCCACAGACCCCTGAGATCCCTTCAAGAGAGATTGCAGTTTGTACAAGGATCAGTGGTCTGCCTACAACTGTCCTCCCAGAAATGTGCTCACCATGCTACCCAAGGTCTGTTGCCTGTACAGAATGTGCAACCCCAGAGCCAAGCAGGGCAGGGGAGGCTGCTTGTCAATCGGCTGCGGGCACTTTGTGGATTCGGTGGAGTGGAATCTCAGGGAAACAAGGGCCATCAGGCCAATATATTCTCAGTTTTCCTGCAACTTCTGTGCCCAGACATTCCCACTGTAGTCACAGATCACAGTGAGACCAGCTGCCATTTGTGGCGGTATCACAGACTCCTATGCTCACTAGACACAATATTGCAGCAGAGATCTGCCTACAACTGATTTCCATGCAGTGCCTGCCCTGTGCTAGCCAAAGTTTGTTGCCAGTATGGATTGGGATACCCAGGAAGGAGGAGTAGGGCCATGGTAGTTCACTGTCAGTGAGTCTCCTGGAGTAATTTGTGAGTAGGGTGAGGCGGGGTCTCAGGGGAACAATGGCCATCAGATCAAAACAGCCTCAGTCTTGCTGCAACTTCTGTAAATGTTTACACGTTACCACAGAAGTCCCAGATCACAGCAAGATCAGCTACTGTCTGGGACTGGCCCACGGATTCCCAAGATCCACACATATTCTTTTTGGCAGTAATGATCTGCCTAAAACTATCTCGGAAATGCACTCTCACAAATCTGGCCTCCAGCTGGGAATGCTTGGCCCAGAATGCGTGTAGGGCATGGCAGCCATCTAGCAACAGAAGCCCCAAGCAATCTGCTGTTCGGGTGAAGCAGGCAGATATCTTCAGGCCAGTACTTCCTAATGGCCCTGGGGGAGGATTATGCATGGTCAAGCTGAAGGGGTTTGTAGATTGCCATATTGGGGGAGGGGAGACTAAGGCTCAATGGTGGCTGCCCTTCCAGCCATAGTTCTAGTGCCAGGTAATGCAAACTTTCTCAATATGAATCCCGCACATGCCTCTGACCCACCACCAGTGTCCTAGATGAGTGTTCGCAGGTGAGAAAGACTGTACATGAGTCCTTAAAATGGGAGTCTAGGGTTTCAGTTCCTGTCCATCTCACCCAGATGGCCGAAATCCCATCTGGCTTTTACAGAATCTCTTCTTCCTTGGGCTGGGACCCTGGGCTGGGGATCTCTAGAAAGAGGCCCTGATACCCCTCTCCTTATGGGGAGCCTCTGCAGCCTTGCTCTCCCTCCTGGTGATCTTCCACCACCCACAGGTGCAGGTCTATCCTGATTCATGATCTTGCCCATCCTACTGGCTTTGATGTAGCTCCTTTATATTATCAGACATAGGTGTTGCTATCAGCTGGACTTCAGGTGATTCTCCACATTGATTATTTTATAATTTGGTTGTAATTTAAATGTGGATATGAGAGGAGGTGAACCCTGCTTTTACCAGTATGCCAAATTATGCATCAGAGTTCACATTTATGTATTTAAACTACTGTTAATTTGGGTTTTCTTTTGAAGGAGCTAGATTAATCCAAATGAAAATGCAGGCCACGTGTTTTCTGTGATACGATTAATTGAGAGGTTTCTGTATGTCCACATCTAATGCACTCCACCAAATATCCATTCATGTCTTGGTAGAAAACCTAAAATTCCATACCACAAGGCTCAGCCTTTTCATATAAATTCATGTTTCTCTAAATGTGGTTCTTAGACATAATCTATGAACTTGATACAAATGCAAATTCAGGGAACCTCACTCTGACTCACTATAGTAGGATTACTGAGAGTGAAGTCCAAGAAATCATCTTTGACAAACTTGTTACATGATTCTGATGTCCTATAAAAGGTGAGACATTTCCCCAAAGGCAACTAATGGTGTTCAATTGTTATTTGAGTACATCGTATTAACAAATCGACATGGATTTAATGATTCTTAACATAAGCTACATGGTACTTACCTGAGGAGCTTTAAAAAATATTTGCATCTGGGATAAAGATATCAGTAAGCTGATGACAGAATTATAGGTTAAGTGCCCTGGCTGGAGTCACCGGCCATCCAGGAAAACACAAGACTCAAAGTGAAATAAAACTGTCTGGGTTAGCTTGTAGGTTTTTAAATTTTTTTAAATTAATTAATATTTCATGATGACTAACAAAATCGAGTAAGTTTTAGGTGTACATTTTAACAATAAGGCATATATATATATATATATATATATATATATATATATATAATTTTTTTACACTGTGTGTTCACCTCCCATAGTTAGTTTCTTTCTGTCACCAAATATTTTCCTCCTTTACCCTAACTACCTCCCCCATTCTCCCACCCCCCACTCCTCTGGTAACCACTAGTCTATTGTCCCAGCCAATAAATCTGTTTGTCCTGTTTGTTTGTTGCTTTTAGGTTTATATCCCAAATATAAGTAATATCATGTGATTTTCAACTTTTCTCTCTTATTTCTCTTATCATGGTTATCTTGAGGTCCATCCATGTTTTCGAAAACGGCAGTATTTCATCTCTTCTTATAGCTGAGTAATATTCCACTGTGTATATATATATGTATTACAACTTCTTTTAACAATCATCTATAGTAGGACATTTAGTTTTTTTCCATATTCTGGTCACCGTGAATAATACCGTTATGAACATTGGTGTGCAAATATATTTTCGGATATGAATTTTCAAGCCTTTGGGGTAAATATCCAGTAGAGGGATCACTGGATCATATGGTAGATCAATTTTTAGTTTTTTGAAGAACCTCCATATGTTTTGAATAGTGGCTGTACCAATTTGCAGTCCTACCAGCAGCGTATGAGGGTCTATTTACTCCGCATCCTCTCCAACATTTGTTATTACTTGTCCTGTTGATTAAAGTATTCTAACAGGTGTAATATGATATCTTATTGTGGTTTTGATTTGCATATCCCTAATAGTTAGTGAGGTTGAGCATCTTTTCATATATTTGTTAGCCATTTGTATGTCCTCTAGGGAAAAGTGTCTGTTCAGATCCTCTGCCTGTTTTTTTTTTTTATTAGCTCGTTTGTTTTGTTTTTGTTATTGAGTTGTCTAAGTTCTTTGTATATTTTGGATATTAGGCCCTTATAAGAGGCATTGTTTGCAAATATATTTTCCCATTTGGATTGTTGTCTCTTTACTTTGTCGATGGTATCTTTTGCTGAGCGGAAACTTTTTAGTATGATGTAATCCCAATCATTTATTTTTGATTTTATTACCCTTGCACTTGAGGTCAAATTCATAAAATCCTCTTTAAGTCCAAGGTCCTTCAGTTTAGTTCTATGTTTTCTTCTATGCATTTTATTGTTTCAGGTCCTATATTCAGGTCTTTAATCCATTTTAAGTTAACGTTGGTGTGTGGTGATAGACAACAGTCTAGTTTCATTCTTTTGAAGGTGGCTTCCCAGTATTCCCAGCATCATTTATTGAAGAGCTTTCCTTTCTCCATTGTATGTTTTTGGCTTTTTAGTGGAAAATTATTTTCCCATATAAATATGGGTTTACTTCTGGACTCTTGATTTTGTTCCACTGCTCCATGTGTTTGTTTTTCTGCCAATCCATGCCATTTTGATTACTGTCGCTTTGTAGTATAATTTGAAGTTGGGCAGAATGATGCTTCCAGCCTCATTCTTTTTTTCTGAGGATAGCTTTGTAAATTCAGGATTGTGGATGCCAGGCCTGGCTGACCCAACATCTGGCTATGATCCAAAGTCTGGCTGTTATCCAAGGCCTGGCTGATGCAAGGCTGATGCAAGGCCTGACTGGCCAAAGGTCTGGCTGGTCCAAGTTCTGGCTGTGATCCAGGCCCATGGCTAGGAATAGGATCCCAGATGTAGAAAATATGTAAACATACTTCAGCTCATTATATCATGCATATATGGCTGAGGGCTGCTTTTGTATTCTGCTACGTGAGGAGCCATGTGGTCCTCTGGAGAGCAGAAAGGGAAAACAAGATATGGGAGCAGAAGTTCTTGCAATACAGTGTGCCTACGGCAATAGACTGCACATCCCAACAGAAGTGCTTTCTGGGCAATAAAGTTGGTGCCTGCCATTTCATCCTCATGTCTGTCTCTTGTACATTCTTGCAACTGAGTGTCTCCATCAATCATTCCCTTCTTGATAAGCTTATCGCAGACTCGTGGCATAGCTGACATGATTCGCTCAGCTCTGACAGAGGTCTTTTGTGCTTCCATACAAATCTGGGGCTTGCATTAAATCTATATAATGCTTGCATTAAATCTATATAATGCTTAAGGCAATAAGGCAATTTTAACTATGCTGATTCTTCCAATTCAAGAACACAGAATATCTTTGCATTTTTTTGTATCTTCTTTGATTTATTTTAATAGGATCTTACAGTTTTCATTATATAGGTCCCTTACATGTTTTGATAGATTTATTCCTAGGTATTTTATTATTTTTGTTGCAATTGCAAAAGGAATTATTTTTTCTACTTCACTTTCTGATACTTCATTATTAGAGTATAGGAACACTATGGATTTTTGAACATCAATTTTGTATCCAGGAAATTTACTTTATTTGCTTATTGTTTCTAGTAGTGCTCTTGTGGAGTTATTAGGGTTCTCTATATAGAGGATCATGTCATCTGCAAGTAGTAACAGTTTGACTTCTTCCTTTCCTATTTGGATGCCTTTTATATCTTTCTCTTGTCTTATTGTACTCACTAGGACCTCCAATGTTATATTGAATAGCAGTGGTGAGAGTGGATAGCCTTGCCTCATTCCTGATCATAAAGGGAAGGTTTTTAGTTTTTCACCATTAAGTATAATGTTGCCTGAGGGTTTTTCATATACGGCCTTTATTATGTTAAGGAATTTTGCATTTGTATTCATGAGAGATACTGGTCCATAGTTTTCTCTTTTTTTGTATTATCTTTACCAGGTTTTGGTATCAGGGATCTATTGGCCTCATAAAAAAAGTTAGAAAGTATAGCCTCCTCTTCAAATTTTGGAAGAGTTTGAGGAGAATAGGTATTAAATCTTCTTTGAATGTTTGGTAGAATTCACTGGTGAAGCCATCTGGTCCTTGACTTTTACTTTTTGGTAGGTTTTAGATGACTTTTTCAATTTCCATACTACTGATCAGTCTATGTAGATTTCCCAGTTCTTCTTGGTCAGTCCAAGAAGATTGTATTTCTTTAAGTACTGGTTCATTTCTTCTAGGTTATTAAGTTATATACTTTTTCAGAATATTCTTGTATGATCCTTTGTATTTCTGTGATATCCATAATAATTTCCCCTCTTTCATTCCTGATTGTGTTTATTTGTGTCATTTCTCTGTTTTCTTTAGTGAGTCTAGCCAGGAGTTCATCAATTTTATTAAACTTCTCAAAGAACCAAGTATTTATTCCACTTTTTTCCTATTCTTTTGTTTTCATTTTATTTATTTCTGCTCTAAGTTTGATTATTTCTTTCTTTCTGCTGACTTTAGGCTTCATTCATTTTTTCTTTTATAGTTTTTTTTTATGTGAAGCGATAGGTTACTTATTTGGGCTCATTCTTGTTTTTGCAGGTAGGTCTGTAATGATATGAACTTTCCTTTAATGACCACTTTTGCCGTGTCCCAAAAGTTTTGATATGTTTTACTATCATTATCATTCTTTAATATGTATCCTTTGTGTCCTCTTCTTATTACCTCTCTGGCCCATTTATTCTTCAGTAGTATGTTGTTTAATCTCCATGTATTTGTGGATCTTCCAGCTTAATTTTAGAGTTGATTTCTAGTTTCAAACATTATGACTAGAAAATATGGTT
This sequence comes from Rousettus aegyptiacus, assembly GCF_014176215.1. Lineage (NCBI taxonomy): Eukaryota > Metazoa > Chordata > Mammalia > Chiroptera > Pteropodidae > Rousettus > Rousettus aegyptiacus. The sequence continues at coordinate 80,668,703 of NW_023416312.1, read as the reverse complement.
CATGTGATTTCAACCCTCTTATATTTGTTGAGGCTGTCTCTATGTCCAAGTATGTGTTCAATCTTTGAGAATGTTCCATGTGCCCTAGAGAAGAATATATAAGCAGCTGTTTTGAGATGAAACACTGTAAATATCAATTATGTTCAGTTGGTCTAATGTGTCATTTAAGGATGTTATTTCTTTATGATTTTCTGTTTTGATGATCTGTCCATATCCGACAGTGGAGTATTTAGGTGCCCTACTAAGATAGTGTTTTTTGTCAGTTTCTCTCTTTAGTTCTGTTAGTAATTGCTTTACATATTTTGGGGCTCTCTGATTAGGAGAATAGATATTAATAAATTTTATATCTTTTTGGTGCATGATTCTCTTTATCATTATAAAGTGTCCCTCAGTATCTTTCTTTACCTTTTTTATGTTGAAGTCTATTTCATTCTAAATTAGTGCCACTACTGCTACTTTTCTCTGAATGCCATTTGCTTGAAATTTCATTTTTCTGCCCTTTCACTTTGAGTCTGTATTTGTCTTTGGAACTGAGATGTGTCTCCTGGAGACAGCATAGAGTTGGGTTTTGTTTTTTGATCCAATATGCAACTCTGTGCCTGTTTTTTGTTGAGTTTGTTCCATTTATATTTAGGGTGATTATTGAAATACGAGGGTTTCCTATAGCCAATTTGTCTTTTATTTTCTGGTAGCTTGGTATTTCCATTACTTCCTTGTCTTTGTTTTTTCCCTTTTTTTTCTATATTTTGGTTGGCTTTTGTGTGTTTTCCCTCTGGTCCTTCTTGTTTTATGTTATATACTTCAGTTCTGAATCTTTGGCATGTGGTTACCATTACGAACATGTAGACGATAGTTCTATATACATTGTAGCCCGTTTTCTTCTGCATGTGACTTATTATCATTTTCTTTGCAAATGTGGATCTTTGAATACTCTTCTTTTCAGTTATTTTTGTCTCAATTTGTCTCTATGTATGCTGAACGTTCATTACTATCTTGCTATAGCAAGTTCTTATTGCTTAATTTTATAATGTCATGTTCTTAGTAAGGTTTGTATTCCTCTCCTGTCATCCTGCTGGTCACCTTATTCCTAATTATGTATAGATTTTGTTGTCATTTTATTTTAGGTGAGCTGACCCCTTTCATATTTTCTGTAATGCTGGCCTAGTAGTGGATAATTTCCTCAATTTTTGTATGTCTGGACACATCTTTATTTCTCCTTCATATCTAAAGGAGACATTAGCTGGATATATTATTCTTAGCTGGTAGTTCTTTTCATTTAATAGTTTAAATATTTGATTCCACTCCTTTCTGGCTTGTAAGGTTTGTGCTGAGAATTTCAGTGATAATCTAATGGGTTTTTCTTTACTGATTACAGTTTTCTTTTTCCTGGCTTCCCTGAAAATTCTGTCTTTGTCTTTCATTTTTGATAATTTTAATACAATTTGTCTTGATGAAAGCCTTTTTGGAATGAGATAATTGGATATTCTGTTGACTTCTTGAATTTCAAGCTCCAGCTCATTCCTTAGATTTGGGAAATTCTAGTCAACTACTTGTCCAAAAATGCTATCTAGTCTCTTTTCCTTTTCCTCCCCTTTGAGAATGTCTATTATTTTTATGTTTCCTCTCCTGATGATATCATCTAGTTTTTGTATTTCTTAATGGTACCTGCCATAAGGTTCTGTCACAAAGATTAAATAAACTAATACGCGTAAAGCTTTTAAAACAGTTCCTAGTGCATAGTAAATACTCAGTAATTCTAGGGTTCGAATGAAAATAGAATGTCTCTGATTTAGAGAAAGGTGGATATAGATATCTCAGAGCCCCATTCCCTCACTTTGAGCTTAGAACATGTCAGCCTTCATGGAGATTCATAAAACTCTTATGATTTTCCAAAGCATACTTTTAAATTTATTGCTCTAATAATGGCCATTCAGTCCAAAAGCTCTCTCTATGGTATGTGTGTCAGATATAGACCTCTGATCTCTGCTTAGCACTTTTAGCAATTATGAGTTCATTATTTTAAAAAAGTTGTCACACAGTTCTAATTATCTCAAATATTAAAGATGAAAAGTCTCCTACTCAGTGAAGTTAGAGGTACCATTAATCTAGGAGAAGTTTTAATCTACTGATCATCTCCCACAATAATTGACACCCTCTGTTAGATCAAGTAAGATGGCTGGGATAGTGGTCATGGTTTTGCTGTTCATACAACTAAAGTTACTTTTTCCTTTTTTTACTTTACCAATTTAGACTTATAATTCAAGCAATGAATGTGCAAGTTTTGTTTTGACTTCTACTAAAGTTATACTAAATGTCGGTTACTATGCTAGTCTCTAGAGATGGAATGGTCACAGACACATACATGATATAATCATTGCCCTTAAAGAGGTTACAGCTAGCTATAAATAAATAATTTTAGTATAATATCAAAAGTGCTATTTCACAGGTATTCATTAGTGCCAAGGAATCACAGAGGAGAGAACAACTAACTGCCTGTATGGTGAGGATGAATAAAAAGGGTAAATTATTTTCTGAGACCAAAATGATAACTATGACATTTAAAAATTAACCAGGTTTTAGCACAATGGGATATTACCTAAACCTGTCAGAATGGCTATTATCAATAAATCAAAAGACAACAAGTGTCGATGATGATGTGGGAAAGCAAACCCTTGTACACTGTTGGTGGGATTGCAATTTAGTGCAGTTACTATAGAAAATAGTTTGGAGTTTCCTCAAAAACTTAAAAACAGAACTACTTTTTGACCCAGCAATTGCTCTTCTGGAAATTTATCCAAAGAAAACCAAAGTAATAATTAAAAAGATCTATGCACCCTTATGTTTATGGCAACACTATCACAATTGCCAAGATATGGAAGAAACCTCAGTGTCCATCAATAGAGGATTACATAAAGCAGTTGTGGCATATATATATATTTATATATATATATATATATATATATATATATATACACACACATACACACACACACACACATACACACACAATGGACTATTATTCAATTGTAAAAAAAAGAATTCTACCATTTTAAATGACATAAATGGACTTAGAGGATATTATGTTGAATAAAGTAAGTAAGATAGAGAAAGATAAATACCATATCATTTCACTTCTATGTGGAATCTAAGAAACAAAAGGAACAAACTAAATGAAAACAGATGCACAGATACAAAGGACAATCTGGGAATTACCAGAAGGGAGGGGATTGGGGTTCTGAAAGCAAAAGGTGAAGGGATGAAGAAGTACAAATTAGTAGTTACAAAATAGTCATGGGGGCATAGTGTACAGCATAGGGAATATACTGAATAGTATTGCCGTGGCTATGCGTAGAGTCAAATGGGTGCTAGAGTAATCGAGGGATCACCTCATAAACTATATAAATGTTGAACTAATGTACTGTGTACCTGAAACTAATATAAAATAAAAATAATTAAATTAACTAGGTTTTAAAAGTTTAAGGGCTTGTGTGTGTATGTGTGTGTGTGTGTGTGTGTGTGTGTGTCTGTGTGCCTATATCTATATGTGAAATACTATGTATTTTGGAGAGATAACATCTACCCACTTTCTTTAAAAAGATATACTTTTTAAGTATTTTTGAATTATTTAATTTTTTCACACAAAAAGTGTTTATCATTCTTACCCTGTTCATTTAAAACAGTTCAAAATAACCTTTATTTGACAATATATCTTAAGTATCTTTCTTAAGAGTTTTTTTCATTTTACAGATATGGTCTCTTTAACACAATCTAAAGTGAAACCACTGTGTTTAAATTGTTTTTTTTTAATTCAAGCGTTACTAGTATAGAATTGCCTCTCTCCAAGTCATTTGAATTTGAAAAAGCAAAATAGATCTAAATATATTAGTAACAAATAGATCTAAGTTAATGGATTTTACTTAATTCTTGACTCTAAAGGAAACCAATTTTAACCTGAGAAATCAATTGGAAATGTTGGAAGCTCAGATGGCAGGAAACAAGTGACCAGGGACACTTAAATTGGGTTGGAACTGGAATTTTAGACTATAAAATGCTGTAAGATTTATAGAAACTAAACAATCAAGTGAGTCTGGTTTGCTAGGAAAAGGTGTTAAACTTCCTAACTATGGAACAATAGCATATCCTAAAGGAAATTATAATTAAAGCACAACAGATTGTATTTTTCATTTTCAGAAGAATTGTAAAGAGTGTGATGTATTCAGTAAAGCCTCCCAAAGCACTGTTCAAAGATCTTCAGGTAAAGAAAAATCTGTTCTGTAAATAGGGGGAAAGGGCAAATGGAATAAAATAACAGTCTGCTGCTTTAGTTAAGAATATTAGGAAAGAGATGAAGGCAGCAAGCAAGTGAAATGAATTCATGCTCACAAAAGCAGCCAAAGATTATAAAGAGGCGCAGGTAATGTAAAGCTTTTATGGTTATATCATAGAGAGATCGGAAATGAAATGGTTTTGTTAATAAATTAAGGAAACTACAATTAAAATGAATACTAAGTGTATGCTGTCTCAAATCCATATTTAACAATACCAGTACATTTCTTTTCTAAGAGCTATTTGAATAAGTTGGAGCTACTGGAAACTAGGCAAAAAAGTGAACAGCCAGGCACTAACAAAATGAGAAAAGAAGTACATAAAGGAATAGGAAACTTCTAGGTTGAATTTTCATTTATTTTATATGAGCTTTGTTGTTACTTCTATACCATAGTTCCTCTAATCTATCAGGCATACATTCCAAGATCCCTAGTGTATGCCTGAAACCACAGATAGTACCAAACCTTATATACACTGTGTTATTTCCTACACATACATACTTATGATAAAGTTTAATTTAAAAATTAGTCACAGTCAAAGATTAGTGATAATAACCAATAACTATAGAACAATATACTATAATAAAAGTTATGTAAGTTTGGTCTCTTTCTCATAGCCAATCCAATAACTGAGATAAAGTGACTAATGGGTAGGTATACTGAATTGGTATGCTTGACAAAGGGATGATTCACAACCTGGATGGGGCGGAACAGGATGGCTTGATATTTCAACATGCTACTTAGAATGGCATAATTTAAAACTTATAAATTGTTTATTTCTGGAATTTTCCATTTAATATTTTCAGACCACATTTGACCATGGGTAACTAAAACAATGTAAAGCAAAAAATGCACATAAAAGGGACTATATATATATATATATATATATATATAGTATGTTCCTATGAAGCTAAGTGAAATAGCAGATTATCAGTAAAAACTGGTGTGTTTAGAATCACATTTGAATGCACTTATGGAACAGGATAGGGATTTTACAAATTTTTGAGAATTTAGTAGCCATATATGAGAATGTAAGAAAACCATTGAAAGTTGCATATGAAGGTATAATCAGTGTCTAGTCTCCAATAGGCTATTGAGAAATATTTCTGGTGGAACAGATACCATTACCTCCCAAAATTACAGTACTCTAGGGATAAACAGTTACATTAGACACATATATGCCTCTCATGTATTTGGAATAGTCTAAGACATAATAATGAAAAAAATAAAATTGTGTATTTTTATCTTCTTTATTCTTGCTCTTAGACTCTTTCCGACCACATTTGTGATTCAAACTTTTGCTAAACCTCTTAAATACACCAAAATATGATGCATTCATGCCCTATTTTCTATTAGAAAACTAACCAATGAAATTACATTGCTTTGATTATGTGATGCCAGGTACTTCTGGGTTATCGGTCCTAAAAAATCAATCATTTGAAAATGAGTCTTCTTTAGACTCACAACCTCAATTTGATTAGAAAATGTTATTCTTATAGTAATAAATTTAAGGAAATATGACAGGATATCAGGACAGATTATTTAGATAGGCGAAGCTTTCAAGCATCCTAATCATACTATAACATACTCAATTCTGTCTTTGAAGCTAAAATTCATTGAGTATTTTTTTCATATCTGTCTCCTAGGTTATGTACATGGATTAACTAATTTAATTCTCACAAAATTATTCTATGGATTAGATATGATTATATTATGGAGGTATGGAAACTCTAAGATTAACTTGCCGCATGCCACACATCTAGTAAGTTGTATAGCTGGAACTCATAATTACCTGTGTTTGGTTCCAGAGTCTAAATTCTTAACCACTACTCCTACTGCCTATATATTGCATTATATTTTGATGGAATGAGGTTTGCTTGAATGTATATGTTACCATGGGTGGGGTAGAGCCAAAAACATCTAAAACATTTATTTTATTATTCTACATGCTGATGTGTAGAAACACTTATCAGGATATTCCTGACTTCTTTTTCCTTATTGAATCCCTCATCTATAGGAAGAAGAGTTAATTATCCTATTGGTAAATTCAAGAGAATTGGGTATGCAGAATTCAGCATCCTGTCCCTTTATCTTTAAGCTCAGTCTTTCTGCAGAGAATATTTATTTTGCTCAGCTATTTTGTGCCATAAATTTTTCAGTGCCAGGCTATGCCCCTGCTGGGAAAGACCAGCAGTTTACCACACACTATCTATTACTTGGGTTCAGCATTAAGAATCCTACCTTTGACACAACCTAATCCAAGTTCGTCAATAGCTCCATCAACAATAATGCTGACACTTAGTCTTAAAGCTAACTTACTGCTTCTTTAACCCTCAATTAGTTAAGAATTCAGTGGTGAAAAAGATGTGTTAATTATTGATTATATCAGATTACTAGAGGTATTTATGGTTAAGATTTAAAAATGTTTTTTGAGTGTCAAAAGAAATAGAAACTAGATTTTGCTGACATAGTAATAGACATCTGGACACTAAGATGTGTCTATATCATGCTATTGTTTGATCTCTCTATGTAGTAAAAATTCCTTCCTTGGTATAATTCTTGTTTTATTGCTTTAAACTCAATCTTGATGAGTTATTTTTAGTATGACTGAGGGGACAGTATTAATTTAGCATCTTTATTTGATGTGAGATCTAAATAAAGATATAACTAGATTACTTAAGGAGAAATCTTGAAACAAATGTTTAGATCAACTATAGAGTATGGATTTATGGGGCCTTGTAGTGTCAAAATGGTCAACTACTTGCGGTAGTCAATTTGGCATTTGCATCCATTTTATCTTCTTTTGTTTTCTAATGGTTTCATATATTTAAGTGTTGTCTCTCAAATGACATTAGAAACTCTTCTAGACCAAGAGTGACATATTATGTTTCTTTTTCACCTTTTATCCTAATTCTTGCCCCTTGTATGACCAAAGGTTATGGGAAAAATAAAACTTTGTAGAATTGCAAAGTATAAAAAAGTTTAATCAAGTTAGTTATCTTCAAATCTCTAAGTTTTCAACTTGAAAATTTTAATTTCGACTGACAGTTAGAGAAGTATGGTATATGTCAATTTTTTATACTCTGACTCTTTGGAAGTAGTCTATTGACAAAACTTTTTGTCAGTATTTACTCACAAAACTCCTAATTGAACTCATCAAAATAGGTTGAAATTTTTATAATATTTCTGAAACTTTAATAAGACTGAGAAGATGGTAAACATGTCATGGAAGGAGTCCACTTAGATCTAGGAAGCATTTACCTTGTCACTGTCAGAGTCAATACATAAATCATATGCCAATGTCCCTGGAGAAGTAATGCCATTCATGTCAACTTATGTCTTAAGGATTTCAGTGGCTTTCCAAGAGAGGTGATGAGTAGAGGTGGACCACATGACTAGTAGGTATTGGCTGAAATCAGACATGCAACTTAAACAAGGAAGAACATGCCATGTTCATGCCACAAAATAGGTACTACTTGTTGAATGAATGAATGAACGAAAGAGTAAAATGACACAAAACAGCTTGCTGCCTAAGTAAAACAATAGATACTCTGGTATACTTTAGAAATATTGTGGGTTCAGTTCCAGATCACTGCAATAAAATGAGTATTTTGCTGGTGGAGGATCTTACATTTGGTTTGTAAAAAAAAATGCAATATCTGTGAAATACAAGAGTGAAGCACAATAAAAAGAGGTATTCGTGTAGTAAATTCATAGGTTGAAAAATACTTCCTTCTGCTTGCATTCTAAGGATGCCTTGACTTTATTTTCCAGAAATTCAGTAGGGCTTCAGGGAACACTATACCAAAGTAGTGTGACTGGGGGTGGTTATCTTTTTTAGTGAGAATTAGTCCCAGAGTACATTTGTTAAATACTCATCAGCATTAATTCATCCATTTCTCTGAGACATGGTGAAGTACTTCTTGAATGGAGTAATTGTTGTTTGTGCATTCACTCTTGCAGATGCAAGGAGGATCCAGGTGATATGCCTAATTGCCTTTTTCACTACCAAAGTGCTGCAATGGCTTTATCTTTAAAGGAAGCACCTCAACTGTTTTCCTAATTGAGAGTGAATACCATCCTCTAATTAAGAAATTTGTCAATGAAAGCAATAAATTCCTGGTGTGTACTCTGGGACGGACAGAACTTCAATCTAAGTATTCCTTGCTTTTCACTTCTCTACATTGATTCAAGCAGTTGTCTGGAGTGTTTTCTCTTTCTTTCTTTTCCTTTTTTTCTTTTTTCTTTTCTTTTCTTTCTTCCTGTTGTACATACATTCATGCAAGAGAGAGAGTTAGGTCCTGAGAAATGAAGGCAAGTTCATGTGCAGTCAAGTCTTCTTATAAGCACAGCAGGATATAACTTCTTTCTGAAATCTTCACAAGAGGTGAATAAGCCCTGGGCACGCACACAGTCCCAGTGAGGCCAGAACTAAGAACGTGTTGAGGCAGGAGCTAGAGAATATTTACGTATGTTATTTTCTCTATTATCTATTATATCCAATCCAAATGTTTTACCTCTCCAGAAAGAGATATCTATGTCTTTGTGAAAATAACATACACTTTGGGATATGTATTGTTTTCTTGTCCTTCTTCCCCTCTTAATCCATAAGTACCCCTCTCTCTATGAAGCTAAACTAATAGGCTAACTTTTCCTTGCCTTTGCTTGTACTACACTGCTGAATTAAAGCATATGATCCTCTTTCTCTCAGTCTATATCTATTACATCTTTTTAATACCTGGCTTTAATAATAATAATAATAATAACAACAACAATGATGATGATGATGATGATGATGATGATGATGATGATGATGATGGGTCTAAATCTTGCAGTAGACTGTGAACTCCATAAAGGCAGAAACTGTGTATGTCTTTTTCACCATCTTATAGCAAACCTAATAGAATCTCTGGCTTGAAGCAAGTACTCAATTTAAAAAAAATGTTAAGTGAATAAATGATAATACTAGTATAGACTATTGACTGAAAGCTTGCCAGTTTAATCTTTACAATATTTTATTTTTACAGCAATATTTGGAAACAGATATTGATAATTACCTACTTGCAGATAAAGACATTAAGCTTCAAAGTAAGGATAACTGTATCTACCTTAAAAGTGTAGTTAGAGCAATGCTTCTCAAAATTTAATGTACATACAAATCACACAGAGAATCTTGATAAAATGCAAATTCTTATTCAACAGTTCTAGAGTGAGGCCTAAGTTTCTGCATGTTTTACAAACTCCCAGGTTATGTCTACATTGCTGATCTGTGTGAACCAGCACTCTGAGCAGCAACATTCTCTTACAATTCTTGCAGTTGATTACATAAAATTTAAGTTCACCAACGTCTACCAAACCATAATTTTGGAAGTGAGAATCACTGACCTACACTATAACCAATCTGGTGGTTATTGTGGAGATTAAATGAACAAACATGTGGAGTGCTTTGTAACAAAGAGTAGTATATAAATATTAGAATGTCATTGTTATTTTTATAATTATTACTATTATTATTGCTTGTTAGTGATATAAATTTGGATTCAGTACTTCAAACATAAATGTTGGTTGAGAAGGCTGTTGTTACTAATACACATCTATAATAAAATGTAAATTAAATCACTAGAATATTCTTGTGGCAATTTTGACAAGGATATTGTGAAGAAAAAATGCAAATGCTGACACCTATTGCTACACCTTACAATAGAAAATATATGGACATATATTTTTAATATAATATATTCAATGATTTAGTTGTTTGTTATAAATTAAAAGTTAAACTAATCAGGGGATCATTTTGTAAATTATAGAAATGTCTAGCTTTTACATTGTATACTTGAAACTAATATAAAATAATATCAAATGTTAACTCTAATTGAAAAATAAATATTAAAAACATGTAATACAAAATATAAAACTTAATTTCATATGCATGTCTGTTTTATGAAATAGAGTCCTAGAAATGCATTTAATGCTAGAAAGCAGCATATCATATACCTACCATACATAGTGCATTAGATAATGTGATTTCATTTAAATGAATACATGGATTTGACACAAAAGTCATATTTGCTGTTTAACTTGGCAAATAAATAAATAAGTGCCTCTCACATCCTTCATATATCCTATGTTTTATCACTGAGATAATTATTCTAAAATATACATTTTATGGTTGAATTCCAGGTTATTTCTGAATTTGACAATAATATGTTTAATTATGCATCATGATCCTTAGACTAAAATTCTCTTTCGACTCTGTTCAGCAAAAAAAACAAAAAACAAAAAAACATTGCTGATCTAAGTGTAAAATAAATAAACATTGAAAAAATTTCAATTACAGTTGACATTCAGTGTTATTTTATATTAATTTAAGGTGTACAGCATAGTGGTTAGAAGTTTATATAATTTACAAAGTGATTCCCTGGTTAGTACCCATCTGACACTATACATAGTTATTACAATATTACTGGCTATATCCCCTATGCCGTACTTCATGTCTCCATGACTTTTGTAACTACAAATTTGCGCTTCTTTATTTCTTCACCTTTTCACCCAGCCCTCTAAACCCCCACCAATATGGTGACTGTCAGTTTGTCCTCTCTATCTATGAGTCTGTTTCTGTTTTATTTTATCACCTATTTTGTTCTTTATATCCCACATATAAATGAGATCATATGGTATTTGATTTCCTCTGTCTGGCTTATTTCACATAGCATGATATCTTCCAGGTCTATTCACATTGTCACAAATGGTAAGATTTCATTCTTTTCTATGGCTGAGTAATATTCCATTTTATATGTACCACTCCTTCTTTACCCAATCACCTACCAATGGGCACTTAGGATGCTTTCATATCTTGACTATTGTAAATAACACTGCAATAAACATAGGGGTGCATATATCTTTTTAAATTAGTCTTTTGCATTTCTTCAGATAAATACCAAGAAGAGGAATTGCTGGTTTATAATATAGTTCCATTTTTAATTTTTAAGGAAACTCCAAACCGTTTTCCATAATAGCTATATGAAAAAAACACTTATTTCAGCTTATTTTTAATTCTGTAAAATTCCATTTTTGAAAAATTTGACATGGTGCTAAAAGTGATCTTTGGTCTCCTTTGTCTCCTCCCCACCCTTTCATCAGTTTTGGTAAAATATTACCTGAAAATAACTCTGAATGTGCTTGGTATCATTTAAAATAAGTATTTAAAGGCATTTAAACATATGAAATGACAAAAATTTCACATTTGGATTATGGCAAAGATGATAAAACTATTTTATCTTCCATGTCAATTCCAATTATTTTGTAGTAGCAGCTAGAGTACTAGGCTGAAATGGATATGACTATTCAGCAATGACTACAAAAGGACATTGAAGAAAAGAGTGGATGCATACATACCAGGTACTCTTTAGTTCAGGGTTAAGATAGAATATCTTCAAGAGTGCAAAAATCACAGGCCTTGGTTTAAATACCAATCCTTGATCATGTATCTGAACCTTTTGCTTCTCAGTTTTCATACATGTGAAATGAGAATACAATGTTTCTCTCACAGTGTTGCAGTGGGTATTAACACAGAGAGAATAACTAGCAAAGTACCTGAAGTTTTCTACCCAGTGCTGCTAAAAAGAACAGCTGTTAGATCAGAGTTAGTAAATATGTGATTAAAAACATTTACTACTTCATCCTTAGAGGATTATTCCATGTTTGCCTACCATCACCTGAAACATCCTTTAAATAGATGTATTCTAATTAAGGGCAGAACAAAAAGGCTTAAGGTTCTTATTTAGAATGGTTGAACAAGGAAGAGTAGAACAAAATATATACCAGTGAGCAGGTAAGTAATTTGAAAACAATGTTCATTTGAAAGACAAAGACAGAGCTATTGCTATAGCAATAGTACTCAACATGGAGTACAACCTGCGTATTTATTAACCAATTTTTTTAATGGAAGTCTCAGCCAATACGCTACATACAGAAGAAATCTAACTACAGAAATTCTAGGAATGTTGTGTGCTTATCTCTTTTTGCTATCTTCATCTTCTGTTTCTCTTTTAGTGCTTTGGTGAGACTCCCCACCATTGTGAAACAAAACACACCAACATTTCTCTGACTGTAAAATAAACCTTTTTTTTTTCAATGTTTGGAAAAACCAAACATTGTATGGAATATAAAGAAGAAAGCCCTACAAGGTCCAAAAAGTATGAAATTCCTTTAAGCTAAGTATTTTTAAATAATCAATGAATTTGACACTAGTAAGCTGTTTTATTATAGCACGTTTTTCAACTGTAGCTCATAACCTTCATGAGTTTGTTGTACACTGGTGAACATTTTCATCTCTTCTAATAGCTTTAAATATCTTGAGGAAAGGGATTAAATTTTATTTATTTTGTATCTCCTGCAGCACTAAGTACACAATATGTTCTCAATGTATTTTTCTTTAATAATACATAGTTCTTGTTTATAAAAGACTAAATAGTAGGGTAAGGGTTAGAAAAATAAAATATTGACTAATTTAACAACAGAATGTCTTAATAAACTGACTTAATATGATTACACATTGTAATTAAACCAGGGCTGGTGACCTGATATATTTTTAAGGAAGTTTTCCAGACTAAAGTATTCTCATTAGTTTGTCAACATTCCAATTCCTCTCAAGCTATATGCCGTCTCTAGCTATTCAGCCTACTGTGCCTTGTCTCAATTTCTATTTGTCTGTTAAGTTACATTGAAATGGAATGAAGGGTTTGATCTAAATAATAATAAATCTTTGCACTGTATAATGTAGTTACCATTACTTATGTTAGTTTACTGTATTTTCTTCAAGTTTGAATTTCTCAAATCACTCAAAAACCAAGACTTAACTTCATAAAATAGGATCTATGGAGTGAATTAAGTTTATATTTCTGATCCTTGGGAAAATCATATTCCCAGAAATTGTCTCATATTTGAACCTTATTTTATGGGGTTGAAAGAACCACAGGGGCTGCTTAAGCATTAGCTAGGTCTATGTGCTACATGTTTGTCAGATGTCCATGACACTTTTTGAAGTAACAGCTTACTATCTCTTTTCTTATTTTCTTAAAACTATCAGTGCTGTTCATTTTTTATTAATATATTCACAGTCATCTCAAGTTTCTCGGCTCTCTGAACCTAGATATTAGCCAAGCTCAAACTGAGCCTTGCCCAACTTTGGAAAACCATAAAGCAAGCCTATGCATTCATTATGACTGAACAGTGTTTCCTGAGAGATTCTTGAAATTGTACCATGTAGAGTTAAGATTGTCTGACCTGAATAAATAGAAATGTCAGGTCTACTTCATGTTCACCTCAAGTTAAAAATGCAATAAAAGAACATCCTATTTATATATTTTTCAAAATGAAATTGTTACTGTGTGTATCAATTATTATAGTGTATCCTTGTGAATATATCAACATTTTTACTCTGCCCTTCAAGGTGGCAGCTTTGTTATTCATATCTACCTAGGCTTATGAATGAAAACTTCAAATACTTTCTTCAGGTTATATGATTACCCAAATAAAGTGCCAGATTTACATGTCAGACAATCTTATGAGATGAACCAAATATATTTTAGTTGTAACAGTTGAAGAATAAATGGGACTATTAGGCATGACATATGCATATTTATTTCATGAAAAAGATCAAAACAAAGAATAAAAACATTAACAACACACATTCTTAAGTTTTTAGTTATAAAAATCAAACAGATGATATACATGAAATTTTTTTTACCTTTTTAAACCTTAAAATTTGGGCTTGTCTTAATAAGTAAAATTAAATATTATTATCTGAGCATGTCAGTTACTATGTCTTTTCTATTTAGACAACTTCAAAAAAATCAAAGCTCTTTTAACTTTTAAGTGTATTAAATTTTCCCTATTTAATTTGTTAATTCATGTGGAAGTTGAAATTTATAATGTTCATGAAATTCTTGAGAGATATACTGTTGATCTAAGGAAAAAAAAACATGATTGTTAACTAAATCAGCATTGTCTTTTTCTCTTAAGTAAGGTGGAAAAGATGTTTAACAGTGAGGTTTATAATGTTGTATATGTTTTCCAAAAGAGATAATAAAATACTTAAAATTCCCTAAAATATGATAGAGTGTGTGCGTGTGTGTGTGTGTGTGTGTGTGTGTATAAAATGTAATTACTTGTGGTACTATGACAAATTGAATAAGTCACTCTCACAAATAATTAATGTTTTTATGTTATATTGTCCTACAATGGTTCATAGATAAGCTTCAAGTTATAAAATTAGTATAACATTTTACTTTTTCATGAAGCTATTTTTATTTCAATGACTCATTCAGACATTCATTGAATTAATATTTATTGAGCAAAGACTATGTTGGCAGGTACTGTCCGAGCATTAGTTTATGAGGTAAACAAAACAGTCAAGACTGCTTTTGTAAAGTTTAAAATCTTTAAAGAATACATTGATATTAGATCATACAATTTTAGTATAACTGCATTCTAAAAATGATCAACATTCTCAATTTCCCACCTAGGTTCCGTTATTGCATATGTGTTGATTTTGACAGACTCACAACAAAAAAGTTTTCCTTTGTTGTTTTAAAAATGTCGACTTCTGCTACTCAGAAATTAAATTATTTTGAGTACGGTGTTCAATTATTGAAAAAAAAAACTGTTAACAATATGAAGCACTAAAAAAAACCCCCCAAAATACAATAAAATCTGCCACCTTTAAATTTATACTTCGAGGTTTATATTTCCTGTGGTAACAGTTAAATCAATCTCAGAAGAAAAATAACTAAAAGAAAGAATAAATATGGGTTTGTCTGAGATGATTGATAGTTTTTAAGAGAATTCAATTTACTTCTTTTCTAGAATAAATGATGTATTTACATATTCCAAGTTGTATTTGTGGACATGTACAAAATTTTTTACAGATTAAATATGTGTTTTTCTCCACAAACCCTTGTCTTGATAGCTATTGACATTTAAGTAAATGTTTCCTAAAAGGAGTCATATAAATGTCAAGGGTTTACTTTACTTACATCATGTACCTTCCCTTCCCATCTTTATCTCTGTGTCTTACCTAATAGGTAAATTTTTAAAAATTTCAATCTTCAACATTTCTTGAATACACATTGTGCAAAATCCCCTAATAAATGCTTAGACAGAAGGGCTAAAACTCTTAAATGCTGTTACAGCACTAATTTACTGATTCTAATTAAATTTCATGATGGCATAATAAAATAGATAGGGCATCATAATCATGGCTTATTACATGTATTTTAATACACTGGATGTCATATTAGACTCCTAAAACATTCTTTTATAAAAATAATTAGGCTTTACTTTAGAATTTCTCTCGAAGCATTTTGTTTTCTTGATTTGCAATTGAACATTGCTATAAGATATGGTCACATCCCTGGAAGTTCTTGAAATCCATCTGTCAGATAGCTACCTTATTTGTATAAAATAAACAAATTTTGAAGATAATAAAACATTTTGTTAATGTGTTTTTTTTTAAATGACAACCCGAAACTATAGTGTATTTTCACTTCTAGAAGAATATAATAGAAATGTCTATGTGTGGAAGACAAGATTATATGCCACTGTGAGCAGTAAAATTGATTGAACTAAAATTACAGAACAAAGTCACAACCCAAACTGAAACTACCAGCAGTCTCTGGCTAGCATAGCATTTATTTGATACATAGAGGAGCCAAGTACATCCAGCAGAAAGGTAAGTATATGCGGGCAACATTTGATTTCTGTTTTGTTCTGTTTTGTTTCAGAGAGTTTGATCTCTTTTTGTTGATGACTAAGGCAGTAAACCGTATGCATGTAATGCATTTTCGTGTGGATTTTTTTTTTATAAAAATGGATTTTTAGAGAGTTTTAATGCTGGCATTTTACTGATAATGCCACATAATGATTCACAGGTGGAAAATGGTCTCTAACAATTCATTACATGCTGTCCCAGGGTACCTAGTTAGTCCTCGGGCGATGGATAGTTTATGTGGAGGAAATGGCATGCTGATTTACAGTTATAATTGAAGAAAATTGCTTGAGAAGATTCTAACAGCACAGAAAATAAACCAATTAGTTACCCAACTCTCATCCTCCTGAGATTCGTGATTGTCTCCATTTAATTCAGCTGTCACTATGAAGTAAGGTTAAGAATAGATTAAATTCATTTAGCCACTCTTGCAATTACCTTACTCTTTTGCTGCTTCTTCCCACTTTTATAAACTATATGATTGGGTTTAAAAACCAGTACTCCCAAAACTGTATTTATCAGTTATTTATTATAAAGTACTTCCTAATATTTAAAACCACTTTTCTCAATGCTATAACTTAACAAACAATCATACTCAGAGTAGTTTTTTTCTTTCTACCAAAGAATCATTAAATGTTATTTTGCAATAATTAAGTCAAAGCCAAAAATATATAATAAATCTTGGCCAAGTAAAATGATATTAATATTTGAAATCAATTTTATAGTAACAGGTTCATTATAAGAGAATAGAGTCAAATACAAGCATAATATAAAAGAAACAACTTCCTGTAATGTAAAAATCTAAGAAATGGACATTTTCTTCAATGTCTCTGTTATTTTAAATTACATCAAACATTACTTGCACCTCCTTCGATAAGAAAATAAATATTATGAGAATAAGAATATTTTAGTTCATAGGAACAATGGAAGTTCATCAGTTTTTTTTTCACATCTGTACATAAATTTATTAATATGCTTTGTCTACTGAATTCAAAGTATTTATTTGTGTGCGTTGTGTGTGTACTATCTTTCCAACCAATGAAGGTGTCTTAATGACCAGAATAAGGCTTTTGCTTGTCTAATGTTTCAATCAAAGCACTTACTTTGTCTCCGAGCTCACAGTACTACTTAAGTATATATTGTAAGCATAAGAAATCATCAAATAAACATACAGGCAGATGTTTTTCTAAAAAAGAGACAAAAACAATGAAGAAAGGAAAGCTTCTTCAATAAATAGTTCTTGGAAAACAAGAAAGCCACCTTCAAAAGAATGAAACTAGACTGTTTTCTATCACCATAAACCAAAATGAACTCAAAATGGATTAAGGACCTGAATAGAAGACCTGAAACAATAAAATGCATAAAAGAAAACATAAGAAATAAACTCATGGACCTTGGACTTGAAGAGGATTTTATGAATTTGACTTCAAAGGCTAGAGGTGTAAAAGCAAAAAATAAATAAATAAAGGGGACTACATCAAACTAAAAAGCTTCTGCACAGCAAAAGAATCAATCAGGCAGAGTATGAATGGGTAATATATTTGCAAATAATACCTCTGATAAGGGTTCAATATTCAAAATATATGAAGAACTCACACAACTCAATAACAACAAAAAATACAAAAATTACAATTAAAATATGAGCAGAGGAACTAGACAGACACTTCTCTCAAGACATACAAATGGCCAACAAACACATGAAAAGATGCTCAACATCACTAGCTATTAGGGAAATCAAAACCACAATAAGATACCATCTCATACCTGTTAGAATAGCTGTTATTAACAGGACAAATAATAACAAATGTTGGAAAGGATGCAGATGAAAAGGAACCCTCATATACTGCTGGTGGGACTGCAAATTGGTACAGCCACTATGAAAAACAGTAAGGAGGTTACTAAAAAAACTAAGAATTGATCTACCACATGATCCATTAATCTCTCTGTTGGGTATTTATCCCAAAGACTTGAAAATATATATCCAAAAAGATATTGGCACACCAACGTTCATAGCAGCATTATTCTTGGTGGCCAGGACTTGGAAGCAACTGAAGTGTCCTACAATAGATGATTGGATAGAGAAGTTTCGGTCATATATACAATTGAATATTACTCAGCCATAAGAAAAGATAAAATACTGCCATTTTAAGGAACATGGTTGCATCTTGAGATAATAATGCTAAGTGAAATAAGCCAGATAGAAAAGTTGAAAACCATGTGATTTCACTAATATGTGGGATATAAAACTGAAAGCAACATAGAAACATGAACGAGACTCATGGACAAGGACAGTGGATTAGTGTTTACCAGAGTGAAAGGAGGAAATGGGAGTAGGTCAGGGTAAAAAAGATCAAATATTTGGTTATGGTAGGAAATCTAACTTTGTGTGGTGAACAAACATTGCAATACACACACACACACGTGCGCACACACACATATGTATATATACACACACGTGTGTGTGTGTATAATGACATATTGTAGAATTGCGCATTTGCACACTTGAAACTTATTTGATTTCATTAATCAATGTCACTTCCAAATTTTTAATAAAAAAGTAGTTCCCACTAAAAAAGAAACTTGATTTACCTATGCTAGGAAGTTGTCCTATTATATCCAGAGGCCACAATATTATTTTTATTACTCTAACTGAATCATATCATGTCTGTTGTAATTTAGTTTGTATTCTATCACCTATCTATCATCTATCTATTAAATATCTATCTATCATCATTTGTCTATCTCCGTATTAAATCGTAATAATTCGTTTTGAATATTTTGACATATTCCAGGATCAGAATAAATTGGTTACAAGACCAAGTTAAGGCATCTCTAATTTACACTTCAATTACCTGGTATAATTTGTCTCATATTTGTGCAATTTATTAAGTTTCTGGGCAAAGAATTATAAAACGAGAAGGCAAATAATCAAATTGTAAGGGGTTACTTGGTTGAGTATAGCAACTCAAGTGAAGTAAAGAAACATACGATGTAACTAAACTGAATTATCACTTAATGCCTGTGTGTTCCTTTAGGAAATGTCTAAGGATAAGCTGTTAATTATTTGAGGAACTATTTTTTTCTGGTTCAAAAATACTTGTGGGAGATTTTATCCACACTTCAGTGGACTGAATAAAGTATTTGATTATAGATGGAGGTATGTGAATTACTTCTGAATATCCATTTATTTTTCATCTATTCAAGCTAAAAACAATCCCAATCCGTATTAACGTCATTTTACTTCTCAAGACCCTAATTATTTCTTGTAAGACATGGAACATCTGAACGAAAAAGCTTAGAGAAAATCATTTTAAATACCATCTTCAAAGTCTTTAAATTTTAACGTTCTGCAAAAAGATGACATAAAAATCTGAACAGAAGCACCCAATAAAAAAAAACAATTGTACACCTTTATCAATTTCACTTTTCATCTCCCTCAATTATAACAACACATTATAGAACAAGTTGCTTTATAAGTCAAGGAAAGAAAATGGAAATGCGGTTAAATTGTAAAACACTTCAAAATATCTTGTACCTTATGATGGACAATTTCTAAAACAATAAAGAACAATCTTACTTAAATATCTCTTCAATTATATTTTGAATTATTTTTAGCACATACCTTTATTTTATTTATTTTATTTTTCATTTTAATATTTACTATTTTTTGACATTTAATTTTAATTCATACTGGTTTCAAGTGTACAGCATAGTGCTTAGACATTTATATAATTTACAAAGTGACCCTTCGATTATTCTAGTATGCACTGGCACTATATATATATTACTGACTATGTTTCTTGTGCTGTATTCACATCCCAGTGACTATTTTCTAACCAACAATTGGTGCTTTCTAATCCTTTCACCTTTCCACACAGCCTCCCAATTTCTCTCCCACCTAGCAAACACCAGTTTGTTCTCTGTGTCTATAAATCCGTTCTTGTTTCATTTGTTCATATATTTTGTTCTTTAAATTTCATATATAAGTGAAATCATATGGTAGTTGTCTTTTTCTATTTGACTTATTTCACTCGGCACAATACTTTCTACATCCATCCATGTTATTGCAAATGGGAAGACTTCACTTTTTTCATCCAATCATCTATCAGTGGACACTTGGGTTACTTTCCCATTTTGGCTATTGTAAATAGTGCTTCAGTAAACATAGGGATGCATATATCTATTTGAACTACGATTTTAGATTTCTTCAGATAAATACCCAGATGAAAATTGCTGGCTCTTAAGGTAGTTCTATTTTTAATTTTTTGAGGGATCTTCAAACTGTTTTCCACAGTGGCTGCCTCAATTTGCAATTCCATCAACAGTGCATGAAAGGTTCCTTTTACTTCACATCCTCTCCAACACTTGTTTTTTGATTTATCGATGACAGCTATTCTGATAGGTATGAGATGCTATCTCATTGTGGTTTTAATTCACATTTTTTTCTGATAATTAGTGGCCTTGAACATCTTTTTATACATCTATTGGCCATCTATATGTCCTCTTTGGAGAAATACCTATTCAGGTCCTCAGCCTATTTTTTAATTAGAAGTGTTTTGTTTGTTTGTTTGTTTTGTTTTGTTTTGTTTTTGGTGTTGAGTTCTATGAGTTCTTTATAAATTTTGGATATTAAACCCTTATGAGAAGTATCATAGGCAAATATCTCTTTCATTCAGTAGGTTCTCTTTTTGTTGTTGATGATGGTGTCCTTTGTTGTGCAAAAACGTTTCAGTTTGATGTAGCCCATTTGTTTATTTTTATTTTGGTTTTCCTTTGCCCAAGAAGATATATCAGAAAAAAATATTACTAAGAGCAATGTCAGAGATTTTACTGCCTATGTTTTCTTCTAGGAGTTTTATGATTTCAAGTCTCACATTAAAGTCTTTAATCCATTTTAAGTTTATTTTTAAATATGGTATAAGAAAGTGGTTCAGTTTTATATTTTCACATACATCTGACCAGTTTTTCTAACACCATTTATTAAAGAGACCATTGTATATTCTAGCTGCCTTTGTTATATAGACATGGCTTTATTTCTGGACTTTCGATTCTGTTGATCTATATATTTGTTTTTATGCCAATACCATGCTGTGTTGATTACTATAACCTTGTAATATAGTTTGAAATCAGATATTGTGATACCTCCAACTTTGTTCTTTTACAAGATTGCCTTGGCTATTTGGGGGTCCTTTAGATTTTCATATAAATTTTAGGATTATCTGTTCTAGTTCTGTGAAAAATGTGGTTGGTATTTTGATAGGAATTGCATTGAAACTATACATTGCTTTCATTATTATGGAATTCAATTTGCTAATATTTTGTTGAGGATTTTTGCATCTACACTCATTGTTATAAATTTCTTTCTTAAGACTGCTTGCACTGTGTTCCATAGATTTCAAGTAATTTTGTTTTTGTTTCATTTGTCGCAAGACGTTTTTTTTTTTATTTCTTCCTTGATCACATTGTTAACTGATTGATCTCATTGTTTAGTAGCATGTTACTTAGTGTCCACATGTTCCTGTATTTTTAATTTTTTTCTTGTATTTGATTTTTAGTTTTACCTCATTGTGGTTGGAGAAGATGTTTGATAAAACTTTAATCTTCTTAAATTTATTGATACTTGTTTTGTAGCCTGACATGTTGTCTATCTTGAAAAATATTTGATGTGCACTTGAAAAGAATGTATATTCTGCTCCTTTGGTGAAATACTCTAAAATATTATTTACATCCATCCGGTGTAATGTATCATTTAAAGCCACTGTTTTCTCGTTGACTTTCTGTCTTGAACATCTATCTCTTGATGCCAATGGGGTTTTAAAGTTCCAAACAATGACTATATTATTGTTAATTCCTCACTTTATGTTGGTTAATATTTGTTTTATGTATTTAGGTGTTCTTATGTTGGGTGTATAAATGTTTACAAGAGTGATATCCCCTTGTTGGATTGATCTCTTTATCATTATAGTATGTCCTTCGTCTCTTATTATAGGCTATGTTTTAAAGTATACTTTGATATAAATGTTGCTACCCCAAGATTTTTTGTTTTGTTTTTATTTGCATGAAATATCTGTTTCCAGTCTTTTACTTTCCGTCTGTCCGTCTTTTGATCTGAAGTGAATCTCTTGTAGACAGCATGTATATGGGTATTGTTTTCTTATCCATTCAAATATTATAGGGCTTTTTATTAGAGTATTTAATACATTTACGTTTATAGTGATTATTGATAAATTCACAGTTACTGCCATTTTATTATTCATATTTATTCTTTTTTCCACCTTTTCCTTTAATATTTCTTATAATACTATCTTGTTGTTAAGTTCCTTTAGCTTTTTCCTGTCTGGGAAGCTCTTTATTTCACCTTCAATTTTAGTTGATAGTCTTGCTAGGTAGAGTAGTCTTGGTTATAAAATTTTTCTTCTTTCTTTTTTTTTTATCACTTTGAATATTTCATGGCAATCCCATCTGGCCTGCAAAAGTTTCCATTGAAAAATCAGCTAATAGTCTTATGCTAGCTCTTTTGTAGATAACTGCTTTCTCTTGTTACTTTTAAGATTCTCTCTCTGTCTTTAATTTTTTTGCATTTTTATTATGCTATGGCCTATGGCTTGGTGTGGCCTCTTTGGTTGGGTTCATCTTCTTTAAAGCTGTCTGCACTTTCTGGACTTCTATGCCTATTTCCTTCACCAAATTATAAAAACAGTCATTATTTTTTCAAATAGTTTTTCGATATCTTTTTCTCCCTCTTCTCTTTCTGGCATCCTTATGATATGAATGCCATTAGGCCTGATATTGTCCCAAAGGTCCCTTAAACTAAGTTAATCTTTTTTTTTTATTTTTTTTTATTTTTTTCTCTTTGCTGTTCTGGTTGGATGTTTTATGCTACCTTATCTTCCAAATCTCTGATTTGATCCTTTTCTTCATTTAATCTGCTATTGATTTTTTCTAGTGTATGCTTCATTGCAGTTACTGTATTCTTCATTTCTGAGTGGTTGTTTTTTTATGATTTTCATATCCTTGTTTATACTTACTATCACCCTGTTGAGTTCTCACTGAGTTCATCTAGTCTTCCCCTAAGTTCTTCGAACATCTTTATAACCATTTTTTTGAACTCTATATCTGGTAGATTGTTCTCTCCATTTGATTTAATTATTTTTCTGGAGTTTTCTCTTGTTCTTTAATTTGGGACATGTTTTTTTGTTTGTTTTCACAAGTGACATATACAAAGGGTAGCTTCAGCAGGCCAGGTAGTGGTTTGTTGTGGTCTAAAGCTGGCTTATGTGTGTGTTGGTTTGGGGGCCTCTTGGGAGGGACTCTGAAGTTCAGCCACAATCTGTCACCAGGCTGAGGCTATCTGGTAGGAGCTACAAAGCAGTCTGTGGTTGGTCACTGCCTATTCTGGACCTGGAGATGTGTGTGAGAGGCCACACTGCAGGCTGAGGCTAGTTGTGAAGAGTACTAGGCCTGGGGCAACTTAGCAAAAGACCCAGTGCACCCCAAGGCTTGCCACTACTGGCCCATAAAACACAGACATTAAAAGAGCCTTGGGCGGTAAACAAGTTGGGTGAATTGGAGTTTCAGGAAGTCGCCAGAGTGGATTGAGTGGTGTTCACCAGTCCAATGCAGGTTCATATTTGGCCATGTGGGGAGAGGTCTCAGAAATCGAAAGATTTTTCCTGCCTGCTACATGAAATGAGGACTCAACATGAGAACACCTACAGCTGTCCCTCCAACCCTCACCTGGAAGCCACTCAACTTAGTCTCTTCCTATATGCCTCTGTCACCTCTTACGCTGCTCCCACTCCATTGAAGGCTATGAGTGAAAGAGTCTGTGTGCAGGCCCTTTAAGAAGGACACCTGGGTTTCCCATAGCCTTCAGTCTCACTTGAATGGGTGGGGTGCCCATTGATTTTCACAGCCAGATGTGTGGGTTCCTCTTCCCAGCAGTAGCAATTTATTCTGGGGAGCCCAGTGTGGAGATGGGACCCCTCACTCTTCAGGAAGGACCTATGCAGCTGAGATATCCCTCCTAACTCTTATATTGGTATAGGACCAGTTCAATTCACATCTCTGTCCCTCCTATTAATCTTGACTTTGTCTTATTTATATCCTTAGTCATAGGTTCTGTTTAGCTAGATTTTACATGTTTCTCCAGGTTGATTGTTTTATAATTTAATTGTAATTTTTATATGGTCATGGAAGGAGGCAAGCACAGTGTTTACCTACTCCACAATCTTGGCCACTTAGCAAGAGTTACAGGGCATGCCGATGCCAGATGTTGTTTGTTTGTGGTTTATGAACCTTTGAGAGATTTTAGGAAAGTCTGAAGCAGCATCCAAGTGTTTGTATGGAAAAGCCACTGTAAGTGGCTTGGGTGGGCTCACAAGTTGGGTGAGGTCTCAGGGAATTACTAGGGCAAGGCAAATGAGTGTTAGCTAGGTTAATGAAGACTCAGATATAGCAGCCACCTGCATTTGCACTTTGGGTGCAGGCTAGGCTCAACAAAGTAACAATGACTTCTGCTAGCACTTTTGTCTAGGAGAAAGCTTCCTCTTCACCCCTTGCCCTAATGCCAGATAATTCAGTTCCTTTCCATTTGTTCCTGGCATCTTTTGAGCTGCTGCCCCAGCACTGGAGCTCAGAGCAAGCATTTCCATCGATGAGTAAATCCATACACAGGCCCTTTAAAAGGACTTCCTGCTCTGCCGGCAGCCCTTGGTCTCACTTAGGAATGATTTTTGATGTTTTCCACAGCCAGAAGTTATGGAGACTTCTTTTCTTGGCACTATAACCCTGGTTTGAGGACATTGGTATGAGGTTAGGACCCTTCATTTCTCAGGGGGGAACTCCACAGCCAATATATCCCTCCTGATTTTTAACCACAACATGTGAGTGTAGGACCAACCTGTTCTGCATCTCTGCCTCTCCTACCAATCTTGACATGGCTCCTTCTCTATGTTCTTAGTTATGCAACTTCTCTTCAGCTGGACTGCAGGTGATTCTCAATGATGATTATTCTGTAATTTAATTGTATATTTCATGTGGTCATGAAAAGTGGCAAGCACAACTTTTCCTTACTCGATCATCCTGACTGGAAGTCCTTCTTTAGTCATTTATTCACAGTATATTTAGTACTACTTTTAGTTACATGTGCAGGCCAGAGAAAAAGTAAGTTGAAAGAGTGTCTCATATTCTTAGAAGGATGTGGGTCAATTTTAGTGACCGTAGCTCAACACTATTTGTAGGCCAAATAAATAGGAATCTCTCAAGCTATGACTCACACATTAAGTTCATTGGAAAACAGCCTCCTAGGTCTTAGAATAAAGGAAAGGGTAGGATAGGGTTAGTTATTTGGATGTATTCTATGGATGAAGTTACATAACAGTCAGGTATTTTACAACAAGATTTATAGTATTATGCCTACGTCATAGAATGACATAAGGCTACCAGACTTTCTATGGCACTATGAGGATTTCTGAATGAAAATTTTAAAATATACAACAGACACAAAATCCACCAAAGTTTCAACTTATGGTATTCATATAGTTTAAAAATATTATTTTACCTTCTAGCTTCCTTATGGTTAAAGTGAGAAATATAATTTTCTATTCTCACAATAAAGAAAAAAGAAGAAGTTTTATTTCAGCATTTAATAGCAAAAAGTAAAGTAAACCACAAGCTTTGTTTCTTGACTTACATTTACTTATTTCACCTTAGATTTACAAAGAACTATAAATGATTGGCCCACAACTATTTATCATGTAAATTAATAAATATAACAAATAAATATTTTTTGTTTAGTGACTTATGTGTTGAAAACAATAAACAAGCAAAACATCCACTGTTAATGTGTCCTCTAATATTCCCTTATCTTTTCCTCCTGAAAAAGTTCAATCTGAAGAAAGGTAATCAGGCTTTTAAAAATATGAATTTAGAAAAGTTAAATAAAAATTTTAAATTAAAAGGAAACAAATCACAGTAAAAGTGAGGAAGTCAAAATTATTTTGCTTTATTATTAGTGCTGAGCCTGGAGATATTCAAGGAGCTAGAAGAAGGTATGAGGAAAAGAAAGAGATTTAGGTCTATGTCTTATGTGGAGCCTTGTCACTGAATCCTGAAATGTCCCGGGTTTAGCAAAATATTATTTTCTTTATAGAAAAAAAACTAGTAAAAGCATAGTTTATCCAAATTTTAGTGAGTTTTTTGAAGATGTAATAAAAATTAAAGAGGAGAATAAAAACAACCTTTGATTTGAAGGAAGTTAATAAAATTTCATTAACAAACTGTTAATAGCAATGGCATAAGGTGGATGGAAAGCTACTTTCATAGGCCATAAAAGCTCAATGTGTATTATTAATAAAAGTCAATAGAGCATTTAGTATAGCAGTTTACTAAACAAACATTAAATACTTTAATTCATTAGCTTCGGTGAACAGAATGAGTAATCTGTTAAGCTTTGAATCACCACAAATGATCTGCAGCTTAATACATGGCGGTAGCCTCTAAAGCAAGTGGTGAGGGTAAATATCATTTGGAGGATAAGAGGATGATACTCTTGAAAACAAAGGAAGATAAAAACCAGTTTGGTGGTAGATGAATCTCAAACAAAACTAAAAGTAGAGAAATACTTGTCTTATGCTTCATGATGTGGTGGAAAGAAAATGGTTCTCCACTTCTAAGCTGTATGATTTAGAGACAGTTAATTTGTTACCTAAGCTTTCATTTCTTCATCTGCAAATGAGTCCTATCTCACTAAGTGGCTGTAAACATATATGATAACATTTACATTGTTCTGGGACATAATGAGAGTTCATATGTAATTTTACATTTCCTTGATCATTTGGTCTCCTTCATTTCTTCCACTACATGCTTGTTCCTCCTCCTCCTCCTCCACATCCAGCTCCTCTTTGTGATATTTAAAAAGAACACATGAGTGAAGCTGTAAAATTCTTTGTGTTTCAAGAAAAGCTAAATCACAGATTACTTTTAGTTATAGATATTCATTGTGAGGACATAGAAGAAATAATTTTATTTGTCACACTGTCAACACAGATCTCAGGATTTCTAACATTAGGATATGCACTGTTCTTCATAGAAAAGAGAAAACATCATTCACTGTCACTTGGAACAGCAACCTGAGCTAAGTAATATATCTTCTTTTTATTCATCTAGTAATTAAATTTTCCAAGAGATGTTTTGATTGGGTAAGTTTATTTCACTCACTGTGGGGGACTTAATACCAAACCACTTCAGAAATGAATGGCTGTTCTCATGCCCAGCTCATATATGGGTGCATTGTCCTTGTGCACTGTTTCATAGACCAATCACCTGCATCCAGGTTTTAAAATTTGGCTATTATTACATAGTATGTTGCGTGAATCAAAGCAGTTTATGCAGGAAAATCCTGTGGGGCCACTTTGATTAAAATAGACAAGTGTATTTAATGGCCAGTTGAGAAGTTTTATGGAGATGTGCTCACATTTAATATAAAGACATAATATATTCCAGATAAAACACAATAGAAATTGTATACCTTAACTCTATTTTAACAACACTATGAAATACTTATTATGTCCTTTATATAAATGAGTTAAAAATGAAGCTCTAAAAAAATTAGCAAATATTCTAGGGTTAAACATCTGGTCCATAACCTTGGTAGGATTCAAACCAAGGTTGGCCACTGTTCACATTTTGTTTCTCACTTCACTAACAACAGTTCTGTCATTAACTCAGTGGTCTTGGGTAAGTCACTCTCCAACTTATAGACCTTTATTTCCTTATGTGAAAATAAGACATTAAATTGCATCACTGGTATCTTATATTTAAGAAATGCATAGAAATCTCCATTTTCTTTAAAATATAAAACAAATATTTATATATGAAATAAAAAGGATACTGGAACTACTCTTGTTTTTCTTCATTATTTAACTACCTTTCTCCATACTCATAGGTCTAAATTCAACTCATTTCTCAAATGCCACCTCTTCCATTTATTTCCCCTATCTATTGAACCATAAGTAATTCAACATCTTTCTAAAAGTTTATAGTATTTAACTTATACCTCTTAAGACTGTATCATTTTTTACCTTATACTCATTTGTGTAAATGTCTTAACTTCTGTGGTTAACTGACCATTCCTGGAGAGCAGGAGCTATCTCATTCATCTATTTACCTTCCATATCATCTGGCATAGTGTCTGACATATACTAAGTTTAGGGATACAAAATAGGTTGCATTTTATATGGAAACTCCAATTAAATGGTAATAGCACCGTGGTGAAACAAATTCTAACACTGTGCAAGGGTTTATAAAGAATAATAATAATGTATATGGAGAACTATTGGTTAGTTTTTATGTAACAAATCAAAGAATGTATGTCAAACTATCCTTAATAAAAAGAAGGAAATTTATCAGATCATGTAAATAAATGTCTCTATGATCTGTGATTATATCTGGTTTTAAGCACTGAAACATTATTAGGACTCCTCTTCAGATTATTTGCAATTATCTTGGATCTCTTCTATTCTGTGTGTCAGCCTCATTTTCAGTGGATTTTCCTTTATGTTATGAAAAGTGTCTGTAATTGTGTCAGATGTTAACTCTGTAACTACAGCACCCAAAGTCAAACTGTCACTATTTGTGGGTGACATGATTCTCTATATAGAAAACCCTAAAGACTCCTCAAGAGCACCACTAGAAACAATAAGCAAATACGGCAAAAGTTTCTGTATACAGAATCAATATTCAAAAATCAATGGTACCCCTATACTCTAATAATAAATTTCCAGAAAAAGAAGTGGAAAAATTAATTTCTTTTGCAATCGCAACAAAAAGAATAAAATATCTAGGAATAAATTTAATGAAACGTGAAACATCTGTATAATAAAAACTATAAAACTGTATTAAAAGAAATTGAAGAAGATACAGAGAAATAGAATGATATTCTGTGCTTTAGACTGGAAGAATCGACATAGTTAAAATGACATTATTATCTAAAGTATTATACAAATTTAATGCAATTTCCATCAAAATACCATCAATAATTTTTAAAGAAATAGAACAAAAAAAATCAGATTTGTATGTAAGCAGAAAAGACCCCGAATCGCCAAAGCTATCTTGAGAAAAAAGAACAAGACTGGAAGCTTCAGTCTGCCTGACTTCAAATTATAGTATAAAGTGACTATAATCAAAATGGCATGGTATTGTCAGAAAAACAGACACACACACAGTGGAACACAATCGAGAGTCCAGAAATACACCATGTTTATATGGGCAAGTAATTTTTGACAAAAAAGACAAAAACATACAGTGGAGAAAGGAAAGCTTCTTCAATAAATAGTGCTGAAGAAACTGGAAATACACCTGCAAAACAATGAAACTGTTGTCTATCACCACACACCAGAGTTAACTCAAAGTGGGTTAAAGACCTGAATATAGGACCATAAAAAATAAAATGCATAGAAGAAAACATAGGAACTAGACTCATGGATCTTGGACTTAAAGAGAATTTTATGAATTTGACCTCAAAGGCAAGGGAAGTAAAAACAAAAATAAATGAATGATACTACGTCAAACTAAAAAGCTTCCGCTTAGCGAAAGAAACTGTCAACAAGGTAAAGAGACAACCATCCAAATGGGAAAATATATTTGCAAGCAACACCTCAAATAAGGGCTTAATATCCAAAATATACAAAGAACTCAGACAACTCAACAACAACAACAACAAAACGATCCAACCAAAAAAAAAAAAAAAAACTGGGCAGAGGACCTGAACAGGTGCTTGTCCCAAAAAGACAACAACCATGAAAAGTTGTTCAACATCGATAGCTATTAGGGCAATGCAAATCAAAATCACAATGAGATACCATCTCACACCTTTTGAAATAGCCGTTATCATTAGGACAAGTAATAACAAATGCTGAAAAGGATGCAGAGAAAAAGGAGCCCTCATACACTGCTGGTGGAACTGCAAATTGGTACAGACACTATGGAAAACAGTATGGAGATTTCTCAAAAAAACTAAGAATTGATCTACCATGTGATCCAGCAATCCCTCTACTGGGTATTTAAACCAAAGACTTTAAAACCCATATCCAAAAAGATATTCACACACCGATGTTGATAGCAGCATTTTTCACGGTGGCCAGGACATGGAAGGTACTGAAGTACCCTATGATAGATGATTGGATAAAGAAGAGATGGTACATATATACAATGAAACATTACTAAGTCACAAGAAGAGATGAAATACTGCCATTTGAGACAACATGGATGGACCTCACAATAATCATGCTAAGTGAAATAAGCCAGACATAAAAAGTTGAAGACCACATGGTATCACTTCTATATGGGATATCAACCAAAAAGAAACAAATGAACAAAACAAATAAATAGAGACTCATGGACATGGACAATAGAGTAGTGGTTACCAGAGGGTCAGGGGCAAGGGGGGAGGAGGAAGGTAGATAGAGTAAAAGGGGTCAAATATGTGATGACATTAAAGAATTTAGAAAAATAAATAAATAAAAAGGCAAAATAAAATAAAATAAAATAATAAAACACAGCACCCAGTATGTTGATGGGACCTAGAAGATTTCAGAAATACTCTTCCATATTGGCTCAGATATTCACTCTTGAATCAACCACTGTAGTCAAGTGATAGAATAAATTGATTGGTTTTAATTAATTAGATCCTAATCCCTGAACAATATGAACTATATGGAGGGAAAACATTGCTTTTGGAAATGAAGTCACAGAAAGAAATGTGAATAGGTTCAGCTTATTAAGGAAAGAGAGACAAAATTGTTAAAATCTATTAGCTTAAATTATTGACAATCAGATTCTGCAGAAACATGGCGGAGTGAGAGATGTCCCTAGATCTCTCTCTTTGAAACAACAAAAAGCCGAACATCTAAAACTCAACAAAAAAACACCCAAACTGCACACCAGTATGTCTAAGTGTGGGATCTGTGCATAAGAGCTACCACAGATCAGAACCCCAGGTGTTGGGCAGTGGACTGAGAGTAATAAAATAGCTGCCTCTTGCAGCCACTGGAGCTCCCTGTAGGAAGAGAAGGAGGGGTGAAGGCCAGTGACTTTCCTGAACAACCAAGCCTGGAAGTGCTGAGGCTCGAATGCAGCCAATCAGAGGGCCTAGTCTTCAGGGCAGAAAGTGGAGGAGCAGGGCAGAAACACAGAGAAACAATAGCTGAATTTTGCCAGCCCCAGTTGCAAAACCTAGGCTGAGCTGCAGCCCCTAATCCCCAACCCAGAGGGCTCTTCCTGCATACCCTCTGAGACAAATAACCGGGAAGCCCCAGGGGAACCTGAGCAAAGGCTGCTGACTGAGGCTACCTCTCACAGCCTCTGGAGCTCCCTGCAGAAGGAGGGGGAGAGGGGAAGGAGCATGAGTTCCTGTGGCGAGTTCCCTGAACAACTCTGCCTTGGAAAGCTGTGAGCTGTGGCAACTGGCTACAGGGTACAGTTATCAGCCCAGAAAGTAGAGAAGTGGGATGGGATTGCAGAAGAACAATAGTTGATTTTTGCTGGTGGAGATTGCAAAACCGAGGTTGAGCCACAGCTCTCAACCCTGATCCAGAGGGCCCCTCCCCACATTCCCTCCAAGACCTATTACCTTGGAGCCCCAGGAGAATCTGAGCAAGTGCTACTGAAACAGGGAGGGATCCAAGAGACTTAGATGCCACCTATTGGAAACCAAAAGTAGAGTGCCTTATTTACAGCAGGCTAAAGAGAGACCTTTATTTAATAAATCTTTCTGGGGGGGGAGGAAACAGAATACACTTCCGTTAATGCCCATGTAGAGAAATAGACCATTAAACACCATGAACAACCAAAGTGACAAGGCAACTGAGAAAGAAAGAGAAAAAAATCTCCAGAAAATAAGCTTACATATATAGAAATATATGACTTAAATGACAGAGACTTCAGCATGGTACTTCTGAAAATTTTCAATGAGATCAAAAACAAATTGTATTGACAATTTAAGGAAGTGAAAAAACAAGATGGGCAGAGCAAGGAGATTAAAACCCTTAAGAAGAACAGAATAGATATTCTAGAGATAAAAAACGCACTGCAAGAATTGAAAAGTGAATTAACAAGCTTGGGAAATAGAGTTGATGAAATGGAGGAAAGGATCAGTGATATCAAAGACAGAAATCTAGAAATAAATCAGAAGGAAGAAGAGAGAAACCAAAGAATGAAAAATAATGAAAGAGAAATACAAGAATTAGCTGATACCATCAGGAGAGGAAACATAAGAATAATGTACTTTACTGAATACAAGGAAAAGGAGCAGGGACTAGAAAGCATTTTCAGACAAATAGTGGATGAGAATTTCCCAAATCTAAGAAATGAGCTGAAGCTTGAAATTCAAGAAGTCAACAAAACACCCAATTATCTCAACCCAAAAAGGCCTTCACCAAGACACATCGCATTACAATTATCAAAATTCAATGACAAAGATAGAATTCTTTGGGACTTCTCAGCACAGATCTTACAAGCAGGGAAGAAATGAAACCAACTATTTAAACTATTAAGTGAAAGAAACTACCAGCCTAGAATAATGTATCCTTTAGATATGAAGGAGAAACAAAAACCTTTCCAGACACACAAAAAATTGAGGAAATTCTCCACTCTGAGGCCTGCAGTACAGGAAAAACTGAAAGATGTCAGCTCACATGAAACAAAATAACAATTCCAACAAAAATACATAAATAGGAGTAAAACGACTATCATACAAATAGGAGCAGAGAGTGAAACCTTTATTAAGAGCAGGACATTACATTTTAATAATAAGTGAATTGTTAAACAAGATAGTAATGAACTTCAGCATAAATAGAAACAAATCGAGGAAACAACGATTGAAAGGAGAAGGATTCAAAGATCCATATTCACAAAAGGGAATGAAGATGAAGGCACGCAAAGAAGAAAATAGATGACTGTATATATGTGTGCGTGTGTGCACGTGTGCACGCACACACGCGCGCGCGCACACACACACACATACATACATACATATATATATATATATATATATATATATATATATATATATATATATCCTTTACATATTTGTAATGGTAACCACACACCTAAGGTTCAGAACTGAAATATATAACATGAAACAAGAAGAACCAGAGGCAAAACCCACAAAAGCCAATCAAAATAAAGAAAACAGAAACAAAAGTACAAAAAAGCGATGGAAATACCAAGCTATCAGAAGACAAAAGATATAATGGCTATAAAGAAGACTTCATATTTCAATAATCACCCTAAATGTAAATGGACTGCACTCACTAATAAAAACGCACAGAGCTGTACAATAGATCAAAAAACCAAAACCCCATTATATGCTGCCTCCAGGAGACACATCTCAGCTCAAAAGACAAATATAGACACAAAGTGAAAGGAAAGCAAATGGCATTCAAAGAAAACTGGGAACAACAGTACTAATATCAGATGAAATAGACCTCAAAATAAAAATGGTAATAAAAGATACTGAGGAACACTTCATAATGATAAAGTGAATCATGCATCAATAAGAAATAATACTTACTAATATCTACACTCCCAATCAGGGAGACATGAATTATGTAAGGCAGTTACTAACAGAACTAAAGGGAGAAACAGACCAAAATACTATTGTAGTAGGGACCTAAATACCCCACTGTCAGATATGGACAGATCATCCAAACAGAAAACCAATAAGGAAATAATATTCTTAAATGAAACATTAGACCAACTTGACATAATTGACATATACAGAGCCTTTCATCCCAAAACAGTTGCTTATGTATTCTCTAGTGCGCATGGAATATTCTCAAGAATTGACCGTAAGCTATAGAAATAGCCTCTACAAATATAAGAGGTTTGAAATCATATCAAACATATTCTCTGAGCTTTGGAACTAGAGATCAAGTGCAAAAAGGAATCAGGAAGACCCACAAATATATGGAGATTAATCAACATGCTACTGAAGAATAATTGTGCCAGGTAAGGAATAAAAAAAGGAGATCGAGAGATACATAGAAATGAATGATAATGATCGCACAACCTATCAAAACTTTTGGGACATGGCAAAAGTGATCTTAAGAGGAAAGTACATGTCATTACAGGCCTACCTCCAAAAACAAGAACTAGCCCAAATAAACTACTTAACGTTTCATCTTAAAAAAAAAAAAACTAGAAAAGGAAGAATAAATGAGGCCTAAAGTCAGTAGCAGGAAAGAAATCATCAAAACTAGAGCAGAAATAAATGAAATGGAAAACAACAACAACAGCAACAACAACAACAACAACAAAAACAATACAAAAAATAAATTCAACAAGGAACTGGTTCTTAGAGAAGGTTAATAAAATGGACAAACCCCTGGCTAGACTCATTACAGAAAAAATAGAAAGGACACACATAAACAAAATTAGGGATGAAAGAGGGGAAATTATGACTGACATCATAGAAATACAAAGGATCAGGCAAGAATCCTATGAAAAAGTATATGATAACAAATTTAATAATCTAGAAGAAATGAATGAGTACTTAGAAAATACAGTCTTCCTAGACTGAATCAACAAGATCCGGCAAATCTAAATAGACAAATCAGCAGTATGGAAATTGAAATGATTATCAAAAACCTACTAAAAAGTCAAAGTTCCAGGACCAGATGGCTTCACCAGTGATTTCTACCAAACGTTCAAAGAAGATTTAATACCTATTCTCTTCAAAATCTTTTAAAAATTGAAAAGGAGGCAGTACTTCCTCTCATTTTATGAGGCCAGTATTACTCTGATACCAAAATCTGGTAAAGATAACACAATTAAAGAAAACTACAGACCAATATCTCTCATGAACACAGATGCAAAATTCCTTAATAAAATATTAGTGAACTGAATACAGCGACATATTAAAAAGATTATACACCATGATTAAGTGGGCTTCATCCCAGGTGCACGAGGATGGTCCAGCATAAGCAAATAGATTACACCACATAAAAAAATTAAAAAAAAATAAGAATCATATGATCATAACAATAGATGAAGGAAAAGGCTTTGAGAAGATACAGCATCAATTTATGATCAAACACTTAACAAAATTGATATAGAAGGAATGCATCTTAACATAATAAAAGCCATGTGCGACAAAACCTCAGCCAACATTATACTTAATGGTGAAAAACTAAAAACCTTCCCTCTAAGATCGGGAACAAGGCAAGACTGTCCACTATCACCACTGTTATTTCATATAACGTCTAATCACCATGCTGTACAATTCAAATTAATATTCTGTTGCATGCCAAAATAATATTAGTTGAAATTAAAAAAATATATGTATATATGAAAGAAAAACAATCCCCCTTCAAATAAAGATCATTTCTTACAAATTTAAGCTTTCTTACTAATGATCTCCAGAAATCAGTACTCCCCAAAAAAGAATGTTATCATTTTTGCCAGGGTTTTACTTCCCCTCAAAAATAATTTTTCTGTATTATCTACAACCATATTTTTGTTCAAAGACACCATAACAGTGTTGGTAAGATTTTTCCATAATGATGTGGGGATTTTTTGTAATTTTGTAAATTCAAAAATTGTAATATAAATGTGATCATACAATGTGTTACATTTTGAAATTTATTTACTTTATTCAGCATAATTTTTTGGAGATTTATACATGTTCTGTGTCTAAATAGTTGTTACTTTTCCATTGCTGAGTACTATACCATCATATGAATATAGCATATTTGTTTAACCATTTACTTGTTTAAAGACATTTAGACTGATTTCAGTTTTTGAATATTAAAGATAGAACTCCTATAAACATTTTCTGTGTGTGTGAACATAAGTTTTCATTTTTCTGAGATAAATTGCTAGAAATGTTTTCATAACTTCATAATTTTCACTGTAGAAATCTTGTACTTTCTTAATTAAATGTATTCCTAAACATTTTATTTTTATGCTACTGTGTAGGAATTTTATCCTGATTTTATTTTCATATTGTTCATTGCTAGTGTATAGAAATATAACTAATGCTGTGTATTAATATTTTATCATACAAATTTGATGAACTATTTCTATTCACTATAATAGTTTTTCATGGATTCTTTAGGATTTCCTATATGTGAAATTATACCATATGCAAAAGAGATCATTTTATTTTTTTTAATTTGAATACTTCTATTTATTTTTCTTGCCTAATTGTTCTGGCTAGAAATTCCACTACTATAGTTAAATATAAATGCTGAAAGTAGGCATCCTTGCATTCTTCCTAGACTTAGAAGCTAAGCTGTGTATTTTTCATAAATTTCCTACATCCAGTTGAGGAAGTTCCT
Organism: Rousettus aegyptiacus; assembly: GCF_014176215.1. NCBI lineage: Eukaryota > Metazoa > Chordata > Mammalia > Chiroptera > Pteropodidae > Rousettus > Rousettus aegyptiacus. The sequence continues at coordinate 80,632,272 of NW_023416312.1, read as the reverse complement.
TTTTATTCTTTTTTTGTTAAATGTTTCATCATGGAAAGGTACTAGATTTTGTCCAATGATTGTTCTGCATGCATTGAGATAAAAAAGGTAATTCCTTCTTTTTATTAATATGGTTCTTATGTGTTGAAACTTCCTTAAATTCCTGAGATAAATTCCGCATGGTCCTGATATATAATTTTCTTAATGTGGTGCTAAATTCAATTTGCTAGTATTTTGTAAAGAATATTTACATCTGTAGTCATAAGGTATATTTTTCTATTGGTTTTTTTCCTTGTGATGTTTGCATCTGGTTTTGGTATCAAGATAATGCTGATCTCATGAAAGAAAAAAGTGTTTCCTTCTTGTTCAACTTGGACCACCATAATAAGATACCACAGATAGCAGTTTAAAAAATAAATTTATTTTGTCATAGTTCTATTGGCTAGAAATTCAAAATCAGAGTGCCAGTACAGTCTGGTTGTGGTAAGAACTCTTCTTGACTTCTAGATGACCAGCTGCTCTCTGTGTGTCCCAATTATCTCTTCTTTGTATATGATTGGTAAGAGATAGCAAGCTCTCCGCTCTCTTATTATAAAGGCATTGATACAATCATGACGGTTCCACCCACTAACTCATCTAATCTTAATTACCTTCCAAATGTCTCATCTCCCAATACTATCACATTGAATGTTAGGGCTTCATATGGAAATTGTTGGGGGAGGGGTCACAAACATTCAGTTCATAACATCTTTTAAAATACTTTCTGAAATTTTTTGAAAATGATTGGTGTTAATTCTTTAAATATTTGATAGAATTCACCAGTGAAGCTACCTGGCTCTGGACTTTGTTGGGAAAAAATTGATTACCAATTCATTCTATTGTTTTAGGTTTGATAAGATTTTTTATTTTTTCTTCAGTCCATTTTGGTAGTTTGTGTATTTCTAGTAATTTTTTCATTTCAACTATGAAATCTAATTTGTTGGCTTACAATTGTTCAGTGCATTCTCTTATAAACATTTTTATTTCTCTAAGGTCTGTAATAATGTCCCCACTTCAATTTCTGATTTTAGAAATTGAGTCCTTAACTATCTTTTGAAGTGGTCTAGCTAAACTTTTTTCACTTTCATTGATTTTTTCAAAGAACTTACTTTTATTTCTTGTGATTTTTTCTATTGTTTTCTCATTTCTATTTGTTTTATCTGTCCTATAACTGTAAGTCCTTCCTTCTATTAGCTCTGTATTTAGCTTATTCTTTTTATGTATATGCTTTTATTTCTTAATTACAATTGACATATATATTATATTAGTTGCATGAGTACAACTTACAAAGTGTCACAACAATCTAGTAGTCATCTGATTTCATACATCATTATTAAAATATTATTGACTATATTCCTTGTGCTATAATTTACATCTCCCTAAGTATTTCTGTATCTATAAGTTTGTTTCTTTTTTCATTTTGATTAGACGTGACATTATCTTTCTCTATCTGACTTACTTCACTCAGCACAATACCCATGTTGTTTCAGATGGCAAGAATTCATTCTTTTTTATGGCTTAGTAATATTTCATTGTATATATGCACCACCTCTTCTTTATTCATTCATACATTGATGCACACCAAGGTTGCGTCCATGTCTTGACTATTGTAAATAATGCTACAATGAACATGGAGATTCATATTTTCCCTTCAACATAATGTTTCAGGTTTCTTCAAATAAATACTGAGAAGTGGGAGTAATGGCTTCTTCTTCATTGTTCTTTTTTTTAAAATTTATTTTATCTGGTATAAGTATTGCTATCCCAGCTTTTTTGTTTGATTGTTTTTATTTTCATAAAACATCATTTTCCATCCCTTTACTTTCAGTCTGCATGTGTCTTTTGATCTAAAGTAAGTCTCTTATAGGAAGCATATGTTTGAGTTTTGTTTGTTTTCTTATGCATTGAGCCATCCTATCTTTTGATGGAACATTTAATCCATTTATATTGAAAGTAATTGTTGATAGATATACAGATATTGCCATTTTATTATTCATATTTTTAATATTTACTTCTCCTTTTCTTTTCCTCCTCCACCTTTTCCTCCTCCTTTCTTCTTCCTTCCTATAATACTGGCTTGAAGATGATGAACTTTAACTTTTTTCTTCTCTGGGAGGCTCTTTATCTGTCTTTTGATTCTAAATGATAGCTTTTCTGGGTAGAGTAATCCTGGTTGCAGGCCCTTGCTTTTCATCACTTCAAATATTTCATGCCAACCCCTTCTAGTCTACAAAGTTTCTGTGGAGAAATCAGCTTACATTCTTATAGAGCTTCCTTTTAGGTAACTAATTGCTTTTAAGGTTCTCTCTTTGTCTTTAACCTTTGCCATTTTATTTGTGATATGTCTTGTTGTAGGCTACTTTGGGTGCATCTTGTTTGGGACTCTGTGCTTCCTGGCTTGCGTATTTATTTCCTTTACCAGGTAATAAAAGTTTTCTATTGTTATGTCTTCAAATAGATTTTTAATTTTTGATATCTCTTCTTCCTCTAGTAACCCTATGATCCAAATGTTGGTACACTTGATGTTGTATCAGAGGCCCCTTAAACTATCCTCATTTTATAAAATTATTTTTTTCTTGTTACTGTTCTGATATGTGTTTTCTGCTGCCTTATCTTCTAAATCGCTGATTCGATTCTCTGGTTTGTCTAATCTACTATTGATTTATCCTAAATTATTCTTCAGTTTAGTTATTGTAAATTTTTCATTTTTATTTGTTCGTTTGTTTTCTATCTCCACTTTTATGTTTTCTATCTCTTTGTTAACTTTTTTTTCTGAGTTTATCTACTCTTCCCCTAAGTTCATTTTGCTTGCATCCCTGTGTTTGTTTCTCTATATTAGAGATTATACGTCTCCCTGTCTTAGTAGAGTGGCCTTATGTAGTAGATGTTCTGTGGTGCCCAGTGGCACAGTCTTCCCTGGTCACCTGAGCTGAATCCTCCAGGTGTGTACTTTGTATGGGTTTTCTGTGCCCTCCTGCTACAGTTAAGCCTGGATTACTGTTATCATGTCAATAGGAGGGATTGATTCTCAGGCCAGTTGGTCGTGAGAATTGGCTGGTGACTACAGTAAAGGAGCTGTTTGCAGGGGCTTTCTCTATGGAGCAGGATTTACTGTAGCAGGGCCCTGGCACACTGCAAACCAGCCCTTTGTGTGTGTTGTCCTTTGTGGCCCTTAGTGGTACTCCATCCCAGACAAAGGCCAACCACCATGCATGCAAGAGGATGCCTCCTAGGAGGGGCCCCACCACACACCGAGTTCAGCCATCACCTGTGCCCTTCCTTCCCAGGTCTTGAATGTGCTTCAAGAGGTCAAGGCTCAAACCGAGATCACTTGCCACTGGTGACAGGTTTATGGCTGCTCAGCAAGAAGAACAGGACTCACCAAGGTCAAATGCTGCTTGTTTAGGTTTGTGAAACTTTAAGGGATTTAGAAAGTCTGCAGCATGAATCAAGACAGACTATTGGTACAGAAAATTCACTGGAAGTGTTTTTGATAGGCCCACAATTTGTGTGGAGTGGAGTCTCAGGGAATTACCAGGGCAGTGCAACCAGTGTTAGCCAGATTGATAGAGGCTCAGATATGGCAGCCACTTGTGTCTGCACACTAGATAGGGAAAGTGCTCAACAAAGGAACAATGGCCTCTGCCAGAATTTCTGTCTGAGAGAAAGCTGTCTCTCCAGCACTTGCCCTAGAGTCAATTGACTCAGTTTCTTTCCAGAGGTCCCTGGTGCTTTTCGAGTTGCTGTCCCAGTGCTGGAGCACCGAGTGAGTTTATCAGCAAGTAAGTCCATGCACTTGCCCTTTAAGGAAAATTCCTGGGACTCCCACAGCCCTCCATTTAACTATGCCACGATCTCTGCTGTTTTTCACCTCTAGATTTTGTGAGGCCTATTCTTCCCGGCACTTAAACTCTGAGGTGGGGACTCTGGTGTGGGGCCGAGACCTCTTATTCTTTCAGGAAGACCTCTGCAGCTGAGATACCCTTTCCAATTTTTAACTGGCACATGCTGTGTGGGTTTAGCCCAGTCCACATCTCTACTTCTACCAGTCTGAGTAGCTTCTTCTGTATATCTTTAGTTGTGAGACTTCTGTTTAGCTGGACCTCAGACAATTTTCAATGATGATTGTTGTGTAGTTTAGTTGTAATTTTGATATGGTAGTGAGAGGAGGCAAGCAGAGCTTTTACTTACTCTACCATTTTGACTGGAATCCCTAGCTTACTCTTATTTTTTTCATACCCTCATGGTCTAATGTTAGATTATTGATTTGGGATCTTTTTTCTTTTTTAATGTAGGTATTTATAGCTATAAATTTCCCTCTGAGTATTGCCTTTGTGGTATCCCATAAGTTTTCTTAAGGTCTGTTTTCACATTTACTTACCTTAAGGTATTTCTAATTTTACTTGTAATTAATTCCTTGACCTACTGGTTGTCTACGAGTTTTATTTAATTTGAACATATTTATTAATTATTCAGTTTTCTTTCTCTTATTCATTTCTCATTTTATTTCATTGTTGTGAGAGAAGACACTGTATACTTTTATTCATTTAAAATATATTAATGCTCGTTATGTAGCATAGTATGTGGTTTATCCTTAAAACTTCCATGTTTAATTGACACAAATGTGTATTACATTTTTGTTGAATGATTTATATAAGTCTGTATGTCTAGTTGGTTTATAGTATTGTTCAATTCACCTATTAACTTATTGATTTGTCTAGTCGATGAATGTAGATTGAAAGTAGGGCATTGAATTTTTCAACTATTGTTATAGACCTATTTCTCCCTTTAATTCCATCAGTTTTTACTTCATATATTTTTGGACTCTTTTTTATGTGCGTTTATATTTGTTATATATATATATATATATATATATATATATATATATATATATATATATATATATAATTTATTATGGTGACATTGATTAACAAAATCCAGTAAGTTTCATGTGTACAATTCAACAGTAAGGCAAATACACACACACACACACACACATATGTGTGTGTGTGTGTGTATCTTTGTGTTATATATTTTTGACAGATATTGATTTTTTATCAATAAATAATATCTTTGTCCCTTTTAATATTTTTATCTTAAATTATATTTTGTCTGATATTAGTATAGCCAGTCCAGCAATCTTTGGTTACTATTTTCAGGGAGTATTTTTTCTATTTTTTTTTACTTTTAATATCTTGTCATTGGATGTCAAATAAGTCCGTTGTAGACAACATATAGTTGTATCATGTATTTTTAAATCCATTCTGCATGTCTCAGCCTTTTAATTGAGAACTTTAATCCATTTATATTTAAATAATTGCTGATAAAAAAGTACTTACTTCTGACATTTTGCTATCTGTTTTCTATATGGCATATATTTTATACTTGTCAATTCATCCATTACAGGTTTGTCTCGTGATTGTTATTTTTCTCTAATGACATATCCTTCTCTTGTTATTTTTCTGTGTATTTAATTATTTGTGGTTACCCTGATAATTAAAATATCATCTGAACTTCCAACATTCCACTTTAACTTAATACCAACTTATTTCTAAAGTGTAAAAAACTCTGCTCTTTTATGCTCCCATCTCTCTTTTTCATGTCATTGTCACAATGTACATTTTGATACAGTATGTACCTATTAACACAAATTTATACTTGTTGTTTTAAGAATTTTTCATTTAAAAAGAGGAGCTATACACTGAAACTGCAGTAATATTGTCTTTTATGTTTATCTATATAGCTACATTTATCTTATTTTCACTACTTTTTATGGCTTCAAATTACTTACTAGAGTCCTTCCATTTTAGCTTGAAAAATACCTTTAGAATTTTTTTATATGTGGATTTACCAGTGTTTTGTTTATTTGTGAATGTATTAATTTCTCCTTTGAGTTTGAAGGATAGTTTTGAAAAACATAGAACTCTTCGTTAACAGATTTTGTTTTAACACTTTGAATATTTCATCTTACTGCCTTCTAGCTTCCATGGATTCTTAAGAGAAATTGACTGCTAATCTTATCGAGGATCCCATGCATGATAAATAGCTTCTCTCTCTTTGTTTTCAAGATTCTTTGTCTTTAGCTTTCAATAATTTGACTATAATGTGTGTTGGTGCAGATTTCTTTGAATTTTTCTTTTTTTGTAGTTTATTGATCTCTTCGGCTGTGTAGATATTCATGTTTTTTTTTTTCATCAAATTTGGGAAGTTCTTGGGCATTATTTTTCAAATATTCTGCCTACCACTTACTCTCCATCCTCTCCCTCTGGGATTCTCATTGTGCATATATTGGTTCCACTGATCTCTTATGTTCTGTTCACTTTTCTTTATTGTTTTCTCTTTTGCTCTTCAGACTGGCTAATTGCAATTGGCCTATTTTTAGGTTTATTGAATATTTCTCTGCTTGCTCAAATTTTCTGTTAATACTTTCTAGTGAATATTTTATTGCAGTTATCTTTAGAATCTCTATTTTGTTTATTTTATAATTTCTATCTCATATTTAATATTTGTTAAGTAAATATACTTCTGGTTTAATTTATTTCCTTGTCCCTCATGTCTTGCCTTTATGAGCATATTTAAGACAGTTTTGACAATATTCTATTATTGTCTTATTCTTCTGTTGTAAGGCCATAGTGTTTTGCTTCATCACATACTTTGCAATTTTGTTGAAACCTTAGTATTTTTAATATTATAATGTAAAAACTTGAAATTAGATTCTTTTCTTTAAGTTTGTTGTTGCTTCATGCGGACTGTTCTTTATATTGTTGTTATTGATTTAGTGTCTTTCTATTTTTGTAAACTCTATGTTTTTTTTGTGTACTATCACCAGAGTCAGTTCTGTTACATAGTTGGTCAAATAGAGTTTTAACAGAATTTCTTTAAATGCCTAGAGCAAAGCAAAAAAAAAATATCTCTTCTTAACTTTACAAACTGGTTCTGTGTTAGGGAGCTCCTTTGATACTTAGCCAGTCTGTTTACAACTCTGCCTTCTCCCTCATTTCTTGAGGTCATAAAGCCTGAAGGTTAGCCAGAAGATAGAGGGTAGGGCCTTCCCAGGTCTTTGCTGAGTGTGTGTCCAGTTCTGGACATGTTCATGTTCTTCTAAATTCCCTTGTAGATATGGTAACTTTAAAAAGCCCATTCACCACAATGAAGTACCACTTCACACCAGGTAGGATATATTCAGAAATATAAAAAATAACAATTAGTGAAAATGAGGAGAAATTGGGACCATCATTCATTGCTGGTGGGAACGTGAAATAGTACCCCACTGTGGAAAGCAATTTGACAGGAGACAACAATTTCACTTTAGCTACATACTAAAAAAGATTAAAAAACAGATATTCTAATAAATGCATGTACTCACATGTTCATAGCAGCATTATACACAATTTCCAAAAGGCAGAAACAGTCCAAATTTTTCATCAAGAGATGAATGGATAAACAAATTACATATACACATACAGTGGGATGTTATTCAGCCATAAAATAGATGAAGTACTGACAAATGTTACAACTTGAGGTAAGTAAAAGAAGCCAAACAAAAAAGGTCATATATTGTTTGATTCCATTTATAGAAAATATCCAGAATAAGTAAATTCATAGAAACAGAACATAGGGTTGGTAAAATTGTTTTGGAACTTGATAGAGGTTGCATGAACTTGTGAATGTACTGTCACTTAATTGTTCACTTTAAAATGGTAATTTTTTATTGTGCAAATTTCACTTGAATAAAATATATTTTATTCTTTTATGTGTATCTTTTTCCAACTTCTTTCTTCTTAGGCTAAACATTAAGGCTAAACCTTAATATTTGTTCTGTGGATTAAGACTGTTGCAACTAACACTTGTCACTTTAAATGCCTTAAACAAATGATTCTCAGGAAGTGATTCTGGACTGGGGAAAGTTCTGCATCAGATTAAACAAAAGCCCTTGTCCCAGTCTTAGAAGAAGCCACATAACGTGTCAAAATTCTATGTGAATAAACACTATATTTCTCCTTATGGTATCAGAAATCTGCATCAGGAGTGCAGAGTGAGGTCTTCATGGTCACCACCAATCGTGGGACTAGAAAACTATAAGCAGAAAATTTAAAACACTGCAGTCCTTTCTTACCATAATACAGCAGCTTCTTTGTTAAGTATTTCCCTGATTGTTGTACACTTTAGCTAGATTTCAGAAAAGGTTGATTTTCCAAGGTATTAAATACTAGCCCCTTTTCAGGTGTATGGTTTCTAAATATTTTCTCTCAGTCTGTAGCTTGTCTTTTCCTCCTCTGGATTTCCAGAGATCAAAAGGTTTTAATACTGAAGAGATCCAGTGTATTAATTTTTCCTTTTAGGGATTTTGCTTTTGGTCAAATCTTATAACCCTTTGCCTAGACTTGGATCCTCCATCTGTTTTTCTTTTAAATGTTTTATTGTTTTGCACTTGGTATTTAGGTCAATGACACATTTTGAGTTATTTTTTGTACAATGCGTGAGCTGTAGGTTGAGATTTATATTTCTTATTTGTTTATAGATGGCCAATTGTTTCAGCACTATTTATTTAAAATGCTACCCTTTCAAAATTAACTAATTAATTAATTAATTAAACTTTTTAATTTTAATTTTTCTGGCTTCCATCCCCACTCTTGCCTCCATCCCCACTCTTGCCTTCAATGTACATTAAAAATCCAACACCATGACTGATTACGAAGTACATCACAACCAATTAAAAGGAAAAAAATGAAATAAAGGCTGAACTCAACAATAAAAAGAAAGAAAAGAGGAAGGAGGCTATGAATGTGAGGAAGGATATTAGTTCTCTCTTTTTAGATGTAGTGAACTATATGCAGACTGACAACCTGGATCTAAAGAAGCTCATGGATTTCTACTTGATGAACTGCATTATGAGCCAGCTAGACATGGCCACATGGCTGTCAATAGCTTTGTGAAGGACTGTGAAAGTCTCAATCCTCTCATTTGGGGCTTGACAGTCAGAACCATGGGGTGCATTGAGGTGTACTAGATTACAGAATATCTCTCTGAGCCCCTCTGCTAGTACTTGAAGGATAAATACTCTTATGTTTGGAAAACAGCAGCAGTCTATGTGACACAACTCCATCATATTAATGCCAAATGGTGAAAGATCAGAGATTTCTGGATTCTTTCAGGATATCATAGCAGATTCAAATCCAATGGTAGTGGGTAATGCTATAACAGCATTATCTGAAATCAGTGAATCTCATCCAAACAGCAACTTACATGATCTGAACCCACAGAACAACAATAAGCTGCCGACAGCCCTGAATGAGTGTACTGAATGGGGTCAGGTTTTCATCCTGGACTGCCTATTTAAAAATGACCCTAAAAAATGACCAAGAGGTTTAGAGTATCTGTGAGTAGCTAACTCCCTGGCTATCTCATGCCAACTCAACAGTGGTGCTTTCATCAATAAAAGTCCTAATGAAATTTCTTGAGTTGTTACCCAAGGACTCTGACTACTACAATACACAGCTGAAGAAATTGGCCCCTCCACTTATCGCTTTTCTGTCTGGGGAGCCAGAGGTGCAGCACATTGCCCTGAGGAACATCAACTTAATTTCCCAGAAAACGTTGGAATTCAGATGATTTCATCTGTGTTAAATTGGGGAAGTTGGATGCCATTAATTGTTTAGCATTCCAAGCCAATATCACCCAGGCTCTATCAGAATTGAAGGAATATGCTGCAGAGGTGGATGTTGACTTTATTTGCAAAGCTGTACAGACTGCTAGACAGTATTACCATCAATGTGGAGCAATCTGCATATCCCTGTGTAAGCATATTGTATGATCTCATCCAAACCAGTGTAAATTATGTGGTCCAAGAGGTGATTGCTGTCATCAGGGACACCTTTCGCAAGTACCCTCACAAGTATGAAAGTGTCAGTGTCACTCTTTGTAAGAACTTAGACTCACTGGATGAGTAGATTTTCAGGCAGCTATGATTTGGATTGTGGGAGAACATGCCGAAAGAACTGATGATGGAAATGCATTACTACAGAGCTTCCTGGAGGTTTTTTTTTTATGATGAAAGCACCCAAGTGCAACTCATTTTGCTTACTGTCATAGTGAAGCTGTTCCTTAAAACCTATTAGAAACACAGGATCTGATAAAGTGGGTCTTGAGTTTGGCAACACAGGATTCTGATAATTCTGATTTTTGAGAGCAGGGATATATCTATCTATCTATCTATCTATCTATCTATCTATCTATCTATATATATATATATATAAACTTCTCTTAATGGACTCTGCCACAGTCAAAGAAGTAGTCCTATCTGAGAAGTTACTGATCTCTGAGAAGACAGATCTTATCGAGCCAATTCTGCTGGATGAGTTAATCTGCCACATTGGTTCTTTGGCCTCTGTGTACTACAAACGTTCCAATGCTTTCGTGGAAGAAAATCATGGAATCCATCAAAGACATTTGACAATGCATCATGGAAGTACTGATGCAGGTGGCAACCTTGTTGGCACCACCACTGCCACCAACCTGGAGCAATCTCAGGTGATACCCTCTCAAGGTGACCTTCTGGAGAACTTTTAATATTCAACTCTGTCCCTCAGTCGACCTGCCACAGATATCCTTTATGCAGGTGGAAGCAATGGATCTTTTGAGAGGAAGACTAGATAGTCTAGTGGGGCATTCTTTCCTCCTATCATGAGTGTCTGCAATCTTTGCTCCTTTACCTACTGCAGTAGTCTGAATGACCTATTTGAACTCTCACAGAAATAGGAATGACACCTGCTTGATATGTGTCTCCTGAGGTGATCTGGATGCCTGTAGGGCTAAAGACTTAGAGATATACAGAACATTACTTATTGCCAAGGGCACATCTACATGGACATGAACTTGCCTCTCAATTCCTTGGGCCCAGTCATGATGATGGAACCTCTGAAAACTCTGCAGGTTGCTGTGAAAAACAATATTAATGTATTCTACTGCAGCTGCCTCATCTCACTCAATGTGCTATTTGTAAAAGATGGCAAATTGAAACACCAGGTCTTCCTTGCAACATAGAAGGATATTCCCAATGAAAATTAACATCAGTTTAAGATTAATGTCATTTAAATGCTGACACCATTTCCAGAAAGTTGCAAAACAACAACGCTTATACTGTTGCCAAGAGGAATGTGGAAGAGCAGAACATGCTGTACCAATCCCTGAATTTCACTTAATTGGATTTAATTCTTGGTTGAGCTACGTATCCATACAGGAAACCCCAATTATATGCCGTTGCTGAAGTAGAGCACCTGATCTCTCAGTACACCTATCAAATCTTTCAACAGAATTTTGAAAAACTAATAGACTGGCTCAATGCCTTCCAGCCATCCTATGATTAGTGCAAGACGATAATTCTTAACTGGGAAAAATTATATTGCCATATAGAATCTGAACCCAAATATGCTGAGGTTACCCACTAAGGTAGTGCCTAGTCTAACCTGTGCTAACATTAGGGGTCAAATGTTGGATAGTTTAGGTTATTTTAACATTTGTAACTGCTGCTTTAGTCACATTCCACCTCTTGTCACCTGCTGCTGCTATCTGTCCTTACTTGTGGGACTTTTCCATATTGTGCCAGTGGCTGGCAATTTTGAGTATAGTTTGATATTTTGTAATTAAGAGCTCAATTCAAAAGCAAAAAAAAAAAGAAAAAATATTAAAGCAAGGAAAAGTGTCACTGAAACATAAAAAAATACTGCTCTTCCTTCATTAAGCTGGTTTGCACTTTTGTCAAAAACTCAGTTGAAAGAGAAAAAAAATAGCGTAGATGATAGAAGCTATGTTCATCCCTCTGGTGACCAAATCAAACTAGTGACGGAAACAAGGAGCAAGCAGCAAGGAAAAATCACCTTGGATCTAGATGAACAAGCCATACAACTAGGGAGAAATCCAAGAAATCACACTGCAATGGCAGAAGGTAGGGCAGGGCAAGGATGCAGGGCCGCCTGGTCCCGAGCAGCTGAGATGGTGGCTGTGGAAGCCCCAGATGCCTCTTAAAGGGGCCGTGTCTGCAGTGGATTTTCACGGTGACAGACCTTTTAACTCTGAGCACCAGTGCCGATTCAGCTGCATGCAAGGGTCACCAAGGACTTATAGGGAGACATTGCTGGAGTGAGAGTCAAAGCAAGACTTGCTCTGTACAGAAGTGCAGGTAGTATCCATTGTTCCCTGTTGAGGCTTTCCCCCTCCCAGTGCACAGACACAGAGCTGTCATAGCCAAGATACCATAAAACTAGATAACAGAGGTCAGTCCGCCCAGAGGATCCCCTGAAACACCGCTTCCCCCAACTCATGGCCCCACCCAAGCCACATCCAGGTATATCTTCAGCAAATCAGGTGTTCCTTCCTGAGCAGTACATAGACTCACACTAGAGGCAGCTGGCCTCAGTTTCTGGTGTGGCTTTTTGAGGCTTCTGTGGATTGCTTGCTGAATCTTAACAGGTAGCCCCAGAAAGGCAGAGGCTCGGACTAGATTTGGCCTGCAACTGAACCTCTCTCAAGACTGTGCCGCTGGTCACATACTTCCCAAATCCACACTAATAAGATCGGGACACTTAGGAACCTTGCTTAGTACATAGAAACAGACACATAAATTCAGCCAAAATGAGAAGACAAAGAACCCATATGAGAGAACAGAACAGAGATCCAGATAAAATGGAGTCAAGTAGTCTAACAGTTGCAGAGTTCAAAACACTGGTTATAAAGATGCTCAATGAACTTTTGGGCACTGTAGATGAATTCAGTAAGAGCTTCAACAAAGAGATAAAAAAAACCCCGTAAAAATGGAAATAAAAATTATAAAAGGAACCTTTCCAAAATGAAGAACACATTATCCAAGATGAGAAGTATATTAAATGGAATAAACAAAAGAATAAACAAAGTGAATAAACAAAAGGATCAAATGCCTTATTGAGAAGATGGGAAAGCCAAGGACACTCATTCACAATGGCAAAAAAAGATGCCAGAACTATAAAAATAATTTAAGAAGCACATAGGACACTATTAAAGGTCCAAATATCCATCTGATCAGCGTAACTGAAGAAAGTCAAGATGTTATACAGCTGTTTGAAGAAATAATGATGGAAAACTTCCCTAACCTGGCGAAGGAAATTAACATAAAACCCCAGGAAGCTCAGAGAATTCCAAAAATCAGGGATCCAAAGAGGCCCACATCAAGACACATCATAATTAGAATATCAAAAGTTAAATACAAAAAGAAGAATATTAAAAGAATCAAAAGAGAAACAGATAGTTACTTATAAGGGAGCACACTTAAGACTGGCAGTTGATTTCTCAAAAGAAACTATGCAGGACACAAAGACTTGGCAAAAATTATATTCTATGTGTTGAAGACCCAGGATCTACAACCAAGAATATTTTATCCAGCAAAGCTATCATTTAGAGTTGAAAGATATACAAAGATCTTCCTAGACAAAAATAGGCTGAAAGAATTTATCAACACAAAGCCAGTATTACAAGAAATATTGGAGGGACTTCTTTAAGAAGTAAAAAAGTATCAAAAACAGGAATAAAGAATGGTAATAACTTCATTCCTATTAATAAGTATCTCAAATGGAAAAGAATTAACTGCTCCAACCAAAGATAGAGCAGCCGAAAGTATAAAAAAATCAAGACTCCTACATATGCTGCCTACAAGAGAGTCACTTCAGATTAAAAGACTCATGGGAACTAAAAAGAAAGGGATGGAAAATGATATTGCTCTGATGGACCTAGAAGGTATTTAAGTCAAACGGAGAAAGATAAACACTATATGATTTCACTTATATGCAGAATCTTAGGAATAAAAAGAAGAAACTAATCAAAAACAGACTCACAAATATATAGTGGACAATTTGGTGAGAGACAGAGGGGAGGAGGGTTGGGGGCTGAGAAAATGGGGTGAAGGATTAAAGAAGTATAAATTAGTAACTGATGCATAATCACCAATTTGGGGAGCATGGCATAGGGAATGCAGTTAGCATTCATAGGTTGGCTAGGTGGAAGGTCAGTGGAGAGAAGGAGCAATTGGGGGGATTGTTTTACAAACTATACAGATGTCTAATCAGTGTACTGTATACTTTAAACTAATTAACATTAATAAATTAAAAAAGAAAAAAGAATTATGGTTAAAGCACCCTTTGTTAAAATAAAATGTAAAAAATCAATGTACATGGATAACATTTTCAGTTAAAAAAATCTCAGTTGAGCATATTTCTGTTTCTCTTTCTGGGTCCTCCATTTTCTTTATGTGTATGCTCTTCCACTGAAACCACACTATCTTGATTACCAAACCCCCATCCACCTGGACACCATCTGTTTATTCTCTGAATCTGAGTCTGTTTCTGTTTTCTTTGTTCACTTATTTTGTTCTTCATATTTCACATGTAAGTGAGAGCATATGGTATTTGCCTTTCTTATTTATTTCATTTAGCATAATATTTTCTAGGTCTGTCCAAGACATTGCAAATAATAATATTTCATTTTTGATATGTGACCAAATAATATTTCAGTGTGTATGTATATAATTGTTTTAGACAATTATCTATTGATAGACACCTAATTTGTTTTCATATCTTTGCATTAATAAATACTACCACAGTTAACATAAGGGTGCATGTATCTTGTTACATTAGTGTTTTGGATTTCTTGAAATAAATACTCAGAAGTGGAATTGCTGCATCACAAGGTAGTTGTATTATTTAATTTTCTTAGACAACTCCAAACTGTTTTCCAAATAGCTGTACCAATTTTCAATCGTACCAACAGTGTACAAAGGTTTCTTATTATACACATTCTCGCCAATACTTGTTTTTTGACTTATTGATGATAGCCATTCTGACAGGTGTGAGATGATATCACATTGTAGTTTTAATTTACATTTTTAAGATGATTGGTACAAACTAATGAAAAACAAACTCACAAATATAGTGGACAATTTGGTGACAGACAGAAGGGAGAAGTTGGGGGGGTGAGAGAATGGGGTAAAAAGTTAAATAAGTACAAATTAGTAATTGATAGTTGGTCATGGGGATGGGGAGCACAGCAGAGAGAATGCAGTAATCATTAATAGGATGGCTAGGTGGAGGGCCAGGAAAGGGAGGGAGCAATTGGGTGATTGTTTTATGAACTATATAGATGTCTAACCAATGTACTGTATACTTGAAACTAATCTAAATAAATAAATTTTAATAAAGAAAGCACAAATAAATACTGTTTTTTCAGTAAGCACAGTAAATATAAATGAATCAAATTTTTAAAAAATGGATGAATTTTATAATATGTAAATTATGCCTTAATAAAATTGTTTTAAAAAAGAAAAAAAAAGATGATTAGTGATCTTGAGAATCATTTCATATGTCTATTGGCCATCTGTATGCACTCTTTGAAGAAATGTGTATTCAGGTACTCTGCTCATTTTTTAATTGGATTGTTTCATTGTTGTTGTTGTTGACTTGTATGAGTTATTTATAAATTTTTAATATTAATTACTTAATAAATGTATCATAGGCAAATATATTTTTCTATTCAGTAGGTTGTATTTTTGTTTTGTTGATGGTTGACTTTGCTGTGCAAATAATTTTTAGTTTGATGTAGTTCTATTTGTTTGTCTTTTTTTCCCTTGCCCAAGGAGATATACCAGGAATAAAAATATTACTAAGAGCAATGTCAGAGAGATACTGTCTATGTTTTCTTCTCGAAATTTTATGGTTTCAGGTCTTAAATTTAAAACTAATCCATTTTTAATTTATTCTTGTATATGGTTAAAAAGGTGGTCTAGTTTCATTTTTTTCCATGTACCTTTCCAGTTTTTTCAACAACATTTATTGAAAAGACTGTCTTTACCCCATTGTATATTTTTGCTTTTGTCATATCTAAAATGAACATACATGCATGGAACTATTTCTGGACTCTTTGTTCTGTTCTATTGATCTATGTGTTTTTATGCCAGTAACATGCTGTTTTGATGACTGTAGTTTTGTAATACAGTTTGAAATTTGGTAGTGTGATAACTCCAACTTTTTTCCCTCAAGATTGTAGTGCCTATTCAAGATCTTTTGTGGTTCCATATAAATTTTAGAATTATTTGTCCTAGTTCTGTAAAAAATGTCATTGGAATTTAATAAGGATTGCAATGAATATATGAATTGCTTTGGATAGTATAGACATTTGAATGATGTTGATTCTTCCTACCCATGAGCACAGTATGTGCTTCCATTTATTTGTATCTTCTTCAATTTTTATTTCAATGACATAATTTTTCAAGTACATGTCTTTACGTCCTTGGATAAATTTATTCCTAGGTATTTTATTGTATTCGATACAATCGTAAATGAAATTGTTGTCTTAGTTCATCTTTCTGATAGTTTATTGGTGCATAAAAATGCATTCAATTTCTGAATATTATCTCTGTACCTTGCTATTTTACTGAATTTATTTATTAGTTCTAAAAGTTGGATTTTTTTTTGATAGAATCTTTAAGGTTCTCTCTATACAGTATCATGTCATCTACAAATAATGACAGTGTTACTTTTTTCTTTCTAATTTGAATGCTTTTCATTTCTCTTGTCTGATACAGTAGCTAGGACATCCAATAATATGTTGAATAGAAGTTGTAAAAGTGAACTTCCTTGTTTTCTTCCTGATCTTAAGAAAAATTCGTTTAGCATTTTCCTTTTGAGTATGATGTTAGCTGTGAATTTGTCATATATGGTCTTTGTTATGTGGATGTATATTCTCTCTACTACTTTGCAGAAAGTTTTTATCATAAATGGATGCCATATTTAGTCAAATGCTGTTCTATTGTTATTGATATGATCATATGATTTTTATCTTTCAACTTGTTAATGTGGTATATGACATTAATTGATTTACAGATATTAAATTAACCTTGAATTTCAAAAATAAATTTAACCTGATAATAGTGTATGATCTTTTAATGTATTGCTGAATTCAGTTTGCTAATATTTTGTTTAGAAGTTTGGAATATATATTTATCATCAATATAACCCTATAATTTTTATTTTTTGTAATGTCTTTGATTTTGAAATGAGGAAAATGGTGGCCTCATAAAATGTTTTTGGGAGCCTTCCTTCTTCTTGAATTAATAAGATTTTGAGAAGAACAGATGTTAATTCTTTGAATGTTTGATAAAATTCACATGTAAAGCCATCTGGTCCAAAACTTTATTTTTTTTTCAGAGTTTTTTAATTACTCATTTGATATCCTTAGTAGTGATTAGTTGATTCAGACTTTTTGTTTCTTATTAAATCAATCTTGGGAAATGGTATGTTTCTAGGAGTGTATCAAGTTCTCCCACATTGTCCAATTTATTGGCATATAATTGTTCATAGTCTTTTCTTGTAATTCTTTGTATTTCTGTGGTATCAGTTGCCCTTTCTCTTATATTTCTGATTTTATTTATTTAAGTTTTCTTACTTATTTTCTCGATGAACTAGATTAAAAGCTTATCAATTTTATCTTTTCAAAAGTCAGCTTTTGTTTTCATTAACCTTTATATTTTTTTAGAGTCTATTTATTTTAATTTCACATTAATTTTTATTATTTCCTTTATTTTACATGCTTGAGATTTGCTTGCTGTTTTTTAGGTATTATTTAATTTACAGGCATGCCATCGGTTAATGAAATTATGTAATGTTCAACCGTACAATTCAATAATGTGTCATATGTAAATTCAAATTGAATTACCTTCCATCACCACATATTTGACATTCTTTACCTTTTTCTTTCTGTTTCCCTTCTGATTTCTTTCTGGTAACCACTAAAATGGTGTCCATGTCCAAGAGTCTGAGTTAGTTTGTCATGTGCATTTGTTGCTTTCAGTTTTATACCACACATATGGGTGAAATCATGTTTTTCAACTTCTTCTGTTTGACTTATTTTGCTTTGCAGGATAATCTCAAGATCCATCCATGTTGTCTCAAATGGCAGTATTTTATCTTTTCTTGTGGCTGAGTAATATTTCATTGTATATATTACCAAATCTTTATCCACTCATCTGTTGAAAGAATACTACAATGAACATTGGAGTGCATATATCTTTGTGAATAAAAGTTTTCTTTTTACTTTTTGAATAGATACCCATAAGAAAAAGTGCTGGATTATATGGTAATTCAATTATTAATTCTTTGAGGAAACTCTATACTGTTTTCTATAGTGATTATACCAGTTTACATTCTCACCAGCAGTGTATGAGGATTCTTTTTTTTCCCCACGACTATTCCAACACTTATTACTTGTCTTGTTGTTGATAGCCATTCTAACAGGTGTGAGGTGTTATCTCATTGTGGTTTTGATTTACATTTCCCTAAAAGTTAGTGCACTTGAGGATCTTTTCAAATATCTATTGGCCATTGGTATGTCTTCTTGGAAGAAGTGTCTGTTCAGGTCCTCTGCCCAATTTTTTGAAATTCTATTGTTTGATTTTTTGTTGTTATTGAATTGTTTGAGTTCTTTATATATTTTGTATCTTAACTCCTTATCATATGCATTGTTTGCAAATATCTTCTCCCATTCAATTAGTTGTCTTGGCAATGGTTGCTTTTGCTGTGCAGAAGTTTTTTTTTTTTTGATATAGTCCCATTGATTTAGTTTTACTTTTACTCCCCTTGCATTTGAAGTCAAATTCATGAAATTTTCTTTATATTCAAAGTCCATGTGTTTAATATTCTATTTTATGAAATTTATCATTTAGTTAGTATTTAGTTTAGTTTTAGTTATATTTAGGCTTTTGATCTATGTTGAGATAATATTGTAGTATGGTGACAGATAAGAGTCTAGTTTCATTCTTTTGTAGGTGGCTTTCCAATTTTCCCAGCAGAATTTATTAAAGAGAATTTCTTTTCTCCATTGTCTGTTTTTGGCTCCTTTATTGAAGATTTTGCAGATATATATATGGGAGTTTATTTCTGGGCTCAATACTGTTCCATTGGTCTGTGTGTATGTTTTTTTCTGCCAATACCAGGCAGTGATACTTCTTGTTTTGTTTTGTTTTGTTTGTTTTTCTCAAAATTACTTTTGTTATTTGGAGTCTTTTATGATTGCATACAAATCTGATAATTTTTTGTTCTACTTATTTAAGAAATAGATTGGGACTTTGATGGGAATTGTATTAAGTCTATATATTGCTTAGAGTAATATGTTGATTTTAACTGTTAACTTTTCCAGTCAATGTACATGAAATATATTTTTCATTTCTCTGTCTTTTTCAATTTCTTTTAATAGCGTCAAAATTTTTGTGTATAGTTTATTCACATGCTTCGTTGAGTTTCTTTCTAAGTATTTTATTCTTTTTGCTGCAATTGTAAAATAATTTTTTTCATTTCTATTTCTTAAAGTTCATTGTTAATGTATTGAATTTGTATCCTGAAACTTTACTGTTTAATGTTTTAAAAGGTTTTTTAGTAGAATCATTAAGGTTTTCTATATAGAGAATTATGTCATTTGCAAAAGGTGACAATTTTAATTCTTCATTCCCTATTTGGATGCCTTTTAT
The DNA here is from genome assembly GCF_014176215.1 of Rousettus aegyptiacus. Taxonomy (NCBI): domain Eukaryota; kingdom Metazoa; phylum Chordata; class Mammalia; order Chiroptera; family Pteropodidae; genus Rousettus; species Rousettus aegyptiacus. Next base: position 80,612,714 of record NW_023416312.1, on the reverse strand, counting down.
TTTTGTCTTGATTTCTCTAAGATTTCCAACTCTATATTTATTAATAGTGGTGAAAACAGACAGGCTTGTCTTGTTCCTGATCTTGAAAGGTTTTTAGTTTTCACCATTAAGTATAATGTTTGCTGAGGGTTTGTCATATATGGCCTTTATCATATTGAGATACTTTCCTTGTATACCCATTTGGTTAAGTGTTTTAATCCTAATTGAATGCTATATTTTGTCAAATACTTTTTCTGCATCTATTAATATAATCATATGATTCTTATCTTTAATTTTGTTTATGTGGTGTATCATTAATTAATTTGTGTATGTTGAACCATCCTTGTATTCCCAGGATGAACTCTACTTGATTGTGATGTGAATTTTTTTAAATGTATTGTTGTATTAAATTTACTAGTATTTATTTAGGATTTTTCCATCTAAATTTATCAGAAATATTGGTCTATAGTTTTCCTTTATTGTGTTATCTTTACCAGGTTTCGGTAGCAAGATAATTTTGGCTTCATAAAATGAGTTTTAAGATATTGTCCCATCTTTAGTTTTTTGAAAAAGTTTGAGAACAGGTATTAAATCACCTTTGAATGTTTGGTAGAATTTACTTGTGAAGCTTTTTGGTCCTAGACTTTTTTGGAGATTTTGATAATTGTTCCAGTTTCCTTACTGTTGACCAGTCCTCCTGGATTTTTCAGTTTGTAAGTCGGACTAGCAGGGTTGTATATTTCTACAAACTTGTCCATTTCTTCTAGGTTATTGAATTTGTTGGAATGTAATCTTTTACAGTATTCTTGTATGATACTTTATATTATGGTGGTATCTCTCATAATTTCTTTTATTTCTGACTTTATTTATGTGTTTTCCTTTTTTTTTTTACTGAATCTAGCTTGGAATTTGTCTTCTTTTTTGATATTTTCAAAAAATAGCTTTTTTTCATTAATTTAATTGTCTTTTTGTTCTCAATTTTATTTAATTTTGCTTTATTTTTTAGAATTTTTTTTTTCCTGCTGACTTTGGACTTTATCTGTTCTTTTTCTAATTTTTAAAGATGTAATGTTAGGTTTTTTATTTGGATCTTTTGTTTCTTGAGATTGGCTTGTAATGATAAAATACTTTCCTCTTATTAGCGCTTTTGGGGTGTTCTCAAAATTTTCATATATTGTATTTTTATTCTCATTTGTTTCTCTGTATCTGTTGATCCATACTTTTATTTCTTTTCTGACCCAGGAATTCTTTAGTAGAATGTTGTTTAATCTCCATATATTTGTGGTTTTTCCTACTTTCCTTTTCTAGTTGGTTTCCAGTTGCAATGCATTTTGTTTTAAGAATATGCTTGGTATCATTTTAATCTTCTTAAATTTGTCGAGGCTGTCAGTAGTAGCTTTATATATTTTGATGCTCCCCGATTCAGAACAAATATATTGATAACTGTTATGTCTTCCTGATGTATTGTCCCCTTTATCATCATGAAGTGCCCATCATTGTCTCTCATTAACTTTATCTTGAAGTCTATTTTGCCAGATATAAGTATAGCTACACCTGCTTTACTCTAAATATCATTTACTTAGAGTATTGTTTTCTACCCTTTTACTCTGGGTCTATATTTGTTCTTATGGCTGAGATGTATCTCTTGATGGCAGCATATGGTTGGGTTTTGCTTTGAGAATCAGTCTGCTGCTTTATGCCTTTTAATTGGTGAGTTTAGTCTATTTACATTTAGGGTGATTATTGAAATATGAGATTTTCCTATAGCCATTTCATCTTTTGTTTTCTGATAGTTCTAGTCTCCTTTGCTTCTTTGTCCCTGTGTTTCTGTCTATTATTTTAGTTTTGTGGTATTCTATGATTTTTCCTCTGTTCTCTCCTGTTTTATGTTGTGTGTCTCACTTCTGGATTTTTTTGATATGGCCCCCATTGAGTTTATATGAAAAAAGTTTCATATATAAAGTAGTATTTTTTCTTCTGCATATGTCTTATTTTCATTCCTCTTTGCAGATTCAGAACTTAACTTTCTCTCATTTATTGTTTTTATTGTCTCAATTTTTTCTGCTTATGCTATGAGCTCATTTATAATTTTTAGCTTTTAAAAAATTAATTAACTAAATTTTTTATGGTGACATTGGTTAACACAATCTGGTAAGGTTCAGCTGTACATTTTAACAGTAAGGTGTATATATATTTATACATATTTACATTGTGTATTCACCTCCCATTGTTAGATTTATATCTGTCACCACATATTTGATCCCTTTTTACCCCATCTACCTCTTCTCCCCCTCATTTAAAATTTGCAGTAGTTATTACCTTCTCTTTTTAAAATATTATGTCTTTTAACCATTATGTAATAATTAAGTATATAATACCTCATTCTTGATAAGGGTCGTAATGTCCTGTTTCTGTCTGTCTATTAGTTGTCTAACTCATAACTATGTTCTTTTTACCCTTTTGTTTCAGGTGGAATCATTCCCTCCCATACATTTTGTAATGCAAGACTTGTGGTGGAAAATTCCCTCAGCTTTTGTGTCTGAAAAGATCTTTATTTCTTTTTCATATCTAAAGGAGAACTTTGCCGGCTACATTATTCTTTGCTGGTAATGTATCTTTCAATAGTTTGAATATTTGTTTCCACTCCTTCCTAGATTGTAAAGTTTCTACTGAAAAATACAATGATAATCTAATAGATGTCCTTTTATAGGTAACTATCTTCTTTTCCTTGGCTGACTTAAGAATTCTTTCTTTGTCATTAATTTTTGACAGATTTAATGTAATAAATCTTGGATAAGGCTTTTTGAATTGAGATAACTCAGTGTTCTGTTTAGTTCTTGGATTCAAGAACTATAAATTTGGGAAATTCTCATCGACTATTTGAATAGACTCTCTGTTCCCTTCTACATGTCTTCTACTTCTACATCCATTATTTTTATATTGCTTTTTCTGAAGGTCTCAGATAGCTCTTATGATATTCTTTCATTTTTTTTTTCACTTTCAAATCTCTCTTATTCCATCTATGTCATTTCCAGATTTCCGTATTTGATATCACTAGTTATTTCCTCCATATGGTAAACTCTATTTCCTAAACTTATTATTTCATTCTTCATCCCTTTTATTGAGTTCTTCAGCTCCAGAAGTTCTATTTGATTTTTTTTAGAGTTTCAATATCTTTGGTAAATTATTCCTGCTGTTTATAGTTTTGTTTCTTAGTTTATTGAACTTCCTTATCAGAATTTTCGTGAATTTTGTCAAGTTTTTTCAGAAGTGTAATCTTAAATTCTCTGATATTTTAATTACATATTTCTACATCATCAAGTTTATTTTCTGGAGATGTTTTATTTCCTTTCTGAGCTACCTTTAATCTTGGTGGTTCATGGTATTTGATGGATTATTTTTTCCTAGGTATTTATGAAAATGTGCTCTGTTTTTTTTCTAATATCATTATTTAGAGTGATTTTTCTTTACCAGATTAATAAGAAGAGGTGGGGTTTTTGTTTTGTTTTGTTTTGTTTTGTTTTGTTTTCCAGTAGGTGTGTACAAGCCTCTTTAATTGCCCAAGCATTTCAAATCTTTGCTATGTGGCAGATTTTTTTTTAAATTTCCTGGGAACACATAGTCAGAGAAAAAGTAACAAAACACTGCAGGAGAATAAAAAGAACCAAGAAAATTTACAATGAATCGTTTAAAAGAAAATTTACAAACCTCAACAATTTTCTTAAAAAAAATTGAAAACATGTATCACAACACCAAAAGATTTTCATTAACAGAGAAAAAAGTTAAGTAAATCTATGATGAAATAAGAAACAAACCAAGCAAACCACCATGGACATATTTCTGAAAAGTGTGATACCTTCCCAAAAAGACCCTCGGACAGGTCCTTTGAAAGATATTCTAGAAGTCATTGTTATCGTGGGAGATGACAGTTTCATGTGTGTTAGTGCCCTTGAAGAACTTCCTGTGGGACAAGATGTGGAGGTAAAAGACAGTGATATTGATGCTCCTGACCCTGTTAGGCCTAGGCTGATGTGTCTGTATTGAAAGTAAAAAAAAATATACACACACATACACACACACACTACAGTATATATCTATAGAGATATAGATATATATAGATATATATATATATAGATATGTTTATAGAAAGAAAATATTTTGTATAGCTATATACAATGTATTTAAGTTTTAAGTTAAGCGTTATTACAAAAGAGTCAACAAATTAAGTTTACAAAGTAAAGAAGGTTATAGTAAGCTAAGTTTAACTTATTATTGGAGAAAGAATATTTTTAAATAAATTTAGTGCAGCCTGAGTTTACAGTGTTTATAAAGTCTATGGTAGTATACAGTAATGTTGTAGGCCTCACATTTATTCACCACTCACTCACTGACTTACCCAGAGTAACTTCTAGTCCTGCAAGCTCCATTCATGTTAAGTGCCCTATACAGGTGTACCACTTTTTATATTTTGTACTGTGTTTATACTATGCTTTTTCTGTGTTGAAATATGTTTAGCTACATGAATATTTACCAATGTGTTACAATTCCCTATAATACACTACAGTACACTAACAACACATTATACAAGTTTGTAATAAGCTATATCATATAGCCTAGGTATAAAGTAGGTTATAACACCTAGGTTTGTGTAAGTATACTCTGTGATGTTTACATAATGATGAAATCACCTGAAAACACATTTCTCAGAACATCCCCATTGTTTAGCAATGCATGACCGAATTGAAAGCAACATTTCTCCCCCTGAGCTTTTTTTTTCTTTTCATCCTTATTATTTTGCTCTTCAATATAAGTATTAGAACTGATTTTTAATTTTTCTATGAATAATTGAATAGGAACTCATGTTGGGAATTCTGTTAAAAATGCTTTGTGTCTTCAGATCAATTTTGGGAAAATTTACATCTTTGATACCAATTTTCCATGAACATTGAACATTTCTCCATTGATTCAAAATATCTCTAGTATTAGTATGCTCAGGCCGCCATACCATATACCTTTTACTGGATGGCTTAAACAACATAATTTTTTCTTTCTCAGTCTTGGAGGCTGGAAGCCTGTGATGAGAGTATCACTATGGCTGGGTTATGATGAGAATTCTCTTTCTGGCAACAGATGCCTATCTTGCCCTGTCTTCACATGGCACACAAAGAGAAAGATCTTCTTATAAGGCCACTAATCCCTCATGAGGTTTTGCCCTCATAATCTAATTTACTTTTAATTACTTTTAAAGGCCCTATTTTCAAATAGCATTACATTGGAGATTAGGATATCAATATATAGATTTTCAGGGCTACATTCAGTCTATAACAGTATATAATATTTTTATATTATTATAACATGCCTACATAAATTGCATTTATAACTCTTTCTTGATCTGGAAATATTGTTTTATTTTGATTTTGTATCTATAACATTTTCTAAACTTCAATCTGAAGAATTTTACTATATTATCTTGAGCTTTCTGTATATATTGTGAAAAAATGAAAAATGACAAATTTGCTACCTCTATTCCAATTTTTAAATTTACTTTTCCTAGGTTATTTCTATTAGCTGTGCTTTATTTATTTTTTAAATTTCCCCTGGCTTTATTGACATATAGTAGAGAAATAGTTGCTCATATTTACATTGTATGATTCAATGTTTTTTTTTTACAATTATAGTTGGCATACCAGTTTCAGTTGTACAACCTAGTAATCAGATATCCACATAACTTGCAAAACGGTCACCCCACTAAATCTAGTACCCCTCTTCCCCCTTACATATTTATTACATTATTAACCATCTTATCTATGCTACACTCTACATCACCATGTCTATTCTGCAACTATCCATTTGTACCTCATAATCCCTTTGCCTTTTTTCCCACCCCAATGCCCCTCCCATCTAGTAGCCCTCAAAATATTCTCTGTATCTATGACTTTATTATGGCTTTTGTTGTTATATATTTGTTCTTTAGATTCCAAACGTACTTGAAATTATGCGATATTTGTCTTTCTCTACCCAACCCATTTCGTTCAGTGCAATACCCTTTAGGTCTATCAAGGCGATATCTTTTTTTCATCCCTTACTTTTAGTCCATGCATGTTTTTAAATCTGAAGTGAGTATCTCGTAGGCAACATATGTTGGGGTCTTGTTTTCTATCCATTCAGCCACTTTATCTTTTGGTTGGAGCACTTAATTCTTTTCCATTTGAGATAGTTATTGATAGGAATGAAGTTATTACCATTTTTTATGCCTGTTTCTGATGCATGTTATTTTTTTCTTAAAGAAGTCTCTCCAACATTTCCTGTAATACTGGCTTGGTGTTGATAAATTCTCTTAGCTTATTTTTGTCTGGGAAGCTCTTTACCTGTCCTTTGGCTCTAAATGATAGCTTTGCTGGATAAAGTATTCTTGGTTGTAGATCCTGGGTTTTCATCACATTGACTATTTAGTTTCATGCCCTTCTGTCCTGTATAGTTTCTTTTGAGAAATCAGCTGCCAGTCTACTGGGTGCTCCCCTGTAGGTCACTAACAGCTTTTCTCTTGCTGCTTTTAAGATTCTCTCTTTGCATTTAACCTTTGGAATTTTAATTATGCTGTGTCTTGGTGTAAGCCTCTCTGGGTTCCTTTTTCTTGGGACTTTTTGAGCTTCCTGTGATTGTATGTCTATTTCCTTCATCAGGTGAGGCAAAATTTTCATCATTATTTCTTAAAATAACTTAAAATAGCTACTCCAATGACATGAATATTTTTGCATTTAATAGTGTCCCATAAGCTCCTAAAATGTTCTTATAACCTTGGATTCTTTTGTCTTGACATTCTGATTGAGTGTCCTTGGCTTCTCCATCCTCTGTATAGGTGGTTAAAACCTGTTCTTTATCCACTCTGTTTTGTCCATCTAATATACTCTTCATCTCAGATAATATGTTCTTCATTTTGGACTGGTTTCTTTTTATACTTTCCACTTCCATTTTTATGTTTTTTATCTTTTTGTTAAGGATCTCACTGAGTTCATCTACTCTTCCCCTTAGTTCATTGAGCATCTTTATAACCAGTGTTTTGGACTCTGTATCTGGTAAATTGCTTGACTCCATTAATTTTGGATCTTTGTTCTGTTTCCTCATATGGTTTATCCTTTGTTTTCCCATTTTGGTTGCCTTTCTGTGTTTGTTTCTACATTCTAATCAAAGCTCTTAAGTCTCCCAATCTTGCTCGTGTGGCTTTGTATAGTAGCTGTCCAGTGGCACTGTCTTGAGAGGGGTTCAGCTACAGGCCACATTTAGCCCAAACTTGTACCCCTCTGGGGCCACCTGTTAAGATTCAGCAAGTAATCCACAGATGCTATTTTTACAGTTACCTCAAGAAACCACACCAGAAAACAAGGCCAGCTATCACCAGTGTGTCTTGACTCTGATTATCAAAGAGCACCTGACTCGCTGAGGATACACCTGGGTGTGGCTTAGATGATGCCATGAGTTGGGGGAGGCAGAGTTACAGGGAATCCCCTGGATCAAGTGACCTCTGTTATCCAGTGTGGTGACATCTCAGCTATAGTGGCACTGAGTCTGTACACTAAGAGTGGGAAAGGGCTCAACAGAGTAACAATGGATGCCACTGGCACTTCTGTCTAGGAGAAACTCTAGCCTATGGCCCTCAATCCAACAGCTCAGTGTCCCTCTTAATTCCCTGGTTCCCACTGCACAGCCAAACTCCGAGGGAGCAGGTCCATCACCTTGAAAATCCACTTGCTGACACATCCCATTTAAGAGGTGTCTGCAGTTGCTGCAGCCTCAGTCCCAGTCAGGTACTCAGGACCGGGCAGCCTCACATCCTCACCCTGTCCTACCTTCTCCCATTGCAGGGTGATTTCTCAGTTCTCTCCCTAGTAGTATGACTTGTTCTTCTAGATCGCAAGTGATTATCCTTACTGTTTGTTCCTTGTTTCTGTCACAGCTTTGATTTGGTCACCAAAGGGATGAACAGAGCCTCTATTATCTCCATCATTTTTTCTCTCCTCCCTCTAGCTATGCTTTCTGATGCAAAGCTGAAAAGAAGGTGTAATAGCTAAAGACCTTTCTTTTTTCAAGATGAAACATTTTAAATTCTATCTAATAAACAGGTATTTTTGCAATTCTTTTTTGCATATATTTATTATCAGGTTAAAGAAGCTCTCTTGTTAATTTTACTTCGATTAATTGAGATTTATTCTTTTTTTTACATGGGAATCTTTTGTGTAAAATCAAAACTGTCTCTAAATGATTTTTCATTAAATAATTGTTTAATAAATTGTTCCTTAAATTCTTACTGTTAATTTTTTTCTGCTTGTGGTTTATGCTTTATTGAAAGTTTTTAAATTAGTGACTTAAAAATTTTAAAGATTTCAAATTGTTGAGATATACTTTATATGAAATAGGGTGAACAAATGAGTGTGTGTGTGTGTGTGTGTGTGTACATAGAACCCCCTCTCATCTTAACAAATAGAATTTGGTAACACTACAGAAATATATGAACACTTTTAATTTTAGCAAATAATGAAAAATAGTTTTCTCAATGGATATACAAATTTACATTTGCATAGCAATATACAAATTTTCCATTGCTCCACATTTTCATCAACTCTTGATAATGGCATGCTTTTAAATTTAGTCATAGTTTTTCTTTCACATTTATATATTTAATCTAATTTGAGCAGGTATTTGTATACAGTATTATGTAAATATCCAATTTCACTTTTTTGCATGTACCAGTTTTTGAAAAGTACATTTTTTCACCATTGATCTAAAATGCCACTTCTGTCATTTATTTGTGTGTGTCTCTGTGTGTGTGTTAACTCAAATCTGAATTTTTGGTTAAATTGCTTACCTTTAATACAATATTCATTATCCTAATAATTATCAAGTTAAAATTAGTATCGATATATCATAATGATATTACAATTATATTATTGGAGAGCATTTTAACTGATTATTGATGATATGTTAATATGTGATTTTCCATAGTGGCTCTACCAATATGCAGTCACACCAGCAGTGTATGATAGTTTTTCCCCTACTCTCTCCAACACTTGGAATTAGTTGTATTGTTGATTACAGATATTCTAACAGGCATGAGATGGCATCTCATTGTAGTTTTGATTTGCATTTCTCTAATAGATACAGATGTGAGAAGATTTTTGTATGTTTTTTGGCCATTTGTATGTCTTCATGACAGAAGTGTCTGTTCATGTCCTCTGCCCACTTGTTGTTTGGATCATTTGTTTTGTTGTTGTTGTTGCTCTTATTGACTTGTATGAGTTTTTTATATATGTTGGATATTAGGCCCTTATCGAAGGCGCTGCTTGCAAATATATTTTCCCTTTTGGATGGTTGTCTCTTTACCTAGTTGACAGTTTCTATTACTGAGCAGAATCTTTTTAGTTTGATGTAGTCCCATTCACTTATTTTTGTTTTTACTTCCATTGCCTTTGAGATCAAATTCATAAAATCCTCTTTAAGTCCAAGGTACTTCAGTTTAGTTCTTATGTTTTCTTCTATGAATTTTATTGTTTCAGGTCTTATATTCAGATCTTTAATCTATTTGAGTTAATTTTGCTGTGTGGTGATAGAAAACAGTCTAGTTTCACTCCTTTGCAGGTGGCTTTTCAATTTTCCCAGCACCATTTATTGAAGAGGCTTTTCTTTCTCCACTGTATGCCTTTGGCTTTTTTGTCAAAAGTGATTTGCCCCTATAAACACGTGTTTACTTCTGGAGTCTAGATTCTGTTCCATTGACTCGTGTGTCTGTTTATATGTCAACAACATGCCATTTGATTATTGTCACCTTGTAATATAATTTAAAGTTTACAGAGTGATGCCTCTAGCCTCATTTTTTTTTTTCTGAGGATGGTTCTGGCTATTCAGGGTCTTTTATGCTTTCATACGAATTCGATGATTTTCTAATTCTATTTCTTTAAAAATGCTAATGGAATTTTGATGGGATTACATTAAATCTCTATAATGCTTTAGGTAATAAAGTCATTTTAACTATGTTCATTTTTCTAATCTAAGAACCAGGAATATCTTGCCATATCTTTGTGTCTTCTTCAATTTCTTTTAATAGGGTCTTTTAGTTTTTACTATATAGTTCACACGTTTTGTTAGATTTATTCCTAGGTATTTTGTTCTTTATGTTGCAATTGCAAAAGGAAATATTTTTTCATTTTTTTTCTGACACTTCATTATTAGAATATAGGAACGCTATGGATTTTTAAACATTGATTTGTATCCAGAGACTTTACTGTATTTGCTTTATTTCTAGTAGTGTTTTTGTGGAGTCTTTAGAGTTTTCTATATAGAGAATCATGTCTTCCGCAAACAGTAACAGTTTGACTTCTTTGATTTCAATTTGAATGCCTTTTATACATTCTCTTGCTTGATTGCACTCACTAGGACCTCTAATGTTATATTGAATAACAGTGGTGATAGTGGACAGCCTTGCCTTGTTTCTGATCTCAGAGAGAAGGTTTTTATTTTTCACCACTAAGTATAATGTTGGTTGTGGGTTTGCCATATATGATCTTTATTATGTTAAGGTACTTTCCTTCTAATACTGATTTTGTTAAGTGTTTTGATCATAAATGGATGCTGTATCTTATTGAAGGCTCGTTCTGTTTCTATCGATATGATTATATGATTCATCTTTTTAAATTTTTTATGTAGTATATCACATTATTAATTTGCTTATGTTGAACCATCCGTGTGTGCCTGGAATGAAGCCCATTCGATCATGGTGTATAATCTTTTTAATATGTCGCTGTATTCAGTTTTCTAGTATCTTATTTAGGATTTTTGCATCTGTGTTCATGAGAGTTATTGTTCTGTAGTTCTGATTTTTTTTTGCAGGCTTTTGGTATCAGGGTAATATTGGCCTCATAAAATGAGTTAGGAAGTTTTGCCTTCTTTTCGATTTTTTGGAAGAGTTTGAGGAGAATAGATATTAAATATTCTTTGAATGTTTGGTAGAATTCACTGGTGAAGCCATCTGGTCCTGGACTTTGATTTTTGGTGGGTTTTTGATGATTGTTTCAATTTCCTTACTGCTGATATGTCTATTTAGATTTTTAAGTTCTTTATTCAGTGTAGGAAGGTTATATTTTTGGAAGTACTTGTCCATTTCTTCTAGGTTATTTAATTTGGTGTTATATACTTTTTCATAGTTTCTTTTATGATCCTTTTTATTTCTGTGGTGTCATTGTCATTTCTCCTCTTTCATCCCTGATTTTGTTTATTTGTGTCCTTTCTCTTTTTGCTATAGTGAATCGAGCCAGGGGTTTGTCAATTTTATTAACCTTCTCAAAGAACCCATTATTTATTGCAATTATATTTCTATATTTTTTTGTTTTTAATTTCATTTATTTCTGCTCTAATTTTGATTATTTATTTTCTTCTGCTGATTTTAGGCTTCGTTTGTTATTTCTTTTCTAGTTTTTTTTTTTAAGATGAAGCATTAAGTTGTTTTGGCGGGCTTGTTCTTGATTTTTTATATAAGCCTGTAATGATATGAACTTTCCTCTTGTGACCACTTTTGCTGTGTCCCAAAAGTTTTGATATATTGTACTATCATTATCATTTGTTTCTATGTATCTCTTGATCTCTCTTTTCATTTCTTAGCCGACCCAATCATTCTTCAGTAGTATGTTGTTTAATCTCCATGTATTTGTAGTTCTTCCTGCTTTCTTTTTACAGTTATATCCAGCTTCAAAGCATTATGATCAGAGAATATGCTTGTCAAGATTTCAACCCTCTTATATTAGTTAAGGCTATCTCTGTGTCCTTGTATGTGGTCAATTCTTGAGAATGTTCCATGTACCCTAGAGAAGAATATATAAGAAGATGTTTAAAAAAAAAGTCTCTGTAAATGTCATTGTGTACAGTTGGTCTAATATGTCATTTAAGGTTGTTATTTCTTTATTGATTTTCTGTTCGTATGGTCTGTCCATACCTGACAGGGAGGTATTTATGTCCCCTACTACCCTACTACAATAATGTTTTGTTGTTTTGTTTTGTTTTGTTTTGTTTTGTCCCTTTAGTTCTGTTTGTCATTGCTTTATATATTTGGAGCTCCATAATTGGGAGCACAGATATTAATAAGTGTTATGTCTTTTCAGTGGATGATTCCCTTTATCATTACGAAGTGTCCCTCAGTATCTTTCTTTACTTTTTTTTTATTTTGAAGTCTATTTCTTCCGATATTAGTACCGCTACTCCTGCTTTTCTCTGAATGCCACTGACTCAAAATATCATTTCCCATCCTTTCACATTGAGTCTATATTTGTTAGTGGGTCTGAGATGTGTCTTCTTGAGGCAGCACGTGGTTGGGTTTTGTTTTTTGATCCATCCTGCAACTCTGTGACTTTTATTGATGAGTTCATTACATTTATACGTGGGGCGATTATTGAAATACGAGCTCATATTATAACCATTTTACCTTTTGTTTTCTGGTGCTCATTTTTTTCATTGCTTCCTTGTCCCTGTGTTTCTGTTTTTGTTCGTTTGTTTGTTTTGTTTTGTTTGTTTATTAGTTTTTTAATTTGGCCTTCTAGGTTTTCCCTCTGGCCCTTCTTGTTTTATTTTATATACTTAGTTTTGAATCTTTGATGTTTTGTACACTTACGAATACGAGTAGAGAATAGTATATATACACACACACACACACACACATGCACACAACGCACACACATACATGCATACATACTTACAAATCTGTTTTTTATATTCTTTTTCTTCTGTGTGTGCCTTATATCCACTCACATTTTTGAATTTGGTTATTTTATTTGTCCCCTTTTCAGTAATTTTTGTCTCAATTTTTCCACATGTGTACTAAACATTCATTACTGTCTTGTTATAGCAAATTCTTCTTATTATTTAAGTTCACAATGTCCTGTTCTTAACAAAGGTTGGACTCCTCTGCTTCTATCTACCTACTAGTCACCTTACTCTTTGTTATGCATTTTTTTCTTGTCATTTTGTCTTTTGTGAGCTGATCCCTTTCAGAATTTCCTGTAATGCAGGTCTCATACTGGAGAATTCCCTCAATTTTTGTATTTCTTTAAAGGTGTTTATTTCTCCTTTACATTTAAAGGAGAGCTTTGCTGGATACATTACTCGTGGCTAGTAATTATTTTCATTTAATGGCTTGAATGTTCGATACTCCCTTCTACTTGTGAGCTTTCTGCTGAGAACTTAAACTAATATCGGCTTTGCTTTACAGGTTACCAACTTATTTTCTCTGGCTGCCCTGAGAATTCTTTCTATGTCATTGATTTTTTGTAATTTTAATATGATGTATCTTGGAAAAGGCCTTTTAGGGTTGAGATAGTTTGGTATCCTGTTGACTTCTTGAATTCCAAGCTCCAGATTGTTTCTTAGATTTGGAAAATTCTGGTCAACTCTTTCTCTGAAAGTGCTTTCTAATCCCTGCTCCTTTTCCTGCCCTTTGAAAATGCCCATTATAGTCATTTTTCCTCTCCTGATAGTATAAGCTAGTTCTTAAATGTCTCTTTCATGATTTTTTATTCTTGGGTTTCTCTCTTCTTTATGCTTTATTTCTAAATTTCTGTCTTTGATGTCACTGATCCTTTCCTCTATCTGGCCAACTCTATTTTCCACGCTTGCTACTGCATTTTTCAACTCTTGCAGTATTCTTCATCTACAGAAGTTCTATTTGGTTCTTTTTGTGTGTTCAATCTTCTTCCTAAAGAAGTCATTCTACTCATCTGATTATATCATTTTTTTTTAATTCCTGAAATTCTTGATATGAATTGTGATGGATCTCATTGAGTTTTTTCAGAAGTACTATCCCGAATTCTCTGTCATTTAAATCACATATTTTTATATCTGAAAGCATATTTCTTGGAGATTTTTCTTTATTTCAGAGATGCCTTGGCGCCTTAGTTGTTCATGGTATTTAACAAACTATTTCTCCACCTGGACATTAATAAAAATGTGTTCTGTCCCCCCCCCCCCGACCCCAGGAAGGAGATTTATTATATAAAGTCTTTCTTTAGCCTTTTGCAAAGAAGACATTTTCCTTTTGGTTTCCAGTAGGTGACAAAGAGCCTCTCACATCCATGCTTTATATAAAGTCTTAATAATGCCTTCCTTACTATTTTTTTCTAGTAGATATTCAATCACACTTGGTACCCTCAGTCTCAGTCCTTGTCAGTGTTAGCAATAGTTTCCATAGTATTTGTTCAGATTTCCCTGGGGCTCTGTGATGTTCGGTCTTGGAGGATTTGGGGAGAGGAGATGGGAGCTACCTCTCAGCCTTGCATTTTTGCACCCGTGGCTGGTATTTATCAACTGTCATTTCTCCTCCATCCCCACTTCTCTTCCATCACCACTTCTTTGCTTGTCTTCTCTGATGCCTGGGCACTGCCACCGGCCATATGAAGCTCACAGCTCTCCCAGGCAGGGCTGTTGAGAAAACCTTTTCCTTTCCACCTTCTCCTGTAGGGAGCTCTGGCTGTGAAAGTCAGCTTCTTTGTTTGTCCCAGGCCACCACCTGATATCCAGGGTTCTGACCTGTCGTAGCTTTTATGGATGGATCTCATGCTCAGACGTGCCTGTGTGCAGTTTGATTTTTTTTTTTTTTTTTGAGAATTAGATGTTCAGCTTATTGTTGTTTCAAGGCGAGAGATCTGGGGATGTCTCTCACTCTGCCATGTTTCTTCATTAATCTGTTTTGATTGTTTATATTTTAGGAATTATTCTTTCTAGAAAAAAAATCAAATATATTTTATAAAGTTGTTCATAATACCCTCATACTATATTTTTTTAAAAAATCATTATAAAGCATTTCATACCTACACATATGTGAAGGACAGTATGATGAACCCCATACTGCCATTACCCACATTCTAAGATTGTCAAGATTTTTACAATTCACTCATCTTATTTTTTTTCTTTTGTTTTCTTTTTTTTCCTTTGATCAAAATTTTCAAGGAAAATTTCTGATATCATTTCATCACTATATATTTTGCTAAGCATCTCTAAAAATGCATAATTTTATTTATACAGCCTTTGCGCCCATCATGATACCTCACAATTATTTCTTGTTTTTATCTAACACCCAGGTCATAATCTAATTTCCACAATATTATCAAAATAGTAGTTTTGAACTTGATTTTACTTCGTATTAAAATTAACTCTGTAAAATGCTCTCAATTATTTTGTGTGTTGTTTAAACTAAAGCAATCTCCACTTAACTTTTTTTTTCATACCTTGGGAAGTTTAAGAAAGAGCAATTGTTCTGTAGAATGCTCAACATTCTGGATAAGTCTGTTTACCCCTTTAGCATATTGTTTAACTTGTGTCTCTATCCTTTGCATTTTCCAAAAATTATATGTAAGTGCTACGTCTTGGTCAGATTCAAATAGTCTTTGGTATCATCATATTTGGTATAACAGGATCTTCCAGACTTACATTTCAAATTACTTGCCCCTCAAGTGTAATAAACCATTTTTTCTAAGAGTACTTGGTCTTTGTTTCTTTAAGTAAAATGCATTTTAAGATTATAATTATTTTAGAGCCAGGTATGGTCACTGTGTGAGTGTGTGTATAAAATACCTATTGTAAGTATAAAATGACTATTATATGTAGATGTGTGGTGTTTTAGTAATAAAGTAATAAAGTTATAATTATAAAATTATAGTTATGGTGTTAGATTATAATTACATAGTTATAGTTATTGAGTTACATTGTTACAAATATAGTTAGAGTTATACAGTTACATTTACAGTATTATAGTAATAGCGTTATAGTTCCAGTGTTAGAATAATAGTTATACTGGTATAGTTACAGTGTTATATTTTGATTACAGTGTTGTAATCATAGCTGTAATATTATGGTTATAACTATAGAGTTACTGTTTTACTATTATATTTATAACTACAGCCTTTTAATTATATCGATAATCATGATTTTAGTGTTATAAAGTAATAGCATTTTTATACCACTAAAATTACAGTATAGTGCTATGATTATACATACCGTAATGAAGTTACATAGTTATAGTGTTAGTGTTGTAGTTACAGTGATAGTGTTACAGATACAGAATTACAATTATAGTGATAATAATATAGGTATTTATATCAAGGTTATAGACACAGTGTTAACAGTATAGTTACAATTTTAGAACTACTGTTATCCTGGACCTGTTATAATGGTAGTATTACAGTTATAATTATAGTGTTATAATGCTATGTAGTATTATTGTCAGATTAAGTTGTTATGTTATAGTTATATTGTTATAGTTGTAAGTCTTGTGATATAGTTATAAAATTTAGTTACATTTATATATGGTAAAAGTTATAGAGTCATAGTTATTGTTAAAAATTAATGGTTTTAGTTTTCATTAAATAGTAATTTTTAATATTTATATTTATTATTATAGGTACAGAGTTACCAATGTTATCAGTATATGTTTATAGTCATAGTTATCGCCCTATAATTACAAATGTAGTGCTAATGTCATAGCTGTAATGCTACACATATAGTTAAAGAGTTATTAATATAGTGTTAACATTAGTGTTATAGTGATAGTATTTTAGTTATCATTATAATGGTATAGTTGTATTTCTATAGTTATAATTATGGTTTTATAGTTATAGAGATAGTCTTGTGGTTGTAATGGTAGTGGTTTGATTATAGTTATAATGCTATGGTTATAGTTATATTGTTATAGACATATTGTTAGTGCTATGTAATTTATTTTTTCAATTACAGTTGGCATTCGATATTATTTTATATTCGTTTTAGGTATACAACATAATAATTAGACATTTATACAACTTACAAAGTGATCATACTAGTAAATCTAGTACTCATCTAACACCGTACATAGTTATTACAATATCATTGACTATAGTTCTTATGCTATAATTTATATCTTCGTAACTATTTCACAACTACCAATATGTACCTCTTAATTCTGTCACCTTTTTCACCCAGTGCCCAAACCCCTTCCTATCTGGGAACCTTAGTTTGTTCACTGTATCTATGAGTCTGTTTCTGTTTTGTTTGCTCATTAATTTTGTTCTTTAGATTCCACATATAAGAGAGGTCATATGATATTTGTCTTTCTCTGTCTTACTTATTTCACTTAGCGTTATATCCTCTAGGTCCATCCACGTAATCACAAATAGTAAGATTTCACACTTTTTTTACAACTGAGTAATATTTCATTGTATATATGTAGAATTTCTTTATCTAATCATCTATCGATGGGCACCTAGTTCACTTTCATATCTTGGCTATTGTAAATAATGCTGCAATAAACATAGGATTGCATATATCTTTTCAAATTAGTGTTTTGGATTTCTTCAAATATATATCCCGAAGTGGAATTGCTGGATAGTAAAATATTTAATTTTTTGAGAAACCTCCATACTGTTTTCCATAGTGGCTGCCACCAATTTTCAATCCTACCAACAGTGCACAAGGGCTAGTGTTATATAATTTATTATTTTAGTTACAGGGCTACAGTTATAGTATTAATTATAAAGTTTAATTACAGAGTCATGGTTTTATCTATAGTTTTAATTATAAAGGTATGTAATTATAATTATAGTTATACTGTTATAGTTATAATTATATAGTTATTATCTTAGCATTGTAGGGACTGTGGTTTAGTTATTATTGTAATATTATAGTTATATTATTATAGTGTTATGCTTTAGTATTATAGATAGGGTTATAGTAAAAGTGTTAGAAAATTTTAGTTAAAACTCTGCAGTTATGGTCTTAGTTGTAATATTATAAAAAGATATCGTTATAGGGCTCTAGTTATATTTAGAGTACTAAATCACAGCTATACACTGTCATAGTCGCTATGCTATAATTATAAATATAATGTTTTTATAGTTATAATGCTATAATTTTATAATTCTATAATTGCTATTACAATATCACTGTAATGACAGTACTATAGTTATTTTAACAGTGTTAAAAGTATAATTGTTAGGGTTATATTTATAGGGCTATTGCACAGTTATAGGTATAGAGTAATTATTAAAATTATTATTCTGTAGTTATATGATAGTGTTGTAATGTTATCTTTATAACACTATACTGTAACTTAAGCACTACAAGTATAGGACTATAGGTAAAACTATGACACTAAAATTATGTGCTAATGTTAAAGTTATAGATTATTATTGACATAATAATAGTATTGTCCAAATAATGCTTTATTTTAGGTCAGATTTATATTTATAAACATAGATATAGGTATATTTTATAGTATCAGTGATAACTCTGTAATAATAGTTTTAGTGATAAGGTAATAGTCATACTGATATAGTGTTATGGTGTTACACTAATAGTCATACACATTGTATTATAGTTATACGGTGCTATAGTTATAGAAGAGGGATAATAGCTACAGTGTTATTGTTTTGGTATTAACGATATAGTGAGAGTGATTATGTTATGATACACTAATAGAGGTAAGGTAAAAGGTAGTGTTTTGGTTATAGCAATAGTGTTTTAATTACAGTTACAGAGTCATAGTTATAATTATAGAACCAAAGTTGGAGTTATAGTATCACAGTTTCTGTTATAGGTCATCATTCTAGTTATGGTGATAAGGTTATTGTTATAGAGTTGTATTTATTCTTATTGAGATAGTTATAGGGCTATAGTTATTTTATTCTTACAGTACTATAGCTACAGTGTAGTGGTATACTCATAGTGAACTAGTTGTACTTTTAGTGTTTAGTTACATTTTTAGTGCTAAGGTAATAACTGTAGTGATATTGTTACAGTTATCACTATCGTTATAGTGTTAGTATTATGTGTATGTTATGCCTATGTTTATAGCATTATAGATAGTGCTATTTTTTCAGTTAAAATTTTGTATTTCAGTTACAGTTATAGTTATGGAATAATATTTATAGTTGCTTTTATAGTTGCATGGAGAATGATATAGTGTTATAGTTTAAAGTTTTAGTTATATTTACATATTACAGTTAGAATTAAAGCGCTAAAATTAAAGTTGATCGTGGTATATAATCCTTTTAATATGGTGCTGTATTCGGTCCACTAATATCTTAAGATTTTTGCTTCTGTGTTCTTGAGAGATATTCATCTGTCATTTACTGTTTTTGTGTTTTCTTTACCAGGTTTTGGTATCAAGCTAGTACTGGACTCATAAAATGAGTTGGGAAGTATTGCCTCTTCTTCAATTTTTTGGAAGAGTTTGAGGTGAATAAGCACTTAATCTTTGAATATTTGGTAGAATTCACTGGCGAAGTCATCTGGTCCTGTACTTTTACTTTTTGGTAGGTTTTTGTTGATTGTTTCAATTTCCATATTTCTAATGGACATACTTAGATTTTCAAGTTCTTGATTCATTTTTGAAAGGTGGTATCTTTTAAGTATTTGATCATTTCTTCCAATTTATTAAATTTAGTGT
This sequence comes from Rousettus aegyptiacus, assembly GCF_014176215.1. NCBI lineage: Eukaryota > Metazoa > Chordata > Mammalia > Chiroptera > Pteropodidae > Rousettus > Rousettus aegyptiacus. Next base: position 80,593,282 of record NW_023416312.1, on the reverse strand, counting down.
TATATACTTTTTCATTGTATCCTTGTATGATCCTTAGTATTTCTGTGGTGTCTGTCATCATTTCTCCTCTTTCCTCCCCGTTTTTGTCTATTTTTATCCTTTCTCTTTTTTCTTTAGTGAGTCTAGCTAAGGGTTTGTCAACCTTCTTAAAGAACCATCTCTTTGTTGCATTTATATTTTCTATTGTTTTTTTTTTCAATTTCATTTACTGCAGCTCTAATTTTGATTATTTCTCTCCTTCTGCGGACTTTAGGATTCATTTGTTTCTTCTTTTTCTATTTTTTTTAAGATTAAGCATTAGATTGTTAATTTGGGCTCGTTCATGATTTTTGAGGCAGTCCTGTAATGATATGAACTTTCCTCTTATGACCACTTTTGCCATGTCCCAAAAGTTTTGATATGTTTTACTATCATTATCATCAGTTTCTATGTTTCCCTTGATGTCTCTTTTTATTTCTTCTCTGATCCACTTCACTAGCATGTTTTTTCATCTCCACATATTTGTAGTTCTTCCTGCTTTCTTTTTACAGTTGATATCCAGCTTCAAAGGATTATGATCTGAGAATATGGTTGCTATGATTTCAACTCTCTTATATTAGTTGAGGCTACCTCCGTGGCCCAGTGAGTGGTCAATCCTTTAGAATGTTCTATGTGCACTAGGGAAAAAAAATGTATAAGCAGCTGTTTTGGGAAGAAAGGCTCTATAAATGTCAATTAGATCCATTTTGTCTAATGTCTCATTTAAGGATCTAACTTCCTGATTGATTTTCTATTCAGATGATTTCTCTATATTCGACAGTGTCGTATTTAGATCTCATACTACAATGAAGTTTGGTCTGTTTCTCCCTTTAGTCTGTTAGTCATTGCTTTATATATTTTGGAGCTCCATGATTGAAAGCACACATATTAATAAGTGTTATGTCTTCTTGCTGTATGATTCACTGTCCTGCAGGCAGCATATGGTTTTTATCCAAACTGCAACTCTGTGCCTTTTTATTGGGGAGTTCAGTCCATTTCCATTTAGAGTAATTATTGAAATATGAGGTTTCCCTAGAATCGTTTCACGTTTTGCTTTTTGGTAGTTCAGTGTTTCCATTGTTTCCTTGTCCCTGTATATCTGTTTGTTTGTTTGTTTTTGTATTTTGGTTCAATTTTGTTGATTTTTCCACTGGTCCTTCTTGTTTTATCTTATATACTTCTTTTCTGAATCTTTGGCGTGTGTCTACCATTATGAATATGTATAGGATTTATATATACAGTAGTCCATTTTTATTCTGTGCATGCCTTATGTCCATTGCCCTTTTCGAATTTGGGGCTTTGAGTGCGCTGCTCCTTTTCACTCATTGTTGTCTCAATATGTCCCTATGTATGTTGAACATTCATTAGTATGTTGCTATAGCAAATCACTCCTTAGTATTTAAGCTTATAATGTCCAGTTTGGAGTAAGGTTAGCAATACTCTGCTTCTATCTGCCTGCTCATTGTCTTACTCCTGATTATGTATTTTTTTTTTGTCATTTTGTTTTAGTAGAGCTGACCCCTTTCATTATTTCCTGTAATGCAGGCCTTGAAGTGGATAAAACCCTCAATTTTTGTATGTCTGGAAAGGTCTTTATTTCTCCTTCATATCTACAGGAGAGCTTTGCTGGATGCATTATTCTTGGCTGGTAGTTCCTTTCATTTAATAGTTTGAATATTTATTCTATTCATTTTTTGGCTTGAAAGGTTTATGCTGAGAAGTATGACGATAATCTAATGAGCCTCCTCTATAGTTTACCACCTTCTTTTCCCTGGCTGCCCTGAGAATTCTGTCTTTGTCATTGCTTTTGGAATTTTAATACAATGTGTCTTGGAGAAAGCGTTTTTGGGTTGAAATAATTCAGTGTTCTTTTGACTTCTTGAATTCCAAGCTCCACCTCATTCCTTAGATTTGGAAAATTTTTGTCACCTATTTGTCTGACAATCCTTTCTAACCCTTGCTCTTTTTCCTGTCCTTACAGAATACCCACTATTCTTATGTTTCCTCTCCTCATGGTATCAGATGGTCTTTTTATTATTCTTTCGTTATTTTTCTATCTTCAGTTTCTCTCTGTTCTTTATGATTTATTTCTAGATTTCTGTCTTCGATATTACTGATCCTTTCCTCCATTTGGTTGACTATTTTCCCCAAGCTTGCTATTTTATTTTTCACATATCTGAGTGTGTTCTTCATCTCCAGAAGTTCTATTTGGTTCTTCTTGAGGGTTTCAATTTCCTGGCTAAAGAGCTCATTCCGCTCATCTAATTTTACTTTAATTCCTAAATTGTCAATATGAGTTGTTTTGGATCTCACTGAGTTGTTTTCAGAAGTTTCATACTGAATTCTCTGTCATTCAAGTCACATAGTTCTATATCTTTAAGTTTATTTTCTGGAGGTTTCTTTCTTTCTTTCTGAGATGCCTTGTCACCTTGGTTGGTCATGGTATTTAATGGGCTATTCCTTTGCCTGGGCATTAATGGAACTGTAGTCGGCTTTTGTATCACAAAGGAGAATGATTTTATAAAGGTGTCTCTTTAGCCTGCTGCAAAGAAGGCACTTTTCTTTTAGTTTCCAGTAGGTGTCATCTAAGCCTTTTCGATCCCTGCTGTATACAAAGTCTTAATAATGTCTTTGTTTTTTATATTCAATCATGCTCGCTACCCTCAGTCTCACCACTACCCTGTTAGTGGTAATGTTTGCTCAGATTACCCTGGGGCTCAATGGGTGTTGGTTCTTGGAGGGTATGGGGTGACTGAGGCCCTCTGGGTCGGGGAATGGGGCTGCAGCTCAGTCTCACATTTTGCAACTGCAGCCAGTAATAACCAACTGCTGTTTCTCTGCCATCCCTGCTTTTCTGCCATCCCAACTTCTTCATTTTCTGCCCTGATGCCTGAGCACTGCCACTGGCTGGGTGGAGTTTACGACTCTCCCAGGCAGGGCTGTTCCAGGAACCCACTGTACCTTCTCCACTACCCCTCCTTCTGCAGGGGGCTCTGTCTCCAAGAGGCGGGTTCTTTCTTTCTTTCTTTTTCTTTCTTTCTTTCTTTCTTTCTTTCTTTCTTTCTTTCTTTCTTTCTTTCTTTCTGTCTACAGACATACTCCCTGGGGTCTGACCTGTGGTAGCTCTCATGCTCAGATACCACACTCAGACATGCTTGTGTGCAGTTTGGGCACTTTTCGTTGAGCTTTAGATTTTCAGCTTATTGTTGTTTCAAGGGGAGAGATCTGGGGCTCTCTCTTGCTCCGCCATGTTTCAGACGTCACTCCCTTCAATATATTAATTTTAGATTCAAGTTACTCACACGTGATTTCTGTTGTTTGCAATAAAGAACCAAATATACACTGTGTCATTTGTAAGATAAGCATACTATTAGTAGTCGTTACGAAGCTTTCATGAAGACACTCATAAAAAGTTTTCACAGATTACTGGTCAAGATTGCAGAGTAGGTAAATGCTGTGTTTGCTTCCTCTCGTGACAACACCAAAATTACAACTAAACTACAGAACAACCATCGTTGAAAGTCACTTGAATTTTAGCTGTATACAAAGTTTTTGTATTTTGGTTCTTATAACTAAGAACACACAGAGGAAACCACCTTGAAACTGAAAGGAGGGGCAGAGTCGTGGAGCAACCTGATCCCACACTCACATGTGGCACTTAAATATTTGGAGGAATATCTTGACTGTCGAGATCCCCCTAAAGGAGCAAGGGGTTTCAGCCTCACACCAGACACCTCAGCCCAGGGTTTCTCTGCCAGAAAAAGAAGGCCCCACAAAATACGGATGTAAAAATCAGCAGAGATTGTGGCTGAGTTAGACAGAAGGCTGCGGCAGTCCTAGGCATTTTACTTGAAGGACCAGTGCATGAAATTACTTGCTGATGAACTAGCTCTGACCTCTGGTATTGAAGCAGCTGCTCAAAAGGTGCCAGAGACATATGAGAAAGCTGAAGGAGGGGCAGCTTTCTCCCAAACAGAATTGCTAGCAGAAAACATGATTCCTTTGTTTAGCCCTCCCACCAAACCAGCATGCAAACACAGCCTGAAACCATATCTAAGTCTCCATCAAGCCTGGCTAACACTGGTTGCCACATTCTGGTGATTCTCTGAGATTCACTTCACCCAACTTGCAGGCCCTAAAGCAAATGCTGCTCTGTAGGGTCACCCTGCACAACAGCTCCTCCACTGGTCATGATCAGTCCTCATAACTAATCAGCCTGAGGGTTGACTTCTCCCATTGTCATGAAAATAGTAACTAAGGCTCAACTACAACTGGAGGGCGTGCACAACCTATACAAGAGACACACCTGGAGCACCCAGCTCAGGTGACCAGGAAGACTGCGCCACTGGATCCCACAGGACACCTACTACATAAAGCCACTCTACTGAAACCCAGAGACATAACGACTCTGACAGATAGAAGTAAACACAAGGAGGTAGCTAAAATGAGCAGACAAAAAATACTGAAAAAAAGGAAAACAAGCAATCTACTAGATGCAGGGTTCAAAACACTGGCTGTAATGAGGCTGAATGAACTTAGGGCAAGAGTATATGTACTCAGTGAGAATTTTAATAAAAAAGATAGAAACACAAAAATGGGGATAGAAAACAAAAAGAACCAGTCAGAAATGAAGACTACAATAGTTGAACTGAAGAATTCCTTAGGAGGAATCATCAGTAGATTAGACAAAGCAGAGGATCAAATCAGTGATTTAGGAGATAACATAGCAGAAAACACCCAATCAGAACAGCAATAAGGAAAAAGATTCCAAAAATTATTAGAATAGTTTAAGGTGCATCTGGGACAACATCACGCTTACCAACATAGGGATAGCAGAAGGTGAAAAGAGAGGGAAAGGAATTGAAAACCCATTTGAAGAAATAATGATGGAAGATTTCCCTAGCCGGGTGAAGGAATAGATACACAAGCCCAAGAAGTGCAGAGAGTCCCAAGCAAGATGAACAGGAAGACACGTCATAATTAAAAGGCCAAAGGTTAAAGACAAAGAGAGGATTTTAAAAGTAGCAAGAGAAAAGCAATTAGTTACCTACAAGGGAGCTCCCATTAGACTAATAGCTGATTTCTCCACAGAAACTTTGCAGGCCAGAAGGGATTGGCAGGAAATAGGCAAAGTGACAAAAAGTAAGGACGTAAACACCAAGATAGATTACTCTACCAAGCAAAACTATCATTTTGAATCCAAACACGGACAAAGAGCTTTCCAGACCCCCCCCCCAAAAAAAAAGAAAGAAAAGAAAAAGAATAAAGAAAAAAGAAAACTAAAGGAGTTTATCACCTCTAAGCAAGTATTACAGGAAATGTTACATAAGCTTCTTTAAAAAGAAGAAAAGTATAAAAAATAAAAAAAATGAATAACAAAATGGCAATAACTATATAGTTATCAACGATTCCGTTGAATGTAAATGGATTAAATGCTCCAATCAAAAAATAAGGTAGCTGGAGCGATAGGAAAACAAGATTGTTACACATGCTGCCTAAAAGAGACTCACTTCAGCTCGAAAGACACAAACTGATTGCAAGTAAAAAGATGGAAAAAATATGATTTATGAAAATGGAAACAAACAAACAAAAAATCTGGAGTAACAATACTTACATCAGACAAAATAGACTTTAAAATGAAGGCTATAGCAGAAATCCGGAAACAACCGTCAATGACAGAATGGATATTTAAAGTGTGCTCTTTATTTTATTTTTACAAGAGTATACAATATAATAGTGTTCATTTGTAATGATTAGGTGAATGATCAATTTACATGAACAAATAATAGAAAAATATTTGAGTGAAAAAAGCAAGTTGCAACAGAATAAAAAAAATTGAATAAATAAATAAATAAAACAAAGGCTATAACAAGTGACAAAGGACCCAGTAACCCACTTCTGGGTATTTATTTGAAGAAACCCAGAACACTACTTCAAAGGGACATGTGCATTCATATGTTCATTGCAGCATTATTTACAATAGTCAAAATATGGAGGCAACCTGAGGGTCTATCAATAGATGAATGAATAAAGAAGAGGTGGTACATATATACAATGGAATATTACTCAGCCATAAAAAAGAATAAAGTTGTGGCATCTGCAGCAACATGGATGGACATAGAAGCTACTGTCCTAAGTGGAGTAAGTCAGAGAAAGACAAATGCCATTTCATTTCACTTACGTAGGGAATCTAAAGAAGGGAATAAGTCAAAACAGAAAACAAACTCACAGATACAGAGACTATTTCAACGGTTGTCAGGTGGGAAGGGTATCGGAGGGGTGGGTAACAAAGGGGGAAGGCATTAAGAAGTACAAATTGGCATTTACTAAATCATTATGGGGATGTAAAGTATATAGTCAATAATATTGTAAAAACTATGTGTTGTGTCAGATAGGTACTAGGCTTATTGGGGTGATCACTTTATCTGTTTTATAAATGTCTAATTACTATGTTGTATACCTAAAACTAATATAATATGTCAATTTAATTGAAAACTTAAAAAATATTTAAAAAATATAAATTGGTGGTTATGAAATAGCCATGGGCATGTAAAGTATAGCATAAGGGATATAGTCAATGATATTATAATAAAAATTCTGAAAGATAAATATGTTTTCACTTAAGTATCTGAAAGTACCTATTGTGATAAAATATTGAATGAGACTAGGTCATTGCTACAAAGGCAAAATCTATATGTTTTATATACTCAGAAAATGTATTTTTATTAAAAATATTTTTGAAATGAATTAACTTCATAAATTTGACAAAACTAGTCAAAGAGAAAACCAGAGTTCATAAGAGAAGTATGCCAATGACCAGGATTAATAATCTAAAATTCTCCTGTTTAATAAAAAGTATTGTTTTTTTCTTTTACCCAAAAGCGAAGTACTTTATTGTTTTAGTAAAACCTAAAAGTAGATTTCTAGGATTAGACCTATACATTACACATTAAAGGGCAGAGTTATAAAATGTTTTGCTAATTAAAATTACACAAAACCAGAGAAGAAATTTTTAATTAAAACATTGCACCTTATTTTGGGCTCTGAAATATCCAGCCAAACCACCTACATGGATCACGTTAATAGAATTATTACCACCTTACTTTTCATTCCATGCTGAGTAAACAATATTTTTGTGTCCTGACTATTAAAACCAGTGAAACTCATTTCACATTTTAGACATTGTGGTGCCACTGTACTTTTCCTCACAGACAAAAGTATGTTTATTTAAAGCAGTCATTTTGATAGTTTTCATGCATCATATCCTCCACAAATTAGGTAGTACTTCACAATGAATCTCTAAAGTCAAAGAGGCAAAGAAGCTACTGTGAGAGTAAATACATGGCCTATAATTAATAGTAGTTAGAAATATTTATACTATTTAGACATAGTGAGCAGTGAAACTACTTGGTAGAAGTTTGGAGTACCCCTAAGGTCCAAATTACCAGAATTGTGTCTATGATTGGTTATTAACATAGGTTACAAAACTTGGCCTTAGCAGTTAAGTAGTTGGAGACCTCCAATTTGATCTTTTTTTTTTCTTGTGGTAAGAACACTAAACATGAGATTTAATGTTCTTTACAAATTTTTAAGTGAACGACAACTCTCCATTTTCCCCACACATCATTTCCTGGCTATCAACATTCTATTCTTTATTTCTATGAGTTTGAACATTTTATATACCTCCTATTCATGGAATTATGCAAATTTGTCCTTTTGTGACTGGCTTATTTCACTTAGCATAATGTCCTCCGGACTCATCAATGTTGTCACACATGGAATGGTTTCATTGTTTTTAAAAGCAGAATAATATTCTATTGTGTGTACATATCACATTTTTTTAACCATTCATCCATCCATAAATAGTGGGTTGGTACTACCTCTTGGCCATTGTGGAAAATGCCACAATGCACAGAAATCTCTGTGAGATCCTGATTTCAACTTTGGGGGGAGAGTTGTGTCAACTTTTAATTTTTTAAGCAACTGTTTTCTATAGCAGCTGCACAATTTTACATTCCTACTAATGTATAGAAGGGTTTCATTTCCTCTTCATTCACACCAACACTTGAGATATGTCTATACACACACACACATCACGTATTTATATATACTATATTATATGTTATGTATTCGTATACATGTGATAGCTATCCAAAAGGGTTTCAGATATCCCATTTTGGTTTTAAACTGCATTTTGTTGATGATTAGTGAAATTGAGCATTTTTTGGTATATCTGTTAGCCATTTGCATGTCATCTTTGGAAAAAATATCTATTCAGATTATTGCCCATTTTTAAACTGAGTTATTTGGTTGCTATGAACTTGAAGGACTTCCTTATATATTTTGATTTTAAGTTCTTACCAGACATGTGCTTTACGAATATTTTCTCTCATTCTGTACATTGCAGGCTTAACCTTTTGATTGTTTTCTTTGCTGTGCAACAGCTTTTTAGTTTTATATAGTTCTATTTGTCTATTTTTGCTTTCATTGCCTGTATTTTTAAAATTCATATCCAAAAAGTCATTACCCTGATGACTGTCATGAGACTTTTCCTTCTTTCCTTCTAATACTTTTATTAGAAGTCTTACATTTAAATCTTTGATTCATTTTTACTTGATTTTTGCTTGTGGAATAAGACAATGGGGTGAGTTTGTTATCTTGCATGTAGAAATCCAGCTTTTCCAACTTGACTTGTTGAAGAGACTATCGTTTTTCCTTTATGCATTCTTGGCACCCATATTGAAGATTAGTTAACTGTGTATGCCTGGATTTATTTATTTATTTTTCTTTTCTTCTTCTTTTTCCTCCTCCCCTCCCACCACCCCCCCACCCCCCCGGAAAGGCTTAGTTTATTTTCTTTAAAAAAAAGATTTTTTTTAATTTATTAAATGTATTGAAGGCGACATTGGTTAATAAAATCATATAGGTTTCAAGTATATAATTCAATGACATGTCATATGCACATCACATTGTGTATTCACCACCCGAAGTAAATTGCCTTCATTACCATACATTTGACCCCGTTACCTTTATCTACACCTCCCCCTTCCCTCTGCTAACCACCAAACTGTTGTCAGTGTCCATGAGTCTCTGTTCCTTTGTTATGTTTATTTGTTGCTTTCAATTATATATCCCACATATAAGTGAAATTATATTTCTGCATTGTTTATTCTATTCCATTGGTTGGTATGTCGGTTTTTATATCAGTATCATACTGTTTTAACTACTTTAGCTTTATAATATATTTTGAAATCAGGAAATGTGATGCCTCAAACTTTGTTCTTTGTTGTCAAGATGGTTGTGGCTATTCTTTTTCTACTTATGGTCTCATATGAATTTTATGGTAACTTTTTTTCTATTTCTGTGAAAAACACCTTTAAATTTTGACAGGTATTGCATTGACTCTGGAGATCGGTTTGAATAGTTTTGACATTTTAGCAATGTTAAGTCCTTCAATCCATGAATGGAAAAGCTTTTGCATTTATTTATGTCTTATTTCTTTCATCAATGACCTTTTCAGTGTGTAAGTCTTTCAATCCCCTTGGTTAAGTTTATTGCTAAATATTTTATATTTTTTGATGCTTTTGTAAATGTAAGTGTTTTTCTTGATTTCTTTATGGACACTCATTAGTGTGTAGAATCACAACATATTTTTTATATGTTGATTTGGTATCTTGCAAGTTTAATGAATTTATTAGATTCGGTATTTTTTTTAATGTGTGAGCCTTTAAAGTTTTCTACAGAAAAGGTTATGTCATCTGTAAACATGGACAATTTTACTTCTTATATTCCAATTTGCATGTCCTGCTCTTTCTTTCTCTTACCTAATTATTCTACTTAGAACAATACTATGTTGAATTGAAGTGGTGAGAATGGATATCTTTGTTTTGTTCCCAATATTAGAAAAAAGTTTTCAATTTTTCAACTACCATTATCGAATATAATGTTAGTTGTAGGCTTTTACTATGTGGCCTTTACCATGTTGAGGTAAATTACTTTTATACCTAATTTTTTGAGATTTTTTTTATTATGAAAGGGTGTTGAATTCTGTCAAAAGTCTTTTCTCCATCTATTTAAATGATCATGTGATTTCTATCCTTTATTCTAGTAATGTAGTGTACCACATTAATTGATTTCTATATGTTGTGCCATCCTTGCCATCCCAGAGATAAATCCCACTTGGTCATGGTACATAAACTTTTTTAATGTACCGTTGAATTTGGCTTGCTGTTAACGAAAAGAGAGACGTGATAGCTGTGCAAAAATGATCACAATAGTCAGAAAAAGGGGCATCATATGATAATCAAAGGATCAATTTATCAGGAAGTTACCACAATTATAAATATATACCCAACATCAGAGTACCTAAATATGAAAGGCAAGCATTGATCAAACTAAAGGGAGAAATACATAGCAATACAATAAAACCAGGGAAGTTTAAAAACCCAATTTCAGTAATGGGTAGAACATCCAGACAGAAAACCAATAAGAAAAGAATAGACTTGACCAACACTTCAGACCAAATTTACCTAACAAACACACAATAGTTGCCTCTTATCTGCAGTTTTACTTTCTGTGGTTTTAGTTACACAGTCAGCTGCGGTCTAAAAATATTAAACAAAAAATTTCAGAAATGAACAATTCAAAAAATTAAATGCTCGCTATTCTGAACAGTGTGATGAAATTTCTCGCTGTCCCACTCTGTACCGATCGGGGTTATAAATCATCTCTTTGTCCAGTGTATCCACACTATAGTCACTACTCATTCCTTAGTCACTCAGTAGCCATTTCAGTTATTAGTATGACTGTCGTGGTGTCAGAGTGATTGTGTTTAATTAATCCTTATTTTACTTAATAGTGGCCCCAAAGCACAAGAGTAGTGATGCTGGCAATTTAAATGTGCCCAAAGGAAGCCATAAAGTGCTTCCTTTAAGTGAAAAGGTATGTGCATATAGAACGAAACATAGTATGTGTTGGGTTTGGTACTATGCACGGTCTCAGGCATTCACTACAGGTCTCAGAACATATCGCTCATAGATAAGGGAGGACTAATATATAGAACATTCTACATAACAGGAGTATACTACACATTCTCTTCAAGCACACATGGAACATTCCCTGGGATAGGTCACATTTTAGGTCACAAAACAAGCCTTAACAAAATCAGGAAGATGGTATAATACCACATATCTTACCACAATAGAAGGAAACTAGATATCAATAACAAAAGAAAAACAGAAAAATACACAAAGAATTGGAAATTAACCAACACATTCTTGAACAGCCAATGGATCAAAGAAGAAATCAAAAGGGAGTATAGAAAATACATTGAGACAAAGAAAAATGAAAACAACATACCGAATCTCATGGAAGGCAGTGAAAGTAGTACTAAGAGTGACGTTTATACTGACAAATGCTTGTAATAAAAAATAAAAACAGGGGAGTGAAAAAAATGGTGTAGATGATAGAGTTGTTCACCCTTTTTGTGACCACATCAAAATAGTGACAGAAACACAGAGCAAACAAACACAGAAACAAAGAAACACAGAGCAAGCGAAATCACCTGGGATCTGCATGAACAGAAGTGCTACAACTAGGCAGAGAAATAAGAAATCACTCTGCAGTCATAGAAGGTAGGAGGAATCAAAGATGCAAGGCTTCTGGTAATGAGCAGGTGAGTGGGACAGAGGCTGCAGCAGCGGCAGCCGGCAACTACAGATGCCTCTTAAAGTGGACGTGTTCGGGAGTGGACTTTCTGGGTGACAGACCTGCTCGCTCTGAGCACCAGCACCAGGTCAGCTGCACAGGGGGCACCAGGGACTTACAGGGGGACACTGAGTTGCCAGAGCAAGGGCCAGAGGTGAGGCTTTCTCTCGGGCAGAAAGTGCTGGTGGTATTCATTGTTCCTCTGTTGAGCCCTCCCCACTCCTGGGGTGCTAAGGCAGCGCCGCCATAGCTGAAATATCATCAAATTGGATAAGAGAGATCACTCTGCCCAGAAGATTACCTGAAACTCCACCTCCCCCAACTCATGGCGCCACCTAAGCCACATCCGATTGTGTCCCAGGTGAGCCTATTGCTCCTTGCTGGGCAGCTCCGAGACTCGCACTGGTGGCAGCTGGCATCAGTTTCTGATGTGGTTCCTAGAAACAACTATAAGCACAGCATCTGTGGATTGCTTGCTGAATCTTAACAGGTGGCCGCAGAAGGGCACAGCACGTGGCTAAATTGGCCTGCAGCTGAACCGTGCCACTGGAAGCCTACTACACAAAGCCATGCTAATGAGATTGGGAGACTTAGGAGCTTTGCTTATTACATAGAATCAGACACCAAAAGGCAACCAAAAATGGGAAGACAAAGAAGTCAAAACCATACAAGAGTATAGAACAGAGATCCAGGAATAACGGCTCCGAGCAATCTAACAGATGCAGTGTTCAAAACAGTGGTTATAAAGATGCTCAGTGAACTTAGGGAAAGTGCAGATGAACTTTGCGAGAACTTCAAGAAAATGATTTTTAAAATCATAAAAATGGAAATGGGAATTATGAAAAGGAACCAGTCAGAATGAAGAACGCATTATCTGAGATGAAGAGTATATTAGATGGAATCAACAGAGTGGATAAAGAAGAGGAGCAAACCACCAATATAGACGATGGGGAAGCCGAGGACACTCAGAATGGCAAGGAAAAAAGAAGCCAAGACTATAATAATAATTTAAGGAGCCTGTGGGGCACTATTAAAGGTAAAAAATATTCATGTCATAGGAGAACCTGAAGGAAAACAGGAAGTTAAAGAACTATTTGAAGAAATAATGATGGAAAATTTCCCTAACCTGGTGAAGGAAATAGACATACAACCCCAGCAAGCTCAGAGACTTCCAAAGAAAGATGAATGCAAAGCGGCCCACACCAAGACACATCATAATTAAAATGCCAAAGGTTAAATACAAAGAGAAAATCTTAAAAGGAGCAAGGGAAAAGAGTTAAGTTACCTACATGGGAGTACTCATAAGATTGGCAGCCGATTTCTCAAAAGAAACCATGCAGGACAGAAGGTCTTGGCACAACATATTCAACATGATGAAGACCCAGAACCTACGACCAAGAATACTTTATCCAGCAAAGCTATCATTTAGAGTCAAAGGACAGATAAAGAACTTCCCAGACAAAATAAGCTAAAGAATTGATCAACACCAAGCCAGCATTACAGGAAATGTTGGAGGGACTTCTTTAAGAAGAAAAAAGCTGTATCAAAAACAGGAATAAACAATGGTAATGATGGCATTCTTATCAACAACTACCTCAAATGGAAAGAATTAATTGCTCCGAACAAAAGATAGAGTGGTTGAATGGTTAAGAAAACAAGACCCCTACATAGGCTGCCTACGAGAGTCTCACTTCAGATTAAAAGACACACACAGACTAAAAGGGAGGGATGTATAAACATATTGTCTTGATGGACCTGGAGGGTACTTCGCTGAATGAAATAAGTCATACAGAGAAAGACAAATAGCTCATATTTGCAAAGGTACTTTCTTAAGAACAAAATAAACAACAACAACAAAATGGAAATAAACTCATAGATAGAGAATATTTTGAGGGCTACTAGATTGGAGGGGGTCGGGCTAATAGTGAAAAGGGCAAAGGGATTAAGAAGTACAAATAGATAGTTATAAAGTAGACATAGAGATATAAAGTGTAGCATAAGGGAAATAGTTAATAATGTTGTAATAAATACATCAGGGGGGAAAGGCTACTAGATTTAGTGTGGTGATCTCTGTGAATTTCATAGATCTCTAATCACTATGCTGTATGACTGTCACTAATACATTATTGTATGCTAGCTATAATTGGAAAAAAAACCTCATCGAATGATACAATGTAATTACATGCAACTATTTGTCTATCATATTTCAATAAAGCCATAAAAATAAAGACCTTGAATAAACAATATAAACATTATACCTGAAACATATAACAGAAAATCTGAACAGACCTATAATTAGGCAGTAGATTGAATCAGTAATCAAAATCCTCCCAATAAAGAAAAGCCCAGGACCGGCTGTTTTCACTGGTGGCTTCTACTAATACTTAAAGAATCAATACCAGTTCTTCTCAAACTCTTCCAAAAAATTAAAATTGGAGAAAACACTCCAAAACTCATTTTATGTGCCCAGAATTGCCCTGATACCAAAGCAAAAGACACAAGAAAAGAAATCCATAGGCCAATATCTTTGATGAACACAGAACAAAATACTGACCTCCAACTTTATCTTAATGCTCACAAAATACAAGGGCTTGCCACTATAGTCGTACAATCTATTGAACAATTTTATACATTTTTCATTCTAAGATCTAAGATTTTGCTCACATTAGTCCACACTTTTAAATTCCTTCTTCCTCTCCGGTAATTTAATTCCATGACTTTTCCCAATCACTGTTGGAAACTTTTGAGCATCACCACTTCCATGACAGTTGATAACCTTTAATTTACTCCATCTATAATTTTAGTCTAAGTCTTTCCATCACTTGAGTACATTATATTAAAAATACATTTCACTATATAATCATTATTTGTTCACAATGTACCCTTTATACAGATTGTAGCATGTTCCTAGTTATCAGTCTGGTTTTCCTCTCTCAGGCACACAATCGCCTATTGTGCTACTAAATAAATTTCTGTGAAAGACTAATCGTATGATTGAACTAGTTATGCAACAATAACATTTGGCTTATTGCAATGCCTCGTAAACTCAAATTTTATGGGTTATTCCGTCTTCCCAAATAATTTAATAAAACTCTACAAATGGCTGATGTTCAGCTGCACTATTAAATCTAAAAAAATGGGGAAAATGCACCCTGTTGCACCTTCTAGAATTCTGAGCCATAGTATGGTCTATTTTCTTCAAATGAAAATAAAGGAGAGCATTTTTACTGATATGTAAAGTAAAGTAAAATGTTGCCTTCAAAGAGTACTGATAATACTCATAATTTAACATAGCTATTTTATGGAAAGAAAGCGTTGCTATTATAGAATGACCGAGTTGCTTGGAAAAAATTCACAAGTGAAAAGATTCTCAGTGAGACTTGGATTCTTATTTTATATCCACATGACCCTAGCCAATAATTCTGTACAGAGATTAACAAGGGCTGCAAAAAAGCAAGTAGAATACAGAGGTATTTATCACTTAGGCTGTTAAATTCTTCATTCTTTAGATATTTTTAAGTGTTAACTTCATGCGTGAGCCTTATATGACTAATGAAAAGGTATTGTTACCGTGGTAATCTTATTATTGAATCATAGTAGCTTGAACACACATAATACGTCTATTGAAGATTTTAAAAAAGGAATTAGTAATTCACATATCAATGACACACAACATATTCTCTTCATACATATTTAAGTTGTAGAACCACTTCATTTCTTTAAGCTGTCAATGATGGAGAGAGATGCAATGCCTTGTATTCTCAAAACAGAATTTAGGTCACATACAAAATTGAAAACTTCAAGCAATACCAAGTTTGACCGATTACAGAAACAAGAATAATAAAGATAAAAAAAGAAATTTACTTAGTTAAATATTACTGAATATAGCTTCTGTGTGTGTCTCAATTTTTTTTTTTTAATTTATACACTGTAACTTTTTGGATCAGTCAGAAACATATTACAATATAACAGTTTTAGAAATCAGATTCTCTCTCCTCTTTCAGATTTTTTGTTGCCACTCATTGGGTTTTTATTGGTTGTTGCTACGGGGTTTTTTTTTGCAATGATTTTCATTAAAAATTTTTATAAAGTCTGTATTCTTTGTCATGTGTGATTACTGAGGTCTCTATTCAGTAAACTTAGCAGTCAGATAATTATTGCAAAAAAATACTCCTTTCTGTTGTTGTTATTTTTTATTAATAAATTAATTATTTTATGGTGACATTGGTTAACAAAATCCAATAGGTTTCAGCTGTACACTTAACAGTAAGGCATATATATATATATATATATATATATATATATATATATATATATATTTACAATGCTTGTGTAACTCCCGTAGTTAGATTTCTTTCCGTCACCACATATTTGACCCCCTTTACCCCGTCTACCTCCACCCTCTCCCCGCACCCTACTCTCTATAGTCCATGTCCATGAGTCTCTATCTGTTTGCCCTGTTCCTTTGTTGCTTTGAGGTTTATATCCCACAT
The DNA here is from genome assembly GCF_014176215.1 of Rousettus aegyptiacus. Classification (NCBI taxonomy): domain Eukaryota; kingdom Metazoa; phylum Chordata; class Mammalia; order Chiroptera; family Pteropodidae; genus Rousettus; species Rousettus aegyptiacus. Next base: position 80,577,065 of record NW_023416312.1, on the reverse strand, counting down.
ATAAGTGATATCATGTGATTATCAGCTTTTTCTGTCTGGCTTATTTCGCTTAGCATGGTTATCTCGAGGTCTGTCCATGTTGTTGCAAATGGCAGTACTTCATCTCTTCTTATGGGTGAGTAATAAAAAAACATGATTTATTTACATGGGTGGAACTAATAACTCTCTGAGTCCTTGCTGAAGGGCTTTGTGTGTGTATTGGGGGCACAGTTTCCATACTCAGCTAGACAGTTTAGAATCAACCTTAGTCTCCATTTCCTTCTTCTGCAGATCCCCGGTTAGTCAAAGGTGGGAGATTTAGGTATTCTCATCCTTCCTGAGCTTACACATAGCCCTGTGCATGTGCAGAACATTATACAGGGGCGTGTTTTTTTACAGTCCCAGGAACATGCTGAGGTTTTTCCAAACCCATTATGGACATTCGATCCCTATATTTTCCTTTTAAGCTTTTTGCTTAGGTTACTCTGTGCCATATCAGTTATCTACCATCTCAGTAATGCCTCTATGGTAGAAGTTATTCACACTAGGAAGACTATGAGTCAGGCCAAGGAAAGACAATTTTGTGAGTTAAGTCTTCCAGGAGACCACCAGATAATCCTAATAATGAAAATATTTGGAGAAGAGGCTTTGAAACATCTCCAAATCCAAGTGTTGCCAGGCTTCTGGTTTTTACTAAGATCGTAGTCTGTTGGTTTTTGAAGCACGTGTGGATCTCTGGAGGAGAGAATAACAACAAGGCAAGTTAAAATACCACAGACTGTGTCATTCTCACTGAGATTTAGCCATTTTCTTTAATAATGTCCCTGGCAATTTATACCTAATATTCACTTAGGGAATTCCCGTGCAACAGAAAATTTTGATGAGAATATTGGAAAGTGTAGTATGAGTCAGAGACAGTGTCCTTTCTCTACTTGGCTTCAATTAAAGAAAATAAAATAAATAATTTTTTTACAACATCTGGAATATGGGGGAAAGTCTAGAAAATTATTTTAACTGGAATTAAAAACTCGCAAAAAATATGCTTTAATAAGCTATTTAATGATATAATATCAAATTATCATAGCTGTAGGCTTCTTTCATATTTAGGGAGAAAAATAAAAAGAAAGTAAATTACTATACTGATTAGATATTGAACGCTGCAAGGCTTATGGAAGTAGATGAGGATACTGTAGGCAGTATACAGTGTGTTCCTTTAGTTCTGATGTATTATTATGTATTAGAATGTAACCGGCTTTCAACGTACTATTATGACAAAGATGTAATCTCCTTTATTTGAAATGTGGGTTTCTATCAATTCGAAAGGTTAAGAAGGCGATATTCAATAAATAATATGTTTACGTATCTATAGAGCACTTAAAATTTTAGATATGATGCATTATTATGTTTCCATGCATGCTTGGAGGAAAGAACTTTAACATCTTGTAAAAATAAAGCTTTGATTCAGAATGGTAACTAGAGTGATAGATCTGATTTTTGCTATATTTGGTGACCTACCTCTTTGGTAATATATTCAGAAACAAGAGGAAAATAGGGGACACAAATAGGGTGAGACATATCACTTGAATCTCACACATAAACCTAGTGTCCTTGAAGAAACGGACCCATACAGTGAGTGGAATAGAAATTAGCCCATCCTGAAAATATACTGAGAAATATATCACACACTTATGGATTTAGAAATAAGAATCAATGCACATGTATGGCTTATAAATCACAGAGACAGAATTTTAGTTTCAAGTGGTCCTAGCTTTTTAGTAGCAAGAGCAAAAGAAAATGCTCTCTAATGGAATTCACTTTAGATACAGACCTCGAAATTATTTTTTTTTACAGATGAAGGGACTAGAACATTATTTTATAATAAAATATCACCAGAACATAAGAATCTAGTCTATATAAGCTAGAGTCAGCTAGTGTCAGACAAAAAAAATCTAGTATTAGACCTGAAAACACTATGTATTTTGCTGTTGCATGCTATGGGATATGGAATAAAACTGCAATATGTGTAAGTAATTTGTCAGTATTTAAATGTGCGATGAAAAAAAGGAACCATTGAAAATGATGAAGCAGTTTTGAAAAAAAAAGGCAAAATATGTAGGTATTATAAATATGATTATTGATGTTATAAATAAAATAGTATTAGATATACAACTGATGTGTTAATTGTAAATTTACACTACCACACGAAACGGTGGTGAACTGAAGACAGAAGTTATATAAAAAGCAACACACAGGTTGCAACTGTAATAGATTCAGTTAAAGTAAAGATTGAAATAGAAGTTCAAATATGGTTAACATGAATATTATAGAGGAGAGAGAGAATAACAAAATTGAGAAAAATTAAGAACCTTCTAGAATTGATGAAAAGACACCAATGAACGAGTGAAAAAAAATAAAACCTAAGTGAATATCAAGCAGGAAAAATGATTTTTAAAGATTTATGCCTACGCAAATTAAAGTAAAATTGCAGAAAAGTCAAGGCCAAAAGAAAAAAAAAACATATTGCCAAACAAAAGAATGAAGAATATATTTACACATAGTGATGTGACGGAGCCAGTTCACATGATCTTGCAAGATTTAATAATTTGATGGAATTACAGTGTAACAGAGTAGGGAGCACTTCAGACAAATCTGGCAAAAAATATTTTAAAGCAAAATATTTAGACTATGGAAACAATATACGGACATGGGGCCAATGGGGGGAAAAACACATATTCAAGTAAATCTACTGAAATCTGGTGATAACAATGACAGTCTGTGGTATTTGAAATGAGATCTGGTCTTTTCCTCCCCTTTCTAACTCAATGAGAGTAAAACTTCAGGCTTGTTTAGCCAAGAACACGGGGCTCTCTGTTCCTAGAGTTTCCAATTAGAGACTATCTTCCAGGGAGGTACAACATTCCTCATTCTGCTCTCAGCTACCTATTGCTAATGCTGTAACAAGTAGGTGTAAATGAGATGTGTAGGTTCTCTTTTTCTTTTCAGCCTGCACAGTGGCACAGAGACTCAACTATGGCACAAAATCACTGAGGATACTAGGATCCCAGCTGCCCTTGCACTGATTCATAAGCAGTGGGTCCACATAAGGAGCGACAAGGCCAAGAACACCCTGAGGCCACTCTCCCTTCTACTCAATGCTCATATCTTTCAGGAGAGTCACTCAAAGAGAAACATGCCATTGTTTTCAGCCCCATCTCCAGAGTCTTGGCTCAGCGATTATACCAGAGCGGAGAAGCAGACTGGACGAATATGTAGCTCCTAATTATTTCACAAAGAAACCGACTTCATTTGGAACACAATGTGGGGAAGTTCAAGTCAATAGGCACTTTTAAAAAACACTGGAAATTGTGGTGAGAAACTGAGAAAATATTTGTAAATTCATGAAGACATAGGCTAACCCGTAGGTTGAGTAGTGTGCTTTAGAAGCCTAAAAAGGAAAAGCTGGAAGAGACATGCTTGGGTCATAACAAATCTCAAACACTGACCTCAGGAACTATCACTTCGAAGGAGTCTGAATTTGATTGCATTACAATGTACGGCATTAGGTCTAAAGACATTTTTGGAATTGATAAAACAATCATCTCACAATTAGTAGAACTTAACAGCTAGATGTGGTTAGGGAAAAAGACAGCCTAAGAGAATCCCGCCAAAACCACTATCATCATCCCAGTTTGACTATGGCCATACACAAGGCTGCCCCCCTGAAATATGACATAGATGATTAACACTGAATAGTAAAAATTGACTTTATTAAAAGTCAGTCATGAAACAATCAAACAATAACAAGTCCTGGGGATGGGAAAGTACCCATATCTGCTATAATATGTTATCTAAATTATTCAGTTTTCAGCAGAAAATTATAAGACGTACAATGAAAAAGGAAAGTTTGACACTCATACGCAGGAAAATAGCAGGCAACAGGAACTACCTGTGAGAATGACCCTACGTTGCATTTTATAAATTGTTCTAAGAAGCCATTATAAAAACATTCATAGAACTAAAGAAAACAATGGTTAAGATGGTAAAGGAAGGTATTATGACAATGTTGCATTGAATAAAGAATATCAGTAAAGAGTTAGAAATTATAAGACAGAACCAAATGGAAATGCTGGTATTGAAAATTTTAATAACCGAAAGGAAAAATTCACTAGAGGGACTCAGCAGTAGATTTAAACTGGCAGGAGAAAGAATTAGCAAATTTAAAGACTGATCGATTGAACTTATGCAATCTGAATAACAGAGAAGAATAAATGAAGAACAATGAACAGAGCCTCAGAAGAATGTGGGAAGCAATTACTCACACCAGCATATGCATAATGACTATATCAGAAAGAAAAGAGAGGGAGAAAAACATATTTCAGGAAATAATGACTCAAAAGCTTTCCAAATTATTTGTAAAACATTACACATCCAGGAATCTCAACAACACCAAGTAGAATAAACACAAAGAGATCCAGAAACAAATGCATCATAGAGGAAATGCTGAAAGCCTAAAACAAGAAAAAAATATTAAAAGAGCAAGAGAAAAATTACTTGCATTTACAAGGGAATCTGAATAAAATTAACAGTGGGCTGTTCAGCAGACCAACAGATATAAATATAAATGGCACAGCACACCTAAACATAAGGGATTTAGATGAAGTAGTGTTTAGATGGATATGTATAACTGCATATTGACCATGTATCACTCAGATTTTTCCAGAAAAAAAAAAACACCAATAGGATTTATATGTGATTGGAAAGAGGTGTAAAGAGGTGGGAAATGCAGAGGAAGAGAGACCAGAAAGCTAGTAACTCAGGATGATGTTGTCTCACTTATTTATTTTCACCTGTGTTTTGGTGTCATATCCATTCTATCAGTGCTAAGACCAATGTCATGAAGCTTTTCCTCTAAGTTTTCTTCTATGAGTCGTACAGTTTTAGGTCTTAGGTATAATTTTGTAATCCGTTTTGAGTTGATTTTTGCGTGTGGTATAACACAGGGGTCTGATTTCATCTTTTTGCATGCAGATATACAGTTTTCCTAATACATTTTATTGAAGAATATCCTTTCCCCATTGTGAATTCTTGGCACCCTTGTCAAAGATAATTTGACTGTACAGTCATGCGCCTTTATATCTGCTGGTATAGCATCTGTTGCTTCAAACAACTGCTAATGGACAATATTTGTTTTTAAATCCCAGAAACTTCCGAAAGACAAAACTTGAATTTTCCATGTGCTGAGCACTATATTGAATCTATGAAAATAAAATGATATGTAGAAATATTCTTGTGTAGTCCACATGCAGATATATATTATATGCAAAGACTATGCCATTTTATGTAAGGGACTTGAGCATCTGCGGAGTTTGATATCTGCAAGGGGTGCTGGAGCCAATCTCCCACAGATAATGAGGAATGGCTGCATATGTGTGCATTTATCTCTGAGTTTTTCATTCTGTTTCATTGGTTTATATGTCTCTTAATGCCAGTATCATACTGCTTTAAATACAGGAGCTTTGTAGTATAAATTGAAATCAGGAATGGGATGACTCCAGCTCTGTTCTTTGTCATGATCACTTTGGCAATTCTGGGCCATTTGCTTTTTCACATAAATTATTTATTTTTCCTATTACTGTAAAAATGCCATTGGTATATTTATGGAAATAGTTTGTAGATTGCTTTTGGTGGTATGGATATTGAATTATATTAAGTCTTCCAATCCATGAACATGAGCTATCTTCCCATTTATTTGTCTTTTTAAAATTCTTTCATCAATACATTCTAGATTCAGTGTTCAAATCTTTCACTTCTTTGTCTAGTTTACTTCTATTTTATTTACTTTGTTGCTAATGTGAAATGGTATTATGTTCTTAATTTCCTTTTGTATAGTTTCTTGTTAGTGTATAAAAATGTAACTAATTTTTGTATGTTGATTTTTCATCTTTCAACTGTACTGAAGATGTTTATTAGTTCTAACAGCGTTTTTTTTTTTTTTTGTAAACACTTTAGGGTTGTCTATATATTAAGTAGATGTCATCTGAAAATGGAGATATATTTACTTCTTCCTTTTTAATTTGGATGGCTTTTATTATTTTTCTTTCCTAATGATCCGGTAGGACTTTCAGTTCTGTGTTAATAGAAGTGGCAAGAGCGGGCATCTGTATTAGGGTTCTCCAGATAAACAAGAACCAATAGGAAATGTATTGTTTGCTTTGTTTGTCTGTTTGTTATAGGAATTGGCTCACATGGTTATAGAGTCTGAGAAGTTCCTACAATCTTCTGTCTGCAGCTAGAGGATCAGGAGAGGTGGTGGTATAATTCCATCTGAGTCTGAGTGCCTGAAAACTGAGTGAAACCAACTATGTAATTTTTAGACTGAGTCAAAAAGTCTGAGAACCAGGAGGGTTTACACTGTAAGTCCCAGAGTCTTAAGGCCCAACAACCAGGAGCTCCAATGTCGAAGGCCAAGAGAAAGTTTATATCCTAACTCACAATGAGAGCAAGAGTTTACTCTCTCTTCACCTTTTTTTGTTTTATGCAGGCCTTCAGTGGATTGGACAACGGTGACTCACATTGGTGAGCATGGATCTTCTTTACAGTGTACGGATTCAAATGCTAGTCTCTTCCAGAAACATTCTCACAGGCAACCCAGAAATATTGTTTTATCTGGTATCTGAGCATCCCTTAGCTCACTCAAGTTGACTCTTAAAATTACCATCACAGCATCCTTTTCTTGGTTCTGATGTTAGAGGAAGAGCTTTCTGGTTTTTTTACACTGAGTATGATGTTAAAAGCAGGCTTGTCGTATATGATCTTCGTTATGTTGAGGTACATTCTTTCTATTACTACTTTTTTGAGAGCTTTTACAATGAAAGTTAAATTTTGTCATGTTTCTATATGTCTATGGAGATGATCATATGATTTTTATTCATTCTGTTAATGTGGTATACCACATGTATTGATTCGCATATGTTGAATCATCCTTGCATCCTAAATCGAGTAGAAAATCCCACTCGATCATGGTGTATGATCTTTGTAATGCCTTGTTGAATTCAGTTTGCTAGAATTTAGTTGAAAATTTTGTTTCTATGCTCATCAGGGATATTGGCCTGCAATATTCTTTTTGCTCGAAATGTCTTTATCTAGCTTTGGTATCAGTGTAATTCTGGCCTCATAAAATAAGTTTAGAGTGTTCTCTTCAATTTTTTGGAAGAGTTTGCAAAAATGTGGCATTAATTCTTCTTCAAGTGATTGGTAGAATTTACCAATGAAGCCATGTGTTCTTGACTATTCCTTAGTTGAGAGAATTTTGATTGCCGAGTCGATATCCACACTCATTATTGGCCTGTTCACATTTTCTATTCTTCATGGATTCAGTCGTAATAGGTCGTATGTTTCTACTTTATACATTTCTTCTAGATTTTTCAATTTGTTGACAATAATTTTTCATAGTATTCTCTTATGATTTTGTGTTTCTGTAGCATTAGTTGTAATTTCCCCCTCTTAATTTCTAATTTAATAATTTTAATTTAATTATACTAACACATTTATTAATTTTAATAAATTTATTATTTTATAGTGAGTAAAATTCCTAATTTTATTTGTTTGAGTCTCCTCTCTTTTTCCTAGTTAATCTAACTAAAAGTTTGTCAGTTTTTAAAAACTTTTCAGAAACCAACTCTTCTTTTATTGATCTTTTCTATTGTTTTTCTATTTTCTATTTCATTTACTTGTACTCTAATTTTTATTATTTTCTTTCGTTGCTAATTTTGAGTTCAGTTTGTTCTTGCTTAGTTCTTTGCAGTGTAAAGTTAGATTTTTATTTGAGATCTTTTTTTTTTTCTCCTAATGTAGACATTTATCACTATAAACCTCCCTCTTAGTACTGCTTTTGCTGCATCTCATAAATTTTGGTATGTTGTGTTTTCATCTTTGATCGTCTTGAGGTTTTTTTTTTTTTTAATTTCTTTTTTGATTTCTTCCTTGACCTTTGGTTGTTCAGGAGTGTGTTCAACTTAGTCTGTTCAGACTGCTATGAAAATACCATTGACTGAATGGTTTTTAAATAAATAGAAATTATTTCTCACAGTTCTGGAAGTTAGGAAGTCCAAGATTAAGGCACCTGCGCATTTGGTGTCTGGTGAGGACCTGCTTCCTGGTTCACAGATGGCTATCTTCTCACTGTGACCTCACATGGTAGAAGGAGCACAGGAGCTCTCTGGGGTCTTTCAAAGGGCAGTAATTGCATTTATAAGGGTTCCTGCCTCATAACCTAATCACTTCCCAAAGGCCCCACCTTTATCATATTGGATATCAGGTTTCGATATATGATTCGGGGGTGCAATAAATAATCTGTAGCAGTGTTCTTTAATTTCAACATATATTTGACTTTTCTAATTTTCCTCATGACTTCTAGTTTTATACCATTGTAGTCAGAAAAGATACTTGATGTAATTTAAATCTTAATTTTTAAATGACTTTTTGTTTATTGGGGTAACATTGGTTAATACGACTATATAATTTTCGGGTGTACATTATAATTTGACATCTCTATATTCTGTTGTATGATTACCACCCAGAGTCCGGTTTCCTTCAGCTACCATATATTTGATCCCCTTTACGCAGTTCACCCATCCCCAACTCCCCTATATTTGACCTCCTTTACCCTCTCTACCTCTTCCTTCCTCCCCTGCACCCTACCCCCTGGTAACCACGAGTCCATTGTCCATATCCCTGAGTCTCTGTTTGTCCTGTTCATTTGTTGCTTTTAGGTTTATATCCCACATATAAGTGATGTCATGTGACTTTCAACTTGTTCAATCTGGCTTATTTTGGTTAGCACGATTATCTCAAGGTTCATCCAGGTTGTCGTTAAATCTTAAAATTTTTAAGACTTGTTTCGTGGGCTAACATATATTCTAACTTGAAAAATGTTTCATGTGTGCTTGAAAAGGATGTGTAATCTGCTATTGTTGAATGCAATGTTCTGCATTTGTTTGTAAGGTCTACTTGGTTTATAGTTTTGTTCAAAGCCACCATTTGCCCACTGATTCTTCTGTCTGGATATTCTATCCGCCGTTTAGAGTGGAGTAATGAAGTCTTTTGTTATTATTGTATTGCTCTTCATTTCTCTTTTCAGTTGTTAGGACATTTGCTTTATACAATTAGGTGCTCTGAAGTTGTGTGCATATATATTTATAATTGTTTTCTATTCCTGATGAAGTGACACTTTCATCACTATATAATGACCTTCTTTGTTTCTTAAGACAGCTTTTGACTTAAACTCTATTTTTTTTCTATTCACATATACCCCCTCCCTTTCTTTTGGTTATCATACGTGTGGAATATGTTTTTCTATCTTTTCACTTTCAGTCTATGTGTATTTTAAAGCTAATGTGAGTCTCTTGTAAACATCTTTTTGAGAGGTTTGGATCTTACTTCTTTATCCACTTGCCACTTTTGATTGGAGAATTAATCCATTTATATTTGAAGTAATTTTTGATATTAAGGGGTGTCTATTTCTGTTTATTTGTTTATTTCTTGCTTTCTGTCCTCATTCGTGATTTGATTATTAAAATCTATGCATTAGAAATTTAAAGTTGTTGTTCAATGGTTATATATTCACAGTATTACAAGTTGAATTAGTTCTAGAGATCTAATGTAAAACATAACTCTTGTATTTGACAATACTATATTGTGCACTTCAAAACTTGTTTAAGAGGGTAGATCTCACACTAAGTGTTCTTAACACACACGCACACACACACAAGCAAGAAGAGGACACAAATCTTTTGGAGGTGATGGATTTGTTTATTACTTTGATTGTGGTAATAGTATCTCAGGTGTATACATGTGTCTAAACTCATTAAAATGTATACATTAAATATATACAACTGTTGTGCATTAAGTATTTCTCAGAAAAGCTAAAAAAATAAGAGTCGATGTTTGTATTAGTCAGGGATCGCAGAGAAAGAAAACCAATAAGATGGTTAGATAAATAGATATATAGATAAAGATTTATTATGAGGATTTTGTTCACAGTCATGGTCACTGAGAAGTTCATTAAACTGTCATCTGTAACCTGGAAGCCAAGGAAAGCTGATAGTATAGTTCCAGTCCAAACATGAATACCTGAGAACCAGGAAAGTCAAAAGTGAAAGTCCTGATCTGAGTCAGAAGGTACAAGAAGCAGGAGTGCGTGCCCATGTCCCATGTCCCAAGGCAGGAGAAGTTGGGTATCCCAGAGATACCTGCTTTCAGAGAGCAAATTTGCCCTTCCCCTGTCTTTTATTTTAGTCAACAGTTTTGAATAATGCCCACTTGTACTGGTGAGGATAATCTTCTTTACTCAATCAACCAATTCAATATATATATACACACACCCCACTAAGAAATAATGTGCTACAAGATAGCTGAACATTCTTGGTCAAGTTAAGTTGCCATATAAATTAAGCCATCACTACATAAATTCTTGAGTGTAGGGTGGATAAGCAGGCTGGAAACTTAGGCAAGTTTTCTATGTTATAGTCTTAAAGTGAAATTTCTTCTCAAGGAAACTTTAGTTTTTGTTCTAAAGTCCTTCAATTGGTTGGATGAGGCTCACCCACCTTATAAATGCTAATCTCTTTATTTAAGTCAACTAATTTTAAAAGCTAATTACATCTACAAATCCTTTTTCAGTGACAGATTGACTAGTGTTTGACCAAACAACTAAGCAAAATAGCTTATCCAAGTTGAAAAGTTAAGCCATCTCAACTTATATTAAAAAAAAAAAGATATCACACCTATATTCTATTCTTCCACCTTATCACACTGTTAAAAGAAGAGCAAAGTAGTCTATGGCCATGCTACCTTGAACTAGCCCGATCCTGTCTGATCTCAGAAGATAAGCAGGGTCGGGCCTGGTTAATACTTGGATGGGAGACCACACCTAGGAAGACCAGGTGCTGTAGGTGTAAAAAATATAAGGGTTTGTAAGCTGATAAGGTCCTTGCAATCTGTGAGGTCAAACAACGGTTGCTTCGCCTAAACAAACAAACAAACAAAATGAGCAAACTAAAGCAAGCATAAGGAACAAAATAATAAAGATTAGTGCAGAAATTGTTGTTGAAATATGGAATTCAAAATGAATTAAAGATGTCAATGTGAAGCCTAAAACCATAAAACTAGAAGAAAATATAGGCAGTTATCTCTGACTTTGCTCTTAGTGATTTTTTTCTGATATATCTCCTTGGGAAATAAAGAAGGGAAACAAAAGAAAAAAATGAGTTCACACCAAACTAAAACATTTTTTCACAGGAAAGAAGACCATTAGCAACAACAACAGCCTATTGAATGGGAGAAAATATTGACCAATGATACATCTGATAAGGGATTAATATCCAAAATTTATAAAGAACTCATACAGCTCAACACCAAAAAAAAAAAAAAGAGAGAGAGAGAGAATCTAAATAGACATTTCTCCAAAGAGGACGTACAGATGGTCAATAGACGTATGAAAAGATACTCAACCTCACTAATCATCAGAGAAATGAAAATTAAAACCAGAATGAGATATCATCTCACACTTATCAGAATGGCTATCATCAATAAATAAAAAACAAGTGTCGGTGAGAATGTAAGGTAAAGTGAACTCTCATGCACTTTTGGTGGAGTTGCAAATTGGTGTAGCCACCAAGAAAAACAACATGGAGCTTCCTCAAAAAAATTAAATAGAATTATCGTATGACCCACAACTTCGCATCTGGGTATTTATCTGCAGAAATCCAGAACACTGATTCAAAAAGATATATACATCCCTATGTCTGTTGCAGCACTATTTACAATAGCCAAGATATGGATGCAACCTAAGTGTCCATCAATAGACAGTTGGATAAAGAAGAAGTGCTACATATATACGATGGAATATTACTGGGCCATAAAAAAGGAATAAAATCTTACCATTTTTGACAATATCAATGGACCCAGAAGGTATTATGCTAAGTGAAATGAGTCAGATAAAGACAAATACTGCATAATCCCACTTATATGTGGAATCAAAAGAACAAAATAAGCAAACAAACAAAACAGAAAGAGACTCATAAATACAGAGAACGAACTGATGTTTGCCAGATGAGTGGTTGGGAGGCTGGGTGAAAACGGTGAAGGGATTAAAGAGTATAAATTCATAGTTATGAAATAGTCATGGGGGTGTAAAATATAACATAGGGGACATAGTCAATAATATTGTAATAACTATGCGTGGTGTTGGGTGAGTTCTAGACTAACTGGGGGAATCACTTTGTAAATTATATAAATGTCTAACCACAGTGCAGCACACCAGAAACTAATATAAAATAATATTGAAGTCAACTGTAGTTAAAAATAACTATTACATCCAAACAATGGAATAACCTTAAAGCTAATATACTAAGTGAATGAAGCCAGATACAAAGGACCACATATTATGATTACATTTATATTAAAAAGGCAGATGAGATCAATCTATGGAGACAGAAAATATATTAATGGGATTTAGGACTCAGGAGGATGGTCTGAGGAGGGTGATTGTTAAAGGGTGCAGGGTGTTTTTTTTTGTTTTTGTTTTGAGGTGAAGAAATTGTTCTAAACTTGACTTTTGGGTTGTTTGCCCATATCAGTGAACATACTGAAAATCATGAAAATGTGCACTGTAAATGGATGAATGTATTATATGTGAACTTTATTTCAATAAAGCTGCTAAAAAATATCAAGGGGGATAAAAGAAAGGGTGTCCTGAGCACCTCTGGAATTGTATTATGGACACCCTCAGTCCAGTGTGAACCTGTGTCTGGTGCTTAGTTTCTCCCCTTAACAAAGGGAAAGATATTTTTTCTGTCATCCCACGAACAGCAATTCAGTTAAACATAGAAGCCATTTTGCGGGGATCCCCACAGCTGGGCTTACTCGCCTAGTTCTAAGGCTAGGGCTTTGCTTCAGGTTCAGAGTTATAAAAGCTGTCCATAGGTAGAGTTTGCCTTCCTCTGTTTTATGTCTTATCATGCTAGGAGTACTGGTATCTGAGATATTTCACCCCTTAAAATCCCTCTGATGCTCTCTGAGGATAATTGTTGCCTTGCCTAGATTGTTGCATAGGGGTAAACATCACTCAAATGGCCTCAGCAGGCCCTGAGATGCCTTAAAGGGGACAAGATTCATGGATTGAGGATGGGATGTTCTGGGGAGTTGGGGACAGCCTGCTAGATCCACCTGAGAGACAACCTGAGAACCTTGGAATCCTGTGGCTTTAGAACTTCCAAAGGCACCTATTGTCTCACACAGGACCCAAGTGTTCTCTATTTTGGTGATGTTCAGAAGAGCATTCTGCAGACATGTTTAATCGATACGTATTAGATATTCCAGCTGTAATAATTGATAATGGATCGGGACTCTGCAAAGCAGGCCTGTCTGGAGAGATTGTACCCCGTCATGTCATCAGTTCTGTCGTGGGACATCCTCAATTTAACATTTCTTTATCAGAACCCTATCAGGAAAAGTGCTTCGTGGGGAGAAAAGCCCTGTACACATATGAGGCCTTGCATTTGCACTACCCCATTGAGCGTGGACTGGTGACAGGATGGGATGACATGGAGAAACTATGGAAGTATCTTTTTGAATGGGAGCTGGGAGTAAAATCCTGTCAACGGCCTGTTCTCATGACAGAGCCCTCTTTGAACCCAAGGGAGACTCGAGAAAAGATGACAGAAGTAATGTTTGAGACCTTCAATGTGCCCGCTTTCTACTTGTCCAACCATGCAGTGGTAGCACTCTATGCCTACGCCTCTGTCACGGGCCTTGTGGTGGACAGTGGGGAAGGAGTCACTTGTACTGTCCCCGTCTTTGAGGGTTACTCCCTGCCTCATGCTGTCACCAAGCTCTATGTGGCAGGGAGGGACATCACAGATCACTTGACCCAGCTACTCCTCGCTAGTGAGAGTACCTTCCCTTGCATACTCAACAAGACCTTAGTGGATGACATCAAAGAGAAGCTGTGCTATGTAGCCTTGGAGCCAAAAGAATCGCTTTATAAGAGGCCAGAGGAGGTCCTGAGAGAGTACAGACTGCCAGATGGGAATGTCATCTACCTTGGGGATCAGCTGTATCAGGTGCCTGAGATTCTTTTCGCACCTGACAAGCTGGGCATCCACAGCCCCGGACTCTCAACGATGGTTGCCAGCAGCATTATGAAGTGTGACATAGACATCCAGAACAACCTCTTTGCAGAAATTGTACTGTCTGGGGGCACCACTCTCTTCCCTGGGCTTGAGGAAAGACTTATGAAAGAACTAGAACAGCTAGCTTCCAGAGGAACTCCCATCAAGATCACAGCTTCTCCTGATAGGTGTTTCTCTGCGTGGGTAGGTGCATCCATCGTGACCTCTCTGAGCAGTTTCAAACAGATGTGGATCACTTCTGCAGATTTCATGGAGTTTGGGACATGTGTTGTTCAGAGAAGGTGCTTTTAAAGAATCCAGTGCACAAAGGACAGCCTAAAGTGTCAGATCACAAGAGCACTGATTGAAGGTGAAATCTTGGTGTTCGATAAAAGTGATATGACATTTTGAGTTTCAGTTCATTTTTGTTGGCAGCAGAATAAGTACTAATCCAGGTAGTGGATCTTCTTAAGCGATTCTATTTCACCCTTCCTGTCCCATGGACCTCTTCGATTGTTTTCTCCTGAGAAATCCTTGGGTTATGTCTTGAGGCTGTATCCACTCGTAGGATTTGTAGTAAAAGCAAGTGCTTGAGCCTCATGCCCAGTGTTTGACTCATTAGGGTCCCTGGAATATTCATTTTCATCAAGTGTCTTAGATATTTTTGATAACTCTAGTTCTGAGGAGGGACACAGAATCACCAGGCAAAGTGTGGGAGGGGAGGGGAATTAAGTAGAAGGAATGATACCCTGCTGTTAGGGGCTCAACAGACCCTTTCACTCAGTTAGTCCTTAATTAGCACAATAGGGCACAATAGGGCTCTTCGTTGTTATGAGATCAGGCAGCTAAATAGTATGGAGCTGTTTTCCTTGGCAAAGAGGAGAGATGTACACAAAAATTTCTATTTATTTAAGGCTCTTTAAACTTAAAGCCCCTATTCCCAGTGGAGTATTAAGAATCAACACCTCTATCATGTTTTTTTTTTTTCCTGTTTATTTGTTTTTACTTTAAAGGGTATTTACAGCCTCATTTTGTTAGGGGTAAATTATTTAATGGTCATCAATAAAAAGATTATTGAATAAATTATGTGTATATGATTTTTCACATTAATTTAGTGCTATGTTTCCAAAATATTAGTGGGAGAGAAATGGAAAATTCAGAGAATTTATGTAATACAATACTTTCATTTTTAAAAAACAAAACAGTGGTGCTTTCCCATATATGAATATGTCTGCACATGTGCAACTTTGCCCCTCCTACCGGCTTCCATATGGCCCCTTCTTATATTATCAGATGTATGTGTTATGATCAGCTGGACTTCAGGTGATTCTCCACATTGATTATTTTATAATTTAGTTGCAATTTCAATGCGGATATGAAAGGAGGCGAACCGGCTCTTACCTAGGCTGTCATCTTTCTCCTTTTGAAATCGCTTGCTCTTTTTGATGAGAGATGATAAGGGTTTTTTTTTGAGAGATAATCAAGTTTTTTTTTTTCAATTCACATATATGCAGGAAAAAAACAATATGTCAAAGTAGAAATTGTAATAAAACGTTATTAGGTAATTATAAGTGAATGAGGGCTTCTGGTCAAGATCACGGAGTAGATAAATGCTGTGCTTGCCTCCTCTCATGATTACATCAAAGTTACAACTAAACTACGAAACAACCATCGTTGAGAATCACATAAAATCTAGCTGAACAGGAGACCAAAAAAAAAAAAAAAAAAAAAAACAAAAAACAATGGCGTAGATGATAGAGGCTCTGTTCATCCCTCTGGTGACTAAATCAAAGTTGTGATGGAAACAAGAAGCAAGCTGCAAGGAAAAATTGCCTGGGATCTAGAGGAAGAAGCCATACAGCTAGGGAGTAATCCAAGCAATCAACTTGTAATGGTAGAAGGTAGGACATGGTGAGGACAGGGGGCTGCCTGGTCTCGAGCGGCTGAGTGAGAAGGAGGCTGTGGCAGCAGCAGACTCCACGTAAAGGGGACACGAACGCGAGCAGATTTTCGCAGTTATGGACCGGACTCGCTCTGAGCACCAGGGCCAATTCGGTTGTGTGCAGGGGGCACCAGGGACTTTCAGGGAGACATTATTGGAGTGAAGGCTGAGGCGCTCTATACAGAAGTGCCTGCAGTATCCATTGTTCCTTGCTGAGCCCTCCCCTCTCCCAGTGCACAGACACAGTGCTGCCATAGACTTGAGCTTATCAAACTGGATAACAGAGGTCGCTCCGCCCAGAGGATTCCCTGAAACTCTACCTCCCCTAACTCTCAGTCCCACCCAAACCATATCCGGGCATATCCTCAGCAAGCCAGGTGTTCCTTGATGAACAGTGCCTAGACTCACACTGGAGGCAGCTGGCCTCGGTTTCTGGTGTGGCCTTTTGAGACAACTATAAGCACAGCATCTGTGGATTGTTTGTTGAATCTTAACAGGTGGCCCCAGAAAGGTAGAGGCTTGGGCTAAGTTTGGCCTGCAGCTGAACCCCTCTCAGGACTGTGCCACTGGGCAGACACCTATTTCCCAAATCTGCACTAAAAATACCGGGAGACTTAGCAGCTTTGCTTAGTACATAGAAACAGACACAGGAAGACAGCCAAAATGGGAAGACAAAGAAGCAGAAACCATATGAGGGAACAAAACAGAGATCTAGATATAATGGATTCAAGTAATCTAACAGATGCAGAGTTCAAAACAGTGGTTATAAAGATGCTCAATGAACTTTTGGGAAGTGTAGAGAACTTCAACAAAGAGATAAAAAAAAACATAAAAAAATGGAAATGGAATTTATAAAAGGAAACCAATCTGAAATGAAGAACACATTATCTGAGATGAGAAGTACATTAAATGGAATAAACAAAGGAATAAAAAAGTGAATAAAGAAAAGGATCAAATGCCCTATCCGGAGGATAGGAAAGCCAAGGACATGCAAAAAGAATGGCAAAACATGAGATGCCAAGACTATAAAAATAATTTAAGAAGCATATGGGACACTATTAAGGGTCCAAATATCCATCCGATCAGCGTAACTGAAGAAAATCAAGATGTTGAACAGCTATTTGAAGAAATGATGATGGAAAACTTCCCTAACCTGGTGAAGAAAACGGATCTAAAACCCCAGGAAGCTCTGAGAATTCCAACAATCAGGGATCCTAAGAGGCTCACACCAAGACACATCATAATTAAAATGCCAAAGGTTACATACGAAGAAAGAATATTAAAAGCGGCAAGAGAAAAACGGTGATTCATAAGGGAACACCCATAAGACTGGCAGCTGATTTCTCAAAAGAAACTATGCAAGACAGAAGTTCTTGGCACAAAATATTCGAATTGACAAAGACCCAGGACCTACAACCAAGGATACTTTATCCAGTAAAGCTATCATTTAGAGTTGAAGGACAGAAAAAGAGCTTCCCAGACAAAAAGAAGTTAAATGAATTCCTCACCACCAAGTCAGTATTACAGGAAATGTCAGAAAGACTTCTTTAAAAAGAAAAAAAAAATACAAAAAAAAAGCTCACTTCAGATTAGAAGACACACAGACTAAAAGAAAGGAGATGGGAAAAGATATTGCTTTGATGGACCTCGAAATTATTTGTCAGACAGAGAAAGATGAACACTATAAGATTTCTCTTATATGTGGAATCTAAGGAATAAAAAGAACAAACTAATCAAAAACAGATTCGTAAATATAGTGGACAAATTGGTGATGGACAGAGGGGAGGGGTATTTTGGGGATGGGAGTATGGGGTGAAGAGTTAATGAAGTATAATTTAGTAGCTGACGGATGGTCATGGGACTGCAGAGCAAGGCACAAGGAATGCAGTTAGCATTAGGACATTGGCTAGGTGGAGGGTCAGGGGAGGGAGCTTTTGGGGGGATTGTTTTGTGAACTATACAGATGTCTAACCAATGTTCTATATACCTGAAACTAATTAAAATAAATAAATTAAAAGAAAAATCTAGCTGAACAGAAATTCTACATGGGGACACGCAGATCAGGCCACCTCAAGATAGGTAGGAGGGGCAGAGACCAGAACAAGCTGGTTTCACACTAGTGTGTGGGGGTTGAGCATTGAGAGAAATAGCTCAGCTTCAGAGGTTCCCTGGGAAGGAGCAAGGGGTCCTGGCCTCACACCAGAATCCCCAACCCAAAGTTCCAATGTCAAGAAGAAAATTCCCCACAAATTCTGTCTGTAAAGATTAGCAGAGATTGTTGCTGAGTAAGAAGGTAGGCTGAGGGAGTCAAAGATTTTCTTTGTAAAGGACCTGCACATGAACTGATTCATGGACAGACTCACTTGCTTTGAGCTCCAGCTCTTGGGCAGCTGCTTAAAAGCCATCAGAGACACATGAGGAGGAACTGAGCTACCTGGTTTCGGGGCAAGGGCTGGAGAGGCGGCATTCTCCAAGAAAGAAGTACTGGAAAAAAAGCATTGTTCCTGTGTTGAGCTCTCCTTCACTTGGCTTGCAGACCCAGGCTGGAGCCTTATCTGAGTTTCCATCAATGTAGGTAACACTGGTCATCCCATCCTGGTAATTCCTTGAGATCCTTACCTCCCAACTTGTGGGCACTCCCAGGCTGCTTGCAGTGAATTTTCCATACAAACAGTCTTGACTCATGCCACAGACTTTTCTAAAATCTCTCAACGATGTCTGTCTTCAGTATGTCCCGTACATCTTGCTGAGCAGCATTAAGCCCAGTCCTAGCAGTAGCCAGCTTGGTTTGCAGCTTGGCCTCTCGATGCATATCCAAGCCCATTGTGGGTGGCAGCCATTAGTAGATTGCTTGGTGGCTCATGCCAGGGAGCTCCGAGTAGGGCAAAGGCTGTGGTTAAACTTGGCCTGTAGTGGGGCCCCTCCCAGGAGGCCACGACCTGCATGCTCAGTCGCTGGCTTCAGTATAAGCTGGAGCACCACCCAAGGCCACATTCAAGGATGACACATCCAAAAGGCAGACTGAGCAGGCACCAGAGCCCTGCTAAAGTGCATCCTGCTCAGTGCCATCAAGCCCTTCATGACAATAACTACACCAAATCACGGCCAATCCCTCCCACTGAAATGCCAACAGCAACCAAGAACCAACTTTAACGGGAGGGCATAATCAACCCATACAAAGGACAGACTCAGAGCACCTGGCTCAGGTGTGAAGGGAAGACTCTGTCAGTGGAACAAACAGCACCTCTACTGTATAAAGCCGAGACTGGGAGACATAGCAGCCCTACATAATACTCAGGAACAAACACAGATAGGCAGCCAAAATGGGAAGACAACGATCATGTTTCACATGAAAGAACAGAGCAAAGCTCCAGAAAAAACTAAACAAAATGGAGACAAGCAATTTACCAGAGGCAGAGTTCAAACAACTGTTTATAAGGATGCTCAATAAACTTAGGGAAGAGTAGATGAACTCAGTGAGAACTTTAACAAGGAGATAGAAATAAAAATGGAGATAAGAAACATAAAAAAGAACCAGTCAGAAATGAAGAATACGGCAACTTAAATTAAGAATACATTACAGGGAATCAACAGCAGATTATATGAAGCAGAGGGCTGAATCAGCAATTTTGAAGATAAGGTAGCAGAAAACACCCAATCAGAACATCAACAGAAAGAATTAAAAAAAAAAAAAAAAGAACGGTTTAAGGATACTCTGGGACATCAAATGTACAAACATTCACATCATAGAAATGCCAGAAGAAGAGAGAGAGAGCAAGGAATTGAAGAACTATTTCAAACAATACTAATGAGAAACTTCTTTAACCTGATGAAGAAAATAAACATACAAGTGTAGGAAGCACGGAGAATCCCAAACAAGGTGAATCCAAAGAGGTTCACAGCAAAACACATCATAATTAAAATGCCAAAGGTTAAAGACAGAGAGAATCTTAAAAGCAACCAGAAAAAAAGGGAACTCCATAAGACTTCGAGCTGATTTCTCAACAGAAACTGTGCAGGCCAGAAGGGATCAGCAGGAAAGTTTCAGAGTGATGAAAAGCAAGGACCTACAACCTAGATTAATCTACCCAGTAAAGCTGTCATTTAGCATTGAAGGGCAAATAAAGAGCTTCCCAGACTAGAAAAAGCTAAAGGAGTTTATCACTACCGAGTCAGTATTATGAAAAATGTTCTTTAAGAAGGGACTTCTTTAAGAAGAAAAAAGATAAAGAATATGAATAAAATATGGCAATGACTACGTAGCTATCAATAATGACTTTAAATGTAAATGGAGTGAATGCTCCAATCAAAAGAAAGTGTGTCCACAGGGATAAGAAAACAAGACCCTTCCATATGCTGCCTCCAAGAGACTCACTTCAGATCAAAAGACACACAGACTGAAAATAAAGGATGAAAAAAGATCTTTCTTGCAAATGGAAACAAACGAAGAGCTGAGGTAGCGATACTGGTACCAGACAAAATAGACTTTAAAACAATGGCTATAACGACAGACAAAAAAGGACCCATTTCTGGGTATTTATCTAAAGAAACCGAAAACGGTGCTTTGAAGGGACATGTGCATCCATATGTACATTGCAGCGGTATTTGCATTAGCCAGGATATTTAGGCATCATGTGTGTCCATCGATAGATGAATGGATAAAGATGCAGTGTATATGTAAGATGCAATGTGTGTGTGTATACATACATATGTATACACACACTGCATCTTACACATACACTATATATATATATATATATGTATGTATACACACAATAGAATATTAGTTATCTATTAAAATTGAATGAAATTTTGCCATCCGCAACAACATTGGTATTGGTAGGCCTGGAGGGTATTGTGCTGAGTAGCGTAAGTTAGACAGAGAAAGACAAATGTCATATTATGAATCTAGGGAACAAAATAAACATAAAAAACAACACAAACAAATCATAGATACAGAGAACATTTTGGTAGTTGTCAGATTTGAGTGTGGTAGGAGGGATGATAGTGAAGGGTGAGGAGGTTAAGAAGTACAAATTGATAGTTACAAAATAGTAATGAGAATGCAGAATATAGCATGAGGAATATAGTCATTAGTATTGTAATAACTATATGGTGTCAGATGGGTACTGGATATATCAGAGTGATCACTTCATAAGTTATATAAATGTCTAATCACAATGTTGTGTACCCAATGCTAATATAATATTGTATGTCAGATGTAATTGAAAAAAATAAAAATATAAAAATTTAAAAAATAATAATAAAACATAAACACACACACACACACACACAAAGAGATCGAACTTCCCTTTTACTTGTCTTTAAGGAACTATTATCTGGGCTACACAACTTGTGGGGACCATTGCCAAATAAAATTCAGAGTCTCTTATTCCAAAACTATCAAAAAAATCAAGATGTAACAGGAGAGCAATAAACCAAGTACAACTTTAGTTCCTTCTTAGTGTGGGGACCTGTTGCAATTGCACAGGTCTGAATCCCATGAAGGTGGCTCTGAGTGTCTCCATCTCATTCAGTTCACATAAACCAACTTAAGGAAGAATTTAAGGCACAAAATATCTTCATTTTTGTAATGAAATTCCAGATCACCTGTCTTCTGTCCTCTGATAACAGGTAAGGGTCTCTGATAGAAAACATGTCGATAGAGTAGACCTATCCCAAGGAATGAGGAAAGGATCTTTCTGGATTTAACCGTGACTTTTTGTGTGACCTTGAGAAAGTCACATGTCATCTACTTTCAGTTACTTTATAGAGTAATATTTGACCATATAATTCCTATGATCCCTTCAAGTACCGATAATCCCAGGGTCTATAATTAAAGGCATTCTGGATGATTGGTGGATATACCAGCTTCAACATTTGATAGCATTGTTCCCATTAAACACGAAAATGTTCACTAAATTTCAATGTATTTCAGTAAAATATTTCCTTGTCGTCTCCCACCCTAATGTTGTACAGTTTTTAGGGAAAGAGCTTAAAATGTACAAATTGCCAGTTATAAAAAACACTCACAAGGACATAAAGTGCAGCATAGGAAATATAGTCTATAATATTGTAATAACTATGTACAATGTCAAATGACTATAAGACTTACTAGGGTGATCACTTAGTAAGTTATATAAATAATCACTATGTTCTACACCTGAAACTAATACAGTATTGCATGTCAGAACTGAAAAGTAAAATTAAAACTATTTAAAAATTTGTTAAATGTGGCAGTGACTTTAAATTATACCACAAAGTGGCAATAATCAAAACGGCATGGTATTGACAGAAAAACAGATACACAGACCAATGGAATGAATTGAAAGCTCAGAAGTAAACCCACATATACATAGAAAAAACATTTTTGACAAAGAATCCAAAACATACAATGGAGAAAGGAAAGCCTCTTCAATAAATGGTTTTGGAAAAATTGAAAAGCCACATGCGAGAGAATGAAACTAAACATCATCCGTTAGCATACACCAAAATTAACTCAAAATAAATCAAAGCCCTAAATACAAGATATAAAACATTAAACTGCATAGAAGAAAACGCAGATACTAAACTCATTGACCTTGAATTAGAAACAATTTTTTTTTTTAAATTTGACCTCAAAGGCAAGAAAAGTAAAAGCAAAAATAAACGAATGGGACTATATCAAAATAAAAAGCTTCTGCACAGAAAACAAAACAAAACGAAACAAAACAAAACAAAACAAAAAGAAACAGGTGACCAAGTAAACGGGAGAAGATACTTGCATACAATTTCTCTGATACGGAGCTAATATCTATATATATATTACAGATACATAGATATATCTATAATATATATTATATAATATTATATATATGTATTACATATAACATATATATTATATAATATATAACATATTATATTATATTATATTATATTATATTATATTATATTATATATATATATTATTTAACTCAACAACAACAAAAAACAATCCAATTAAAAAATGAGAAGACATGAACAGACCCTTCTCTCAGGAAGACATACAAACAGTCAACAGACATATGAGAAGATGCTCAACTTCACTACCTATTAGGGAAATGCAAATTGAAACCACAATGGGATACCACCTCAGACCTGTAGGAATGACTATTACCAACAAGACAAGTAATAACAAGTGTTCGAGAGGTTGTGGGAGGAAAGGAACCCTCATACACTGCTGGTGGGAATGTATATTGTTGCAGCCACTAGGGAAAATAGCATTAAGTTTCCTCAAAAAATCGAGAATAGAATTACCATATAACCCAACAATCCCTCTTCTGTGTATCTACCCCCAAAATTTGAAAACATTTATCCATAACGATATATGCATTCCGATGTTCATAACAGCATTATTCATGGTGGCCAAGACATGGAAACAACCAGTCCATCAGTACATGATTGGATAAAGAAATGATACATACACACAGTGGAATATTACTTAGCCATAAGAAAAGGTGAAGTACTGCCATTTGTGACAACATGGATGAATCTTGAGAGTATCATGCTAAGTGAAATAAGTCAGAGAGAAAAAATTGAAAACTATATGATTTTACTTATAGGTAGGATATAAAACTGAAAGCAACAAATGAACAAGACAAACAAAAACTCAGACACAGACAACAGTTTAGTGGTTTCCAGAAAGAAAGGAGGGGGAGTAGAAAAGGGTAGAGGGAGTAAAATATATGATGACAGAAGATTTGACTTTATGTGGTGAACATACAATGAAATATACAGATGATATATTATTGAATTGTACACATGAAACTTATATGATTTAATTAACCAATGTCGCCTCCACAAATTTAATTTAAAAATGTAAAACAAGTGGCATAGAAAATTATTTTGATAATTGCAGCTTTTTACTTACAAATGTGAAAACTTGGATTTGAATCTATTCAAGCATTTGAATAACATTTTTGTTTGAGAAGAGGAACCACTGTCATAAAAATGTCAGTAATATTCAAAGTATTGTGTAGATTGAATATAATTTTTTCTATGTAACTATTGTAAAATAAATGGCTGAGAGCAGGCATGACATTTCCAAGAAAATCAGACAGAGACATACCCTATTGGAAATCCTTACTTATTATAAAGCAATAGAAAGTAATGCAGTGTTTGGTTGGCACGATAACAAACAAATAGACTAACAGAACAGGATGGAGTTCCTGGAAAAAAGACACATTTGATATCTCACAAATGTGGCATTTAAAATCCATAGGGAAATGATTAACACTTCAATAAATGGCACGGAGATAAAACCTTATCTATATTTGGGCAGGGCGGGGGGCGGGGAATTAGATCTATATCTAACAATTAAACAAAATTACATTTCACATGGGAAATAACATGAAAAGCCAGACTTTAAAACTTAGAAGAAAATAAGGGAGACTATCCTTAAAAACACAAAGTGGAACACATTTTCTTAAATAAGTATATCAAGTACTTTCACAAGTACTGTGAGAGCAGATTGGTCATTTGCCTTTCAATGCTTTTAAGGAACATGCTCTAGTTAACTGCTTTTCCAACCTGAGAGTTCTGAGTTAGGCAAAATAAGGGCAAGTATCTTACTTTTGGTTCCTTAGGGAAGCACTAAGAAGATTAAAACGAACACAATTCCTTGAGAATGAGTCCTACTTTCCTCCCTCTGGTACCACTCTGGGAACTTGGACTCCCAACTTTGAGAGTTTTGCTATGCTGGGAAGAAGGCAGTGCAAGACTAAGTTAAAACACAACAGAGTTCTACAATGTTTAAGTTATTTTGTTCTCAGTTAAGCATTTGTGTAGCTGATGTTCTTTTTTATTATATTCCGAAGTTCTTTAAAAAAAGTTGATTCTGACAGTTTTTGTTTATATTTTAGGTGGTTTTGTGGAAGGATGGCTCTTGGAAATCTCTTTTTAGCCATTTTTGCTGTTGTCACCTCATCGTGATTTTAAAATGTATTTCCTTAATGATTGATGCTTTTAAGTATCATGTCATTTTCTTATTGCCATTTGTGTATCTTCTTTGGAAAAACGCCTATTCCGAACTTTTGCCTTTTTTATTATTTTATATTTTGCAATTGTCTATTTTACTTACAAAATTTTTAATTTGTACATATTTTATTGCAGTCTATATTTTTCATTTTCATTTTCTTTACAGTGTCTGTTAATGACCAACATTTAAAATTTTGATAAAGTATGTTATAATTTTTATGTTCTATTTATAAAACATTTTTTAACATTCAATGTCCCTACATTTTTATTGTTTTATTTTGGAAAACCAATAAAAGGAACACTTATTGTCCCTTTTCAAATACATAAACCTTCTTTAAATTTCCTCAGCAATGCTTTGTGTTTTCAGTGTACACATCATGTGAATATTTTAATAATATATTGCTAAATAGGTCACAGATTTTAATGTTGTCATAAATGATATCTTTAAATTTTAAAATTCCATTTCTGATTATTCACTAATGGCATATAGAAATGAATTACTTTCATTCTGTGCCTTTGGGAAACTCATTTGCTAGTTTCAATATTTTTTATAGCTTTTGTTTTGTATGAATTTCTGCATATACAATTGTGTCTTATGAAAATAGTTTAAGTTTTCATTTCTAATGTCTTATGCAATTTTTTCTTGCCTGTTTTGTAATGGTTAGGATTTCCAATACAATGTTGAATAGAAAGGATGACAGCAGACACTTGTCTTGCTTCTTATGTAAAATGCGTTCAGTATTTCATGACTAAATATGATACGAGCTTATATGTGGGATATAAACCTAAATGCAACAAACAGGACAAACAAACAGAGACTCATGGACATGGACAATAGACTAGTGGTTACCAGAGGCTGTGGGGGAAGGGGAGGGGAAAGATAGATGGGGTAAAGAGGTCAAATATGTGATAACAGAAAGATGCTCAGTGAACACACAATGCAATATCTATATATAGATAGAAATAGATATAGACATAAACAGACACATATGCACATAGACACACATATATATACAAATATATACATACATACATATATGCATATGCCTTACTGTTGAATTGTACACCTGAAACTTACTGGATTTTGTTAACCAATGTCACTCACAATCATTTTTTTAAAGTATTTGTAGGAATAAAAATATATATATATGATACAAGCTTAATTATAATGCCCTTAGTAAAGGACATTCATATGTTTTTTGTCACTTTTAATAAACTTATTCTACTCTTAGATTCCTGAGAGCTTTTATTATAAATATTAACATTTTCAATTCTTTTCTGCATCATTAGAAATAATATCATAATTATATGTTTTTAGTATGTTTATATATTGGTTTACTTTGAATCTTTAAATCTAAAACAAATCTGCTTTCTGGGCATAAAACAAACCTGGTTATGATGCATTATTTTTATATGCATTATTGAATTTAAATTGGAAGTAGTTTCATTAAGAATCTGTATCCATGTTTATGACTTGTCCACAGTTTTTTAAAATATCTCTTTCTTTTTTTTTAATATCATTGTCATCATAGCCTTGTAGAATAAGTTGGGAAGTATCACCTATTCTATTTTCTGGTTCAGTTTATAAAAAAGAAATATTAATTGTTTCTTAAACGTTTTGTATATTTTACGTTACCTGGACTTGGAGTTTCCTTTTTGATGTAGCATATTTAAAGTTTTAAACATATATATATAGCTATTTAATTTATTTTTTCTTTGTGAACATTGGAATTTTTAATTTCATCAGAGTTGACAAAGTATTGACATAATATATAATTTCTTAATTTTTCTTTTAAGGTCTTTAATATCTATATCGATAACCATTTTTTTTTCCTTCCTGATGTTCATAATATATGTTTTCCTCTTTTTTCCCTCAGATTATTTCTCAGAGATTGCTCTAAGTAGAAGATTATCAATTTTGTTGATCTCAAAGAATATGTTGTTGCTTTCATTGATTTTCTGTAGTCTTATTATGTTTTCCATATCATTGATTTCTTCTTTTCTTCTTATTTCCTCCCATTTCCTAACTTTGGATTTCAAAATTTTCTTTCTTTTTTTATGATAGAAGCTTAGATCACTTATTGAAGATATTTCTTTTGTTCAAATATATGTTTGATGCTGTATGTTTTCCTTTATAGACTTTTTTTGGCTACATGTCACAAATTTTTAGATGTTTGGTATTTATTTAGTCCAAAATTTTTCTAATTTCCTTTGCATCATTTTGACACATAAATTACTTAGAAATAGGTTCAGCTTACAATTATATAAAAAACTCTTATTTCTAATTTATTTCCTTGTGGATAGATAATATATGTCATATAATTTTGATCCTTGCAAATTTGTCAAGGAATGTTTTATAACCTCAAATATAGTATGTCTTAGAAAATGTTGCACTAGAACTTGAAAAAGATGCTTATTCTGCTTTTACTTTTTGGTAATCTTCTTTAGAAGTCAAAAAATTCAACTTATTTGGTATTTTTCAAGTCACCTATGCACTTACTGATTTTCTTTAACATTTTTACCAGCTAGTAAGAGGTACTGCAGTCTTCAACTATTTCTATAGATTTCTTTCTATTTTTTCAGTTCTATTATTATTTGCATTATGAATATTGAAACTGTTTTAAATACATAGACGGTTAACATTTTTAGGTACTCTCAATAAATTGTCAAATTTGTCATTATTAAATGACTCTCTTTACCCTTGTAAAATTATTTAACCTGAAATCTATGCCACTTGGTTTTAATATAGCTATTCTGATATACCTATAATAATGTTAGTATGATATGTCTTTTTGCCTTTTTATGATTTAACTATGTGTTTCTTCCTATATAAAATATGTTATTTATAGTTAACATATAATATGACAATCTTTACATTGTAACTGGATACATTTTAATAAAATTATCAATATCACTGGGTTTAAATTGACCGTCTTGCTAAACATTCCCTATTCATGCCATCCGTTCTTTTATGCTAACTTCTTTCAGATTAATTAATTAAATCATGTTATTTTAATCTATTATTGACTTAATACATATAACTAATTATTTTTAAATGATATTCTAGAGTTTAAAATACAATTTTAATTTATTAGTTCATCAATATAATATTGCATCACTTTCTGTGTTCTATAAGAACATAAATGTTCATTTCCTTCTCTCAATTGTTTAGTATTTTTATATATATCATGATATTTTTGCTGTAAACTGTGTATTACTTTTAGGGGTATTTAAAATATGAAAACAAAATTTTTATATTTCTTCACATACTTACCATTTTTGATGCTTCTCATTTTTTTTATACAAATCCAGATTTTCATCTGGTGTTACTTTCCTTCTGCCTGAGAAAATTATTTTAAAATTTTTATACTATAATTTTGGCTGTTAATTCTCTCAACCTATGTAGGTATGAAAAAATAATTTTATTTTTATTTTTGGATTATATGTTCATAGGTATGAAATTCTATGTTGACATTTCTTTAAAAAAATTAGTACTTTTATCTTTCTGGTGTCTACTGGATTGCATTTATTCCTACGAGAATTCAATTGCTATTCTATGTTTATTCCTTTATGTGTTACATGACTTTTCTCCTCTGGCTGATTTTGAGATATACTTCTTTTATTGCTCTTCAACAATTTGATGATTATTCATTAT
Organism: Rousettus aegyptiacus; assembly: GCF_014176215.1. Classification (NCBI taxonomy): domain Eukaryota; kingdom Metazoa; phylum Chordata; class Mammalia; order Chiroptera; family Pteropodidae; genus Rousettus; species Rousettus aegyptiacus. The sequence continues at coordinate 80,548,324 of NW_023416312.1, read as the reverse complement.
GATATACCTTCTTTATGTTTCCAAGGTTTGCATTTCTTAGATTCTTAATTCTGTAAGTTTCAGGTTTTGTTTAATTTGGAAATTTTTTACTCATTTAAAAAATATATTTATTTTATCTTTCCTTATGATCTATTTTTTTTTGGATTCCTAATATAAATTCATTATGCTCTATTAAATTGGCCTAAAAATGTGGTCTTTATTTCATTCAATCTTTTTTATATTTGTTTTATTTTGAATAGTTTTGATTGGTTTGTCTTAAAGTTCACGAATGTTCTCTGCATGGCCTTATCTGTTGTTAATCCCATACGGGTATTTTTTTCTTCTCAGATTTTTTGTTGTTGCTAATCTCAGAAATTACATTTAAGTATTTTTTTGTACATTGTTAGGTGATGGATTTTATTACATGCCCATTAATATTGTCATTGTCTCCCTCCTTCCCCCACTTTGGGATGTAGTTAAATTGCTTATAAACATTTTTATACTTTTAGGGAGTATATTTTGGTTTGTTCTTTTGTTTGTTCATTTGTTTGTTTTGAGAAGTCCCAGGAAAGCACTTAGTGCAAGGTTCATTTTACCCCACTAGGGATGTAACAACCTTCTGCTGATTCTAGGAAATTCTTTGTGTATGAGGAGAATTTCCATTCTTATAGGACACAAATTTGATGCTCCTGTTGGAACTCTGATAATTTTTTCTGTTCTAATTCAGTGTTTTTTCTCCTGATGGAGAGTAGTTTAGTCATATGCATGCATTGATCATGAAGATATGAAGACCTGAGGGAAACCTATGGACTTCCCAAGCTTTCTCTGTGGATAACTTCTACTTGCCAACATTCAGAAATAAAATCATAGTCATCTTGACCTCCCTTAACTCACTCACGACTCTGTCATTTCTATTCACTAAGTGTTAATCCCTTTTGGTGTTTTTCCTACATACACTGTGGCCTTAAATCTCTCTTCAGGTAACAAGTTATGCTATTTGTAACATTTACCTTGTTACTATCTTCCATTGCCTGTTCTTCAATATCCGAAAATAAATTTCCCTTTTATTTTATGTGGCTTGGAAGCTGTTTAAGGTAGATAGGAGAAACTTTTCCCTGTTATTTTGTCAATACTCCCTTTTATCTCCACAACTGCTTTTTATATTCATGTCTTTATTTTATTTTTACTGGTGGCTCTACAGTTTAAAATATACATACTTGGTCAGAAATATAGTGGTGTTAGAGGTCCCCAGATCTTTCCCCTTGAAACAACAATAAGTTGAACATCTAAAACTCAACAACAACAAAAAAACACCCAACCTGGACACAAGCATGTCTGAGTGAGGGATCTGCAAATAAGAGCTAACAGAGGTCAGAACCCCCAGGAGTTAGGCAGTAGACTGGGAGAAACAAAGAAGCTGCTTCTCCAAGTCAGAGGTCCCTGCGGGAGGAGAGGAAAGGGAGAAGGTGTGGCATGTTCACTAAACATTCCCTACCTGAGAGAGCTGTGAGCTCCACACAGCATAAGTATTCAGGGTTCAAATAGAAAGCAGATAAGTGAGAATGGCAGAAAAGTGGAGATGTCAGAGAAGCAAGAGTTAATCATTACCACTCGCTGTTGCAAAATTCGAGGCTGAGCCACAGCACCCATCCCTCAACCCAGATATCACCTCGCTCAAATTCCTCCAAGACCAAACACCACAGAGCCCAAGGGGACTCTGAACAAATGCTATTGAAACACGTCCTAAGACTGACAGGCAAAAAGACTGAAGAAATTGAGCATGGCTGAATCTTTATAGGAAAAAAAGGCAATATTAAGACTTTATATAAAGCAGAGATCCAAGAGACTTAGACCCCACGTATTGGAAACAAACAAACAAAAACAAACAAACAAACAAACAAAAAAGTCTTTTTAGCAATAGCCTAAGAGAACTTTATATAATACAATTTTTTTTTTTTAGGAAACAAAAAAGCAGAATAAATGTCGAATAATTCCCAAATGGAGAAATAGTCCATAAATGCTGTTAACAACCAATGTGACAAGGCATCTCATAAAGAAAGAGAAAAATCTCAAGAAAATAAGCTAAAATACATAGAAATATGAGACTTCAATGAGAGAAAATTCAGGATGGTACTTCTGAAAAAACTCAGTGAGATCCAACACAACTCATATAAACAATTCTAGGAACTGAAAAAAAAAACAACTAGATGAGCAGAATGAGTTCCTTTTCAAGGAGATTGCTATATTCATTTCAAAAACAACCAAACAGAACTTCTAGAGTTGAAGAATACACTAGAAGAGGTGAAAATGAAATAGCAAGCTTGGGAAATAGATTCAACCAAATGGAGAAAACGATCAGTGATACTGAAGACAGAAATCTAGAGTTAAACCAGGAGGAAAAAGAGAGAAAACAAAGAATGAAACATAATGAAAGAGAAATACAAGAACTACCTGATACCACCAGGAAAAGGAACATAGGAATAATAGACATTCTCAAATGGGAGGACAAGGAGCAAGGATTAGAAATAATTTTCAGACAAATAGTAGATGAGAATTTCTCAAATCTAAGGAATGAGTTGGAGCTTGGAATTTCAAGAAGTAAACAGAATATCCAATTATCTCAACCATAAAAGGCTTTGTCCCAGACACATTATATTAAAATTATCAAAAATCAATGACAAAGAAAGAATTCTTAGGGAAACCAGGAAAAAGAAGACAGTAATCAGTAAAGAGAAACTCAGTAGATTATCATCAGACTTCTCAGCATAAACCTTATAAACAAGAAAGAAGAGGAAACAGATATTTAAACTATTTAATGAAAAGAACTACTAGCCAAGAATAATGTATCCGACTAAGCTCTCCTTTAGATATGAAGGAGAAATAAAAACCTTTCCAGCAGTACAAAAATTGAAGGAATTCTCCACTAAGAGGCCTGCATTACAGAAAATACCGAAAGGGCTCAACTCACCTAAAACAAAATGACAAAATAAAATTATATAACAATGATAAGGTGGCAAGGAGGCAGATAGAAGTAGAGTAGTGCAATCTATATTAAAAACAGGACATTATAAGCTTAAACAATAAAAATAAATTTGTTATTGCAAGATAGTAATGAACACTCAGCATACATGGAGGCAAATTGAGACAACAATGACTGAAAAGGAGAGGATTCGAAGATCCAAATTTGCAATGGGGATGGAAGATAAGGCACATATAGAAGAAAATGGACTACAATAGATATATAATTATCCTCTACATATTCATAATGGTAAGCACACACCAAAGTTCCAAAAACTGAAGTACATAATATAAAACAAGAAGGATCAGAGGGCAAATCCACAAAACCTAACCAAAATAAAATTTAAAAAAAGAAACACAAGGACAACAAAGCAATGGAAACATCGAGTTACCAAAAAGCAAAACATAAAGTGGATATAGAACAACCTTATATATAAATAACCACCCTAAAAGTGAATGGACTGAACTTTCCAATAAAAAGGCACAGAGTTGCAGATTTGATCAAAAAACAAAACCCAACCATATGCTGCCTCCAGGAGATACATCTCAGTTCCAAATAAAAATATAGACTCAATGTAAAAGAATGGAAAATGATATTTCAAGCAATGGTATTCAGAGAAAAGAGGGAGTAGTGGAACTAATATCTGATGAAATAACTTTCAAAATAAAAAAGGTAAAGAAAGATACCAAGGGACACTTCATAATGATAAAGGGAATCATACGCCAAAAAGATATAACACTTATTAACATCTATGCTCTCAATCAGAGGGCCCCAAAATATTTAAAGCAATTACTAACAGAAATAAAGGGAAAAATGGGCCAAAACTCTATCATAGTAAAGGACCTAATACTCCACTATCTTATATTGAAGCACAAAAACATGGAGATTAAACACCATGCTTCTGAAGAATGACTGGGTCAGAGAAGAAATAAAAAGAGATCAATAGATACATAGAAAGGAATGATAATGATAGTACAACAAATCAAAACTTTTAGGATATGACAAAAGCAATGATAAGAAGAAAGTTCACATCATTACAGGCCTATCTCCAAAAAGAAGAAAGAGTCCAAAAAAACTACCTAACACTTCATCTTATAAAACTAGAAAGAACACCCATAAGAATGGCAGCTGAGTTTTAAAAAGAAACTTTGCAGGAAATAAGGGCTTGGCACAAAATATTCGATCTACAATCAGGATACTTTATCCAGCAATGCTATTCTATAGAGTTGAAGGACAGATAAAGAACTTCCCAGACAAAAATAAACTAAGGAATTTATCGCCACAAAGACAGTCTTACAAGAAATGTTGGAGGGAAATCTTTAAGAAGAAAAAAAAACATGTATCAAAAATAGGAATAAGGAATGACAACAACTGCATTCTAATCAATAAGAATTTCAAGTGGAAATGAATTATGTGCTCCAACTAAAAGACAAAGTAGATGAACAGAAAGGAAAATAAGACCCTTAAATATTGCCTATAAGAGACCAACTTCAGATTAAAAGACACAAACAGACTAAAAGGAAGGGAATGGAAAAAGACATTGCTTTTATGAACCTACAAGGTTTTTAAGCCATACAGAGAAAAATAATAATAAATTCAATATGATTTAACTTATATGTGGAATTGAAGGAATAAATAGAACAAACTAATCAAAAACAGAATCGCAAATAAAGTGGAAAATTTGTTGATGGACAGGGAGGAGGGGTGGTTGGGGGAATGGAGAATGGGGTGAGGGTTAAAGATTTTCTAATTAGTAGCTGATGGATAGTCACGAGAATGGGGAGCAAGGCATAGGGAATGCAGTTAGCATTAATATGTTGGCTAGGCAAAGGGTCAGGAGAGGGAGAGAGAAATTTGGGGGATTGATTTATTTTAAAAAACCAGAAAAGGAAGAACAAATTAAACCTAAATTCAGCAGAAGGAAAAAAGTAATCAAAATTAGAGCAGAATTAAATGACATTGAAAACAAAACAAAACAAAAAACGATAGAAAAATAAATGCAACAAAGAGATGGTTCTTTGAGAAACAACAAAATTGACAAACCCTTTTCTAGAATCACTAAAGAAAAAAAAGAAAGGGCATAAATAAACAAAATCAGGGATGAAAGAGGAGTAATTATGACAGACACTGCAAAAAAGGATTATGTGATAATACTATGAAAAATTCTATAACACAAAATTTAATAATCTAGAGGAAATGGACCAGTACTTAGAAAAACAATGACAACAACAACAACAACAACAACAACAACAACAACAACAACATTCCTAGCCTGACTAGAGAAGAACTGGAAAATTTAAATAGACCAATTAGCAGTATGAAACACAAAACCTACCGAAACACAAAATCCAGAACCAGATGGCTTCACCACTGAATTCTACCAAATATTCAAAGAAATTTTAATATCTATTCTCCTCAAACACTTCCAAGAAATTGAAGTGGAGGCAATACTACTTAATTCATTTTATAAGGCCAATATTACCTTGATACCAAAACCTGATAAAGATATATCACATAAAAAAGAAAACTACAGAGCAATATTTCTCATGAACACAAATGCAATATTCCTAAATAAGATACCAGTGAAATGAATATAGTAACATATGGAAGAGATTACATAGCATGATTAAGTGGGCTTCTTCCTAGAGGCACAGGGACGATTTAACATATGCAAATCAATTAATGTGATACACCACATAAACAAATTAAAAAAATAAGAATCATATGATCATATCGACAGATACAGAAAAAGCCTTCAACAAGATACAACATCCATTTATGAGCAAAACACTTAACAAAATAAGTATAGAAGGAAAGTGCCTTAACATAATAAAGGCCATCTATGACAAACCCTCAGCCAACATGGTGAAAAACTAAAAACCTTTTCTCTAAGATCAGGAGCAAGACAAGGCTGTCTACTATCACCACTATTATTCAATAAAACATTGGAGGCCCTAGAGAGTGCAATCAGGCAAGAGAAAGATATAAAAGGCATCCAAATAGGAAACAAGTCAAACTGCCACTATATTTGGATGACATGATTCTCTATGTAGAAAACCCTAACAACTCCAAAAGAACACTATTGTAAACAAAAATCAAATACGGTAAAGTTTCTAGAAAGAAAATAGACATTCAAAAATCCATAGTGTTCCTATATTCTAAAAATGAAGTGTCAGAAAAAGAAGTGGAAAAATAATTCCTTTGCAACTGCAACAAATATATATATATATATATGTAATGTCTAAAAATTAATGAAACATGTGAAGGAGCTATATAATTAATCTAAAAGACCCTATTAAAAAACAGAAGAACATACGAAAGGAATGGAAAGATATTTCATGTTCTTGGATTGGAGGATCAACATAGTTAAAATGACCATAATACCTAAAGCGTTATACAGATTTAAGGCAATTCCCATCCAAAACCCATTGTCATTTTTTAAAGAAATAGAAAAAAATATCATTCGATTTGTGTGGAAGCACAAAAGACGCCGAATTTCCAAAGCCATCCTGAGGAAAAAGAACGAGGCTGGAGGCATTAATCTGCCTGACTTCAGATTATATTACAAGTGACAGTAATCAAAACAGCATGGTTTGGGCAGAAAAACAAACATATAAATCTATGGAACACAAATGAGAGTCCAAGGGGAAAAAAAACATTTATATGGGTGAATCATTTTTGACAAAAAAGCTAAAAACATACAATAGAGAAAGGAAAGCCTCTTTAAAAATTGGTGCTGGGAAAACTGGAAATCCACCTGCAAAGGAATGAAACTAGACTACTGCCTATCACTATACACCAAAATTAACTGAAAATGGATTAAGGACCTGATTATAAGACCTGAAACAATAAAATGTATAGAAGAAAATATAGCAACAAACTCAATGACTTTAGACTTAAAGAGGATTTTTGAATTTTACCTCAGATACGAAAGAAGTAAAAGCAAAGAAAAAAAATGAAAGAGACTATATCAAACTAAAAATCTTCTGCTTAGTAAAAGAAACCATCAACAAGGTCAAGAAAAAACCATTCAAATGGGAAAACATGTTTTCAATCAATGACCCCAATGAAGGCTTAATATCCAAAATATACAAAGGATTCATACATCTCAATAACAAGAACAAGAACAAGAACAACAACAACAACAACAATAACAAAAACCAAACGATCCAATTAAAAAATTGGCAGAGGACCTGAACAGACACTTCTCTCTAGAGGACCAACAAATGGCCAACAAATATACGAAAAGATGCTCAACATTGCTAGCTATTAGGGAAATGCAAATCAAAACCACAATGAGATATCATTTCACACCTGTTAGAATAGCTATAATCGAGTAATAACAAGTGTTGAAGAGGGTGCAGAATAAAAAAAATCCTCATACACTACTGGTGAGACTGCAAATTGGTACAACCACTATGGAAACAGTATGGAAGTTCCTCAAAAGACCAAGAATTGACCTACCATGTGATCCAGTAATCCTTCTACTGAGTATTTATCCCAAAGACTTGAAAACCCATATCTGAAAAGATATTTGCACACTGATGTTCACAGCAGCATTATTCACTGTGGTCAGGACATAGACACAAACAAAGTGTCCTATGATTGAATAAAGAATCTGTGGTACATATATGCAATGGAATATTACTCAGCTTAGAAAGAGAAGAAATACTGACATTTGAAACAACATGGATGGACCTAGAGATAATCATGCTAAGTGTAATAAGTCAGACAGAAGAAGTTGAAAATCACATGATATCACTTATATGTAGGATGTAAACCTATAACTAACAAATGAACAGGACAAATGAATAGAGACTCTTGGTCATTGACAACAGACTAGTGTTCATCATCACTAGCTATTATAGAAAAGCAAATTAAAACCACAATGAGATATCATCTCATGCCTGTTAAAATAGCCATAGTCAACAGTACAGTTAATAACAAGTGTTGGAGAGGATGAGGAATAAAAGGAACCCTCATACACTGCTGGTGTGATGGCAAATTGGTACTGCTACTATGGAAAATGGTATGGAAGTTCCTAAAAAAATTAAGAATTGATCTCACTACTGGGTATTTACTCCAAAGACTTGAAAACATATATCCAAAAAGAAAGTTGCACCCCGATTCTTAGCAGCATTATTTGTGGTAAGCATAATAAGAAGCAACTGAAGTGTCCTACAATAGATGATTAGATAAAGAAGCTGTGATACATATATACCATGGACTATTACTCAGCCATAGGAGGTTGAAATACTGCCATTTGCGACAATATGGATGGAACTCGAGATAATCACGCTACGTGAAATGAGCCAGACAGGAAAACTTGAAAACTATATATATATATATATATATATATATATATATATATATATATACATACACACACACACATGCCTTATTGTTGAATTGTACACCTGAATCTTACTGGATTTCATTAACCAATGTCACCACAATAAAAATTAAAGAAATAATAATAAAAAAATAAAATAAGATATACAAACTTAGCACACTGATGTATATCATTAATATTATTTGACTTTATATTTAATGTAAGAATTAGCATTATTCTGCATTTTACCCTAAAAAAATTTACCAATTTATGCTACATTTATATTCAAATATGAATATTATAATCTTAATAATATATGCTTATTACTTTTTACTTCCAATTCAAACTTTGAATGTTACTATGTAAATAACATTTTTGTTTTTCTTTATTAATTGTTAGAAAACCATGTTAACGTCTGGATCTTTTTCTTTCAAACTGACAACTTCCTTTTATGATATATTTTCAAGTGCTTTCTCTGCATCTATTCATGTAATCATATGATGTTTATCTTTTATTTTGTTTATGTGGTGTTATCGCATTGATTGACTTATGTATGTTGAACCATCTTTGTGCCCCTGAAATAAATTCCACTAATCATGATATGTAATCTTTTTAATGTATTGTTGTGTTCTATTTGTTAGTATTTTGTTTAGAATTTTTACCTCTATACTCATCAGTGATATTGGTCTGTAGCTTTACGCGCGCGCGCGCCTGTGTGTGTGTGTGTGTGTGTGTGTGTGTGTGCGCGCGCGCGTGCGCGCGTGTGGCCTCCTAAAATAAGTTAGGAAGTACTGCCTCTTCAATTTTTTGGAAGAGTTTGAAAAAGACAGGTATTAAATTATCTTTGAATGTTTGGTATAATTCGCTAGTGAAGCCATCTGGTCCTGGAGTTTTATTTTGGAAAGTTTTTAATAATCTTTTCAATTCCCTTACTGTTGATTGGTCTATTTAGATTTTCCACTTTTTCATAATTCTGCTACTCTGTGCCTTTTTATTGGTGAGTTTAGTCCATTTACATTTAAATTCATTTACATTTGTCATACCCCCTTCAGTATTTCCTGTAACATAGGCCTTGTGGTGAAAACTGCCCTCAGTTTCTATATATCTGTAAGGGTCTTTCTTTCTCCTTCACAACTAAAGGATAGCTTTGCTGGATGTATTATTCTTGGCTGGTAATTTCTCTTTTTAAATACTTTGAATATTTGATTTTACTACCTCCTAGCTTGCAGAATTTTGGTGAAAATATCCAATAATTTGAAATTTAATGGGATTTTCTTTATATGTTATTGTCTACTTTTCCCTGGTTGCCTTGAGCATTCTTTGTCTTTCATTTTTGAGTTTTAACATAATATTCCTTGGAAAAGGCCTTTTTGGATTGAGATAATTAGATGTTCTGTCTGATTCGTGGAAACAAGTATCTAGTTATGTTCTTAGGAATTGGAAGTTCTCGTCAACTATTTCAGTAGGCTCTCTGTTTCCTTCTCCTCTCTTCTTCTAGTATACCCATTATTCTTATATTGCTTTTTCTGATGGTGTCAGATAGTTTTTGTAGAGTTCTTTTATTTTTTTTATTTTTCATTCTCAAGCCTCCCACTTTTTTCATCTACATCATTTCCAGGTTTCTGTCTTCATCACTAATTCTTTCCTCTGTCTGGTGAGGAACCTGATTACTTCCCTCTCCTGGAGTCCTGCAGTGAGCTCCAGTCTGTATCTGTAGTACCCATCTCTGGTCTTATCCCTTTTCTCTTCTCCTGTTCACCCTGATTTACCCACATCTAGATGATTTGATAGCAGATCTCTCAGAAGTATTCGTGTTAGGCTGGGAATCCCTTGTTGGATTACAGCTGTTCAACTTGTGATTTCAAGGGGAGAGATCAAGGGGACTCCTTATGCCACCACGCTTATGACATCACATCTGCTTTTATTTTTTAAATAACACTCACAAGAGTAGGAAAATAAACATTTTTTTACTACTTTGATTTGTTATCATTTTTGCTGTGGTTTTATGTTACACAAATACTATTTCCATATAAAATGCATTTTCAAAATCTAATAGCAAAATTAAATTTAAAAGACTCATAACCTGATTTATTATAGAAATTATCTCATTATAAAATCACAGAACTTTTAAAATAGTGTCTCCTTTCAATTAACGTACTTAACAGATTAATGGGAGCAAATTAGATACAACCAGAAGTATATTTTTTCTGCCTTGGAAGCAAAATTTTCTCTATTTTCTTTAATTTTGAAATTTCATAATTTGTTGCATTTAAATTGTATATTTCCTGAACTTGGGAGGCATTTTATTTCTTAAGATATCTAGTTATTAATATATTTGTGAAAATAATGACTATTTTCAAAGTTTTATACATAAATGTGAGAGATTTAAAGTAAAGCACATTGAAGTGAACATATTTGAAACTTCTGATAATTCTTTGGAAAAAATTATAAATGTGAGGGAATCACATAATCCCTATAATTTGAATGCTTTGATTTAATATTTATGTTCCCCAAACCACTATATTAAACATTTAAATCACATAATTCTACTACAATGTTATTGGTTTTCACTGTTGGTTTGAAGGAGAACTGAATTCCTTTCGAAGAAAATTATTGATGTCTGAGAAAAGAATGACTTTTTTACATATTTTTAATTCATAATTTTTTTAAAAGCAACTTCAAGTTTACTGGATAATTGAAGAGAAAGTACACAGTTCCCATATACTCCCTCACACTAAATAATTTCAAGATAGCTAGGTATTTTATTGCAATGAATTTCTGATTTAATCTCATTTTGGTTAAAGAATATTCTCTGTATGGTTTCCATCTTGAAAGTCATTGAGACTTGTACTATAAAGCAACATACATTCTATTTTGATAAATGTTCTGTGTGTCTCTGAAATGAAGATTGAATATAAGTAAATATATCAAAATTTAGGTTTTTAAAATGTTCTCTTGATTGACTTATTAGAATAACATTTTTCTTTGTATCTATGAAAGTAGCCCTTGTTGACTTTTACATTGTTTGATGTAAATTATAGCTATGTTAACTTTCTTATGCTAGAATTTTATGCTTGCATGCTAGAATTTTTCTACCTTTTAAAATTAATCTGTCTGTGTCTTTAATTTAGTTAAAAGTATTCTTCTTTACAGTAGTTGTTCCAGACTGTGTTAGATTCTTAACTCAGGGTGGACATTAAAAATATTATAATATTAGATGAACAATAAAATATTATTAGAACATTGTAATTTCTTTTACCCACTCTATATTGTTTGTGCTTTTGCATATATATATATAATATTTTATTTTATATATTTTATTTTATATATTACATATATAACATATTTTATTTCTGTGTATGCTATAAAGGTGATTATAATTTTGGTTATCTTTGCTCCAGCGTGTCAAGAAACTGGAAAAATATAATATTACACATACATTAATAAGATATAATTTTCTATACACATTGTGCTTCTAGTTAACAATAACACATTGTACAGTTAAAATTTTGAAAAGAGGATAAATTGTACGTTATCTGCTTTTGCCACAATAATTAAAAAAACAAAAACATTTAATTACTAAAAAATATAAGCCTATTATTATATCGAAATATATTATATGCGAAGATATAAAATAAACATAGTATATTCTTTGTTTGTGTCAAGTGAACTGATAAGCCCATTGAAGGCATTCTTCCTAGTCTGGCAAAATACACTCTACCTTAATGCAAGGTATCTCAGCAATAATATGAAGCTTATGATGAGTGTAACATTAGAAACAAAAAACCCTCAAGTACAGCCAAATTCCTAACTAGATTAACTTGTGCCCATAGATTATGGTCGTGGGAGAAGGACAGACATGCTCACATTCAGGAATTAAAAATTATTTACATCAGTTCCTACTGTCTTAAACAAAATGTACAACTTTCTACAACAAAAAAAAATTACAAAGTGTATGAAAAGGCAAAAAAAGTACACTCTTTAAAGTCAAAACGATTATCAGATGCAAACAACAGAACCAGACTCAGATATGATGCTGAATATTAAAACTACCTGACAGACAATTGAAAATAATTACAATTAATAAGATGAATATTTTAATAGAGAACAGACAACATCAAGATCCAATTAGTAAAGTCAATAGAGAGATAACATTTATAAGAATAAAATTATGAAACAGCTACAAATAAAGAACAAAATACAGGAGATGAAGATTGCCTTCAACAGATCCATTAGTAGGTCCATTAGTAGAAATCAGTCCAGAAAAGAATCAGTGAATTTAAAGAGATAAATACAAATTGAAATATGAAAATAAAGAGAACGGCATATAGTGCTTTACTATGTAACAGTTATTATTAAAGGTATTTTATGTATTTTATATTATTTATATTTAATTAATTTTAATAATTCCATCTTGTGGGTATTGTAATTATTTCAATTTTATAGAAGACAATTTAGTTAGTTTTCATGCTATTCCAGAAAATAATAAAATTAAAAGTTGAATGAAGGCATAGACCATATGATAAGAAAGATAGTGTAATTATGCTCTGCTCTTTGGCATTGACAAGGTCTATTGTAGTGAGCATATACCTGTAGTTAATAAAAATAATATCATGGGTATCAGTGTCAAGGAGGTCAGTGTTCTGAATACATTCTCCCCATTTACTAGCTATGAAAACTTGAGAAAATTATCTAATCTTCAATGCCTGTTATAAATTCGATGTTTTGTTCTTTCAAACTTCATGTTTAAACCTAATCTCTGTGTCAATATTTGAATGTGAGACCTTTGGAAAGTGATTAGATCATGAAGGTGAAGCTCTCACAAATGAGATTAGTACCCTCATGAAAGAAACATCAGAGAGCTCTCTCATCCCTTCCACCATGTGAAGACACAGCAAGAATATGGCCATCTACCCACAAAGAAGTAGGCCCCCGCTAGACACAAAATATGTGAATGTCTTCAATTTGAACATCCCAGCATCGAGAAGTGTGAGAAATAAATGTTTATTGTTTAAGCTACCCATTCTATCTAATTATAGAAGCTTAAAGAACATAAAATATTGTTGAAGAATTCTTGTCTATATAATGGCTATAAGGACAACAGTTATCTTAAAGTGTTATCATGAGAATTAAAATACTTAAACCACTTAAATATTTATCATAGCACCTGATATTTAGAAAGCTTTGATAAAGCTATTTTTTAAAGTTTGAACTATTATATAAGTAGTAAACTTTTACGCAAGTAATTTTCTTCATCTGTTGAAAAGGAAAAAAACAAATTATTTGGCATCCTAAATATTTCAACAATTATATTTTTAAAACCCTTTAATTTACTTTCCTTCAATGCATTTTGCATCTTTGTTTGAGCCAGAGAATTGAAAAAAAACTTTTAATAGGCAAGTATGCTTGTCAGAATTATGTGAATAATTGCTTCAAATATGTACTTAAATTTGTCCACACAAAGAAAGATCTTGTCATTTTTAAGTGCATACATTATAATTATGTGATAAAAACACTATTTGTTCCAGTTTTCTTCATTGAAAACATGCTTTTAATTCTGGCAGCCTTTCCTTACATTCAGAATCTTGCCTGTTACCCCTTTCCTTAGAAAAATTGACAGGTCTTGTTCAAGCTTCTAAAATCAAACATTGTACGTAAAGGAGAACGATTTTTTAAAGTAAATCTGGAAGCATTTGAGATCTTGCTTTCTGGAAACTGTTGTCAGTTTTAGCTCAAATAAAATCTTATTTTATACAAAGGTACAATATCTTAGAAATTTAAAAAGAGAAAGAGAAGACTAGAAAACTGATAGAAAAGTTAAAAATACAAAAGGTCTATGTGATAGAAAAGAAAAAGAAAAAATAAAGGAAAATAAGAGAAACAAGTGGAGCATAAAGTACAAAGAAAGGGTAAATTATGAGAAAAGAAAATTAAGCTATAAGTAGAGATAAAATATTATTTGTTGTTATTTTCAAAACAAAGAATATTTACTCACCTATGTAAAAGAAAATTCAGTAAAGGTAGCTATTTACTCTAAATTTATTTTTCAAGTTTAAGAGTAAAGTTAAAAAGACAAAATACTAGGCAAAATGTAGAATACAAATTAAACCTTCATAATACAGTATCTGATGAATTTCAATTATTTTTATGTTTCTATATTAATATTCTGTTCTATAATCTCTGATCTGTCACTGGAGCTTAAAACTTCTACAGCTTGTCATCAGCTATCACTGTGGAAATTTTAGGGAATCCCTTAGAGATTTATCAACTTAAAAGCAGTTGGTCTCAAGATGCCAAAAGATGACTTCTATAAAAGAGAAAAATTGACCTTGAAAACGAGGCAAGCTCAGAGAGCAAGCAACACCTAAGCAGATTTGTGGAAACGTAAGCTTTCCTAGAAACAAATAGGAAGAGAAAAATTGTTTAAAATCTAGACTTTTAATGACAGGAAAGTCTTTTTTAAATTATTGCGATGTTAGATAGTAGATAACCTTTGTTTAGTGCTCACATTGCATTTTGAAAAAAAAAATATTTTCTTGCGTTATGACATATAATTAAGCGATACTATAAGTTAGTACTTTACTTTTATTTTTTAGATGAAAATGCTTGTCTAAGGTCATGAAGTTAGTTCATGATACTTCAGATTCAAATCTAAGCAGTATGCTTCCAGGAGCATAACTGTTAGATTTACTGACTCTGAAGACTTGAATATTTTGGTTAATTTGGATTTTATAAGGGAAAAATTCAGCAAATTGGAAACAAAATATTTGAAGCAAAGTCAAGACACATGCTACCTCACAGAGGTGTGACAGACTCAGAAAATTATCAAATTTGAACTTGCAAAGATACAATTTCTTGAAATACACTGGTTAAAAGGGACTCCCAGTCCTTTAGTGTAATAAGCTAATTATAAAAAATATAGACTAATTTAAAAAATGTTCTCAATTCTTCACCCTTCTCTGTATTCAGACTCTTTTCAAGATGGCATTTAAGCTTCTCATTTTAAGAGGTGATATCCATTTTTGCATCTTTTGAATTTAAACCATCCTTGTAGCTTGTGGCAAGTACTCTCTTCTTGACCAAACTCCAGTCATGAACCTCTGAGCCAAACTAGGTCTCATCACTGTGCGTTGTCCATAAGAGCTGACTTTTAGCAAGAATCCTGTCTAGTCAGTTTAGCTAGAATCCTGAACTTCGATGCCTAATCATCCTTTTTATCCCCCATCATTTTCCATTACATATGTGTTAATCCTGGCCTACCTTAAGCAAGAATCCTGTCAGTTTAGTAAGAATGACCTTATCCTACTAGTAATTTTCTATCTAGTAATTTTTCTCCCTCAACTTTGCTCCTTGCCTATAAATTTCCATTTTTCCTTGTATTCAAAGTTGGGCTTAATCTATTTCCTCTACTGCAAAACCATATTGTAGTAGTCTTTATACCTATCAGTATATCTTGAATAAAGTAAGCCTTAAACTTTTAACAGTGTCATGAACATTTTTTTATACTTGATTAGAAAACAAATACAGAAGATGTAAAAGTGTGCCAATTCCAGTCTCAAATCTCAAGAGGCCTTATGCTCTGCCATTCTCTTTCAAAAATCTGTCACTATCATGGTAAGCTATTGGTATGTGAGAGATGCATAAAGGGGACCTGAGTACGCTCAGTTGAATTCATTCTAAATCAGCAGAACCATCCAGATGATTCACAAACTTGAGAGAAAAATAATTGTTTATTGTTGCTTGTCACTAAAGTTTTATAAATAAAGATAACTGATGCATTTAGCAAGTAGTAATTGTAAATTAACATTAGAATCTGATATATAGCTTCTAGAGCTGTGACATAAAATAGTTCTAGTGAACTATATATGTGTGTTCAAAGACTGAGTTTAGTTATTCTCAATATGCCCTGTTTTCAAATTTATATGTTCTTACATAATATATACACACACACACACACACACACATGTATCTCTGTGTGTAGTGTGTATATACATACATATATATATATATACACATACATATATATATGTATCTGTGTATATATACACATAATGACTAAGGCTTTTTTCTACCTGTATATGTTATGTTAATCTACAACTTAAAATGGTATTTTAAATGAAATTTTATGCAATATTTCATTTTTTATATTTTTGCTTTTTAATTATACTTGATATATAATATTATAAAATTTCAGGTATACAACACATTGATCAGACATTTACAAAACCCATGAAGCAATCATGCCAACAAATCCACACATAGCTATCACAATGCTACAGACTATATTCCCCATGCTATACTACATATTTTCATGACTATTTTGTAAGTACATATTTGTACTTCTTAATCTCTTTCTTCTGTCACCCATCCCCTCATGCTTTAATCTGACAACCATCAAAATGCAATCTGGGGATTCTGGGAAAACATGACAGAGTGAGAGATGTCTTCAGATCTCTCCCCTTGAAACAATAATAAGCTAAACATCTAAACCTGAACAAAAAACACCCAAACTGCACACCAGCATGTCTAAGCATGGGATCTGTGCACAAGAGCTATCACAGGTCAGAACCCTGGGTGTCAGGCAGGGAACTGGGACAAATAAAGAAGCTGCCTCCACAGCTGCCAGAACTCCTTGCAGGAGGAGAGGGAAGGGTGAAGGTGTGGTGATTTTCCTGGTCAGCCCCTTCTGGAAGTGCCGGGACTTTTCTATGCAGCTGGGAACAGGGCTCAGTCATGAGGGCAGAAAGCAGAGAAGTAAGACAGGACTACAGAGCAACATCAGTTGATTTCTACTGGCCCCAGTTGTGAAATGGAGGCTGAGCCACAGCACCCAACTCCCAACCCAGAGGGTCCCTTTCCCCATACCCTCTGAGACCAATCACCACGGAGCCCCAGGGGAATCTGAGAAAATGCTACCACAACTGTTGCTAACACTGAAAGGGACCAAAACCAAGAGTAGCGAGTGTGATTAAAATCTAGAATAAAATAAAAGATGTTAGGCTCTATATAAAGCAGGGATCCAAGAGGCTTAGATATCACCTTCTTAAAACTAATAGAAAAGTGCCTTTTTTGCAGCAGCCTAAAGGGAGACATTTATATATTAAATCTTCCTTCTGGAAAAACAACAGAACACTTCCATTAATGCCCAGGCAGAGAAATAGTCCATTAAACACCATGAACGACCAAGGTGAAAGGCATCTCCGAAAGAAAGAGAAAAATCTCCAACAAAAATGAGCTTACAGATATAGAAATATCCAACTTAAGTGACAGAAAATTCAGCATGGTACTTCTGAAAAAACTCAGTGAGTTCTGAAATGAGTAATATCAACAATTTTAGAAATTGTAAAAACAGATAGATGAACAGAGTATGGAGATTGAAACTCTCAAAAAGAACCAAATAGAACTTGTGGAGATAAAAAAAGAAAAAAATTACATCAACCCAAAAAGGTCTTCACCAAGACACATTAAAGTAATCAAAAATCAGTGGCAAAGTAGAATTCTCAAGGCAGCCAGGGAGAAGAAAAAGGTAATGTATAAATGAAAACCCCTGTCAGAGTTCTCAGTGCAGTCCTTACAAGCCAGAAAGGAATGGAAACAAATATTTAAACTATTTAGTGAAAGGAACCAGCAGCCTAGAATAAGGTATTCACCTAAGCTCTCCTTTAGATATGAAGGAGAAATTAAGTCCTTTTCAGACATACAAAAATTGGAATTCTGCACTACAAGCCCAGCACTACAAGAAATTCTGAAAGAGGTCAGCTCACTTAAAACAAAATAACACCAACAAAAAATAAATAATTAGAAATAAAGTGATAATCAGGCAAATAGAGGCAGAGGAGTGCAACCCTTACTTAGAACAGGGCATTGTAAGTTTAAATAATAAGAAGAGAATTGCTATAGCAAGATAGTAATGAACATTCGGCATACATAGAAACAAATTGAGACAACAATAATTGAAAAGGGGAAGATTCAAAGATCCAAATTCACAAAAGGGAAAGGAGATAAGGCACACATAGAAGAAAATGGACAACTATATATATATATATATATATATATATATATATATATATATATATATATACACACACACACACACACACATATACATATATACATATATATACATGCATATGCATATGCATATATATAACTATCTTTTTCATATTCGTAATGGAAACCACACACCATAGAGTAAGAACTGAAGTATATAAAATGAAACAAGAAAAATCAGAGTCAAAATAAACAGAAGTCAATCAAAATAAAGAAAATAGAAACAAAAGGACAAGCAAGCAATGGAAACACTGAGCTACCAGAAAGCAAAAGATAAAATGGCCATAATAAGACCTCTTATTTCAATAATCATCCTAAATGTAAATGGACTGAACTCACCAATAAAAAGGCACAGAGTTGTAGAATGGATGAAAAAACAAAACACAACCATATGCTGCCTCCAGGAGACACATTCAGCTCCAAAGACAAATATAGACTCAAAGTGAAAGGGTACAAAACGATATTTCAAGCAAATGACATTCAGAGAAAAGCTGGAGTAGTGGTACTAATATCAGACAAAATAGGTTTCGAAATAAAAAAAAATGTTAAAGAAAGATACTGAGAGATGCTTCATAATGATAGAGAGAATCATGCACTGAGAAGACATAACACTTATTAATATCTATACTACCAATCAGGGAGCTCCAAAATATGTAAAGCTATTACCAAGAGTACTAAAGGGAGAAACAGACCAAAACACTATCGTAGTAGGGGACCTAAATAGCCCACTGTTGGATATAGACTCATCATCCAAACAGAAAATCAATAAGGAAATAACATCTTTAAGTGACACATAAAATCAAGTAGACATAACTGACATTTACAGAGCTTTCCATCCCAAAACAGCTGCTTATACACGTTTTCCTAGTGCACATAGAACATTCTCAAGAATGAACCACATACTGGGACACAGAAATAGCTTCAACAAATATAAGAGGGTTGAAATCATACCAACCATAATCTCTGATCATCATGCTTTGAAACTAAAGATCAACTGTAAAAAGAAAGCAGAAAGAACCACAAAAACATGGAGATTAAACATCATGTTACTGAAGAATGACTGGGTCACAGAAGAAATAAAAGGAGAGATCAAGAGATACATAGAAATGACTTATAATGATAGTAAAACATATCAAAACTTGTGGGACATGGCAAAAGCAGTCATAAGAGGAAAGTTTATATCATTACAGGCCTATCTCAAAAAACAAGAAAGAGCCCAAATAAACAACCTAATTCTTCTCTTTAAAAATGATTGGCTAAAGATGCTGTGGTACATATATACAATGGAATATTACTCAGCCATAAAAAGAGTTGAAATACTGCCATTTGTGACAACATGGATGGACCTCGACATAATCATGCTAAGCGAAATAAGCCAGACAGAAAAAGTTGAAAATCACATATCACTTATATGTGGGATAAAAATCTAAAAGCAGCAAATGAATGGGACAAATAGAGACTCATGGACATGGACAATAGACTGGTGGTTTCCAGAGCATAGGGGTTAGGGAGGAGGTAGATGGGTTAAAGAGGTCAAATATGTGGTGACATAAAAAAATCTAACTATGGTAGGGAAACACACAATGCAATATATATAGGCTTTGCTGTTATATTGTACACCTGAAACCTACTGGATTTCGTTAACCAATGTTACCAAAAGAAATGAAATCTTACCATTGGCAATGACATGGATGGACCTAGAAATTATTATACTGAGTGAAATAATTCAGACAGAGAAAGATAAATACCATATGATTTTACTTATATATGGAATCTAGGGAACAAAAAGAACAAACTAAATGAAAACAAACACAAATACAGAGGGCATTCTGGTGACTGCCAGAGGAGAGGCAGATTAGAGGGCTGAAAGAAAGGGATGAAAGGTTAAAAGGAACAAATTAATAGTTGAAAGAGCTCACAGGGATGTGAAGCATAGGCAATATAGTCAGTAGTATTATAATGGTTGTATTTAGAGCCAGATGGGTCATAGAGTAACTGGGGGGGGGGGGCGGGGGATCATTTCATAAACTGTACAAATGTTTATCCAATATACTGTATACCTGAATCTAATTTAAAAAAATATATGGTGAAGCAGGTAAATGTGCTTGCCTCTTCTCAAAACCACATCAAAATTATAACTAAACTACAGAACAGTGATCATTGGGAGTCACCTGAAATCTAGGTGAACAGAAGTTCTACAACTGGAGACACACAGAAGAGGCCAACTCAAGACTTGTAGGAGGAATGAAGACATAAAACTAGTTGATCCCACACCTGTGTTTAGCAGTTGAGAATAAGGAGGACTATCTCAGCTGTGGAGATCCCTCTGAGAAAGCAGTATTCCAACCTCACACCTGGCTCTGTAGTCCAGGATTCCAGTGCCAGAAAGAGAAGTTCCACAACTTTTAGCTGTGAAAACCAGCAGAGATTGTAGCTGAGTAAGATGGAGTACTGAGGAAGTTGCAGACTTCCTTTTTAAGAGTTTTACACAGACTTTCTAGTGACTGACTGACTCACTCTGGGCTCCAGCGCTGGGACAGCAGCTCGATAAATACTAGGGATGTACAGGGAGGAACTGAGTTGTCTGGCTTCAGGATGAGGGCTCGAAGGGCAGCTTTCTTCCAGATGGTAGAGCTGGGAGAGGGCACAGTTCTTTTATTGAGTCCTCCTCAACCAGGCTTGCAAACCCAGGTGGCCACCATATCTGAGTCTCTGGCAAAGTAGTTAACACAAGTCACCCTGCCCTGGTGGTTCCCTGAGACCCCATGCCTCCCAACTTTTGGTTCCATTCAAGTTGCTTCCAGTGGATTTTCCAATACAAACAGCCTGTCTTGGTTCATGCTTCCAACTTTTCTAAAACCTCTCAAAGGTTCACAAAACTTAAACAAGAAGCTTCTGGTCTCAGGTGACTCATACCCCTTGCTGAGCAGCTGCATGCTCGTAACCAGCAGCAGCTGACCTCAGTTCATGCCTTGGCCTCTTGAGGCACTTCCAAGCCCAGCATAGGTGGCAGCAGTCTATGAATTACTCTGTGGCTCATGCCAAGTAGTCCAGGGAAGGACACAGGCTGCAGCTGAAGTTGGCCTGAAGCAGGACCCTTCCCAGGGGTCTCTGGCTTACATGCCTGATGACCGGCTTTGGTCTGAGCCAGAGCACTGCCTGGGTCACATCTGAATACATAACACCCAAAGGGCACATAGGACAGGCACCAGAGCCCTGCTAAAGCAAATCCTGCTCTGTACAGTCAGCCTCTCTCTGCACGATTTCCCCACTGGTCATGGCCAGTCATCATAATCAATCAGCCTGAGGGTCAAGCTCCTATTGATGAGCATCAACACCCAAGGCTTAAATACAACGAGAGGGTACACACAGTCCATACAAGGGACATACCTGGAGCACCCAGCTCAGGTAACCAGAGAAGACTATGTCACTGGACCCACAGCTCACTTACTGCATAAAACCACTCTACTAATACCAGGAGACATAGCAACTCTACTTTATACATAGAAAAAAAATGTAGCTAGCCAAAATGAGAAGACAAAGAAACATGTCTCAAACGAAATAACAGGAAAAAAACCCAGAAAAAAAGAACTAAACAAAATGGAAACAAGCAATTTATCAGATGCAGAGTTCAAAATGCTGGTTATAAGGATGCTCAATGAACTTAGGGGAATAATAGATGAACTCAGTGAAAACTTTAACAAAGAGATAGAAAATGTAAAAGTGAAGATGGAAAACTTTTTTTAAAAAATCAGTTAAAATGAAGAATACAATAACCGAATTGAAAAATAATTTTGGGGGAATTAACAGTAGATTAGATGAAGCAGAGGATCAAATAAGTGATTAAGAAGAGAAGGTAGCAACATTTCCAATAAGAATAGCAACAAAAAATAATTCAAAAATATGATAGTTTAAGGAGCTTCTGGGACAATGTCAAGTGTACCAACAATTGCACGATAAAGATACCAAAAGGAGAAGAGAGTGAGCAAGGAACTGAAAATCCATTTAAAGAAATAATCATGGAAAATTTTATTAACCTGCTGAGGGAAATAGATATACAAGTCCAGAAAGCTCAGAGAGTTTCAAACAAGATGAACCCAAATGGGCTCACAGAAAGCTACATGATAATTAAAATGCCTAAGTTTAAAGGCAGAGAGAGAATTTTTAAAGCAGTAAGAGAAAAGCAGTTTGTTACCTATAGGGGAGCTTCCATAAGACTGTCAGCTGACATCTCAACAGAAACTTTGCAGGGTGGAAGGGATTGGCAGGCAATATTTAAAATGATGAAAAGCAAGACCTGCAACCAAGATTACTCTACCCAGTAAAGCTATCATTTAGAATCAAAGGACAGATAAAGAACTTCCCAGGCAAGAAAAAGCTAAAAGAGTTCACTATCTCTAAGCCAGTATTACAAGAAATGTTTAAGAACTTCATTAAAAAGAAGAAAAGAGATAAAAAATATGAATAATAAAATGGCAATAACTACATATCTATCAACAATTACTTTATGTGTATATGAATTAAATGTTCCAAGCAAAAGACGTAGGATGGCAGAATGGATAAGAAAACAAGAACATTACATATAGTTCTTACAAGAGACTCATGTCACATCAAAAGACACTCACGAACTAAAAGTAAAGGGACGAACAAAAAATATTTCATGAAAATAGAAACAAGTAAAAAAATCTGACACATACTATAAGTATTGCTATATCAGAATAGACTTTAAAACAAAATTTGTAACAGAAAACAAAGAAGTACCCAGCAATTCCACTTGTGGGTGTTTATTCCAAGAAACCCCAAAAACTACTTTGAAGGGACATGTGCATTCATATGTTTATTACATCATTATTTACAATAGTCAAGATATGGAAGCAATCTGAGTGTCCATCAATGGATGAATTGACAAAGAGGTCATGCATATATACCAAGAAATATTGCTCAGCCATAAAAAAAGAATGAAATTTTGTCATCTGCAACATGGATCAATCTAGAGGATATTGTGCTGAGTGGAGTAAGTCAGACAGAGAAAGACAAAATGTTATATGTGAAATCTAAAGAACAGGATAATCAAACAGCAGAAACTAGTTCATAAATAGAGATTGCATTTTTAAATTAAGTTTATTGGTTAATACAATTATATAATTTTCAGGTGTACATTTTCATTTGTCATATGTATATTCTATTGTGTGATTGCCACTCAAAGTCCAGTTTACTTCGGCTATCATAATTTGATCCTCTTTACCCACTTCACCCTCCCCCTAGCCCCCTATATTTGACCCTTTTTACCACATCTACCTCTTCCCTCCTTCCCCACTCCATACCCTCTGGTGACCACTAGTCCATTGTCCATGTCCCTGAGTCTCTGTTTGTCCTGTTCATTTGTTGCTTAAGGTTTATATTCCACATATAAGTGATATCATGTGATTTTCAACTTTTTCTGTCTGGCTTATTTGGCTTAGAATAATTATCTCAAGGTCCATTCATGTTGTCGCAAATGGCAGTATTTCAACTCTTCTTATGACTGAGTAATAGTCCATCGTATATATGTTCCACAGCTTCTTTAGCCAATCAACTATCATAGGGCACTTCGGTTGCTTCCATGTTCTGGCCACTGTGAATAATGCTGCTATGAATATCGATGTGCAAATATCTTTTTGAATATGAGTTTTCAAGTCTTTGGAGTAAATATCCAGTAGAGGGATTGCTGGATCACGTGGTAGATCAATTCTTAGTTTTTTGAGAAACCTCCATACTGTTTTCCATAGTGGCTGTACTATTTTGCAGTCCCACCAGTAGTGTATGAGGGTTCCTTTTTCTCTGCATCCTCTCCAACTTTTGTTGTTACTTGTCTTGTTGATTATAGTTATTCTAACAGGTGTGAGAATAGCATCTCGTTGTGGTTTTGATTTGCATTTCTCTTATAGCTAGTGATGTTGAGCATCTTTTCATACATTTGTTGGCCATTTTTATGTCCTCTAGGGAAAAGTGTCTGTTCAGGTCCTTTGCCCATTTTTTGATTGGATTGTTTGTTTGTTCGTTTGTTGTTGTTGCTATTGATTTTGAGATCTTTGTATATGTTGTATATTAAGCCCTTATCAGAGGCATTGCTTGCAAATATATTTTCCCATTGAAATGGTTGTCTCTTTACCTTGTTGACAAGCAGAACTTTGTTAGTTTGATGTAGTCCCATTCATTTATTTTATCTTTTACTTCCCTTGCTTGAGATCAAATTCATAAAATTCTCTTTAAGTCCAAAGTCCATGAGTTTAGTTCCTATGTTTTCTTCTATGCATTTTATTGTTTAGGTATTATATTCAGGGCCTTAATCCATTTTGAGTTGATTTTGGTGTGTGGTGATAGAAAACAGTCTACTTTCATTCTTTTGCAAGTGGCTTTCCAGTTTTCCAAGCACCATTTATTGAAGAGGCTTTCCTTTCTTCACTGTATGTTTTTGGCTTTTATGTCAAAAAGTATTTGCCCATGAAATATGGGTTTGTTTTGGACTCATGAGTCTATTCCACTGGTCTGTGTGCTTGTTTGCTTGTTTATCTGCCAATAAAAAAAAACATGACAATTTGATTACTGTTGCTTTGTAGTGTAATTTGAAGTGGGCAGAATGATGCCTCCAGCCTCGTTCTTTCTTCTCAAGATGGCTTTCGCAACTCAGGGACTTTTGTTCTTCCATACAAATGTGATGATTTTTTTTGTTGTTTTTCTATTTCTTTAAAAAATGCCAGTGGGATTTTAATGAGGATTGCACTAAATCTGTATAATGTTTATGATAATTTTATTTTATTTTTTATGGATGAGTAATATTTACTCCACCATCTTGACCATAACCCCTGCAGAATTCTTATCTGATCATAGTACTAAGCATATTCTCTTTATCCCTTTCCATGTGGAAAGTAATCATTTGAACATTGATCTTGTACCTCCATAGAAAATTTTTCATCTACTTTCTTGTACAAAAGTTCCTGCAGCCACACTATTTTAAGATTTTTTTGCATGTGACATTCTCTCAAAATTAAAAGTTATACACTGTAATAGATTCGTAGTTATATTAATATTTTCTTTTTTTCTGGTAAATTATTATATATATATTTTTATGAACCTGTACAACATAATTTACTTTTACATTTAATAGTCTTCTTGTTTTTCATTTCTTTAATATAATACAGTTTACTTAAACATTCACTGACTGTTAAGCATTTAGTTTGTCATAGCAATTTTGTACACAGAAAATCTTCCCATACATTTTTAATACACACTTAAATTCAAAGGAAAAGTGTATCAAAATCAAATCAGTATTTGAAATGTGGCTATAGCTTCAGTTCTGGATAGATTAGTAATTACCAAATATTTCTAGTCTACCCATGTCACTTATTATACCTTATTTCTTAAATTTCTGCAGATTTTTTAAATTTTTTTGATTTCTATTGTTCACACTCTGTTATTAATAGTTGAAGTTCATTATTCTTTCTTTACATGTATAAGTTCATGAGTTGGTTATTGATCTCATATCTATAAAGATATTTTCATTTACTTTCTTGACTACAAGTCTCCAGTGTCATAGGATCTAAACAAATCCTTGTGAGTAGTTTTGTTTTACAAACCAAGAAGTTAGTTTTGAGTAACCAAATACAGATATAATAAAATTGTTTGACAATAATGAAATAATACATACTCATATGGCATATGCATTTTTATTTTTAATTAAAAAATAAAATAATCTACTGAATATCAATAGTGTTATTTACATAATGATAATAATATTGTTGTTTAATACTGGGAGTGATGTCAACAAAGTGATGGAATAAAAAGCCATAAGCTATCTTTCTCCAATGAAAACACAGACTTACCAACAATATATAACCCAATTGACTCTGTGAGAACTTCGGTTAATAGGCTGCAGCAACCACAGGTGAGGGAATATCTAGAAGAACCATTAAAACAAGTAAAAAGTTCATTGCTCTTACTTGCCAGAACCTTTCCCCCTACATTACAAAACAAAATGTGACTGGGAAAAACTTCTGACTTCTGACTTCTTCTTAAGGAGGGAGAGAGAAAGTGGAACATGTGTGCAAAATTCTGGCTTTTAGAGGTCATTTTTAGAGGGACTAGTTTTTGTCTTAACTGACTTGGAAAATTGACGGAAACTGACATCATTTGGATGTCTGTGAGCTGCTAAGAAAAAAGATGAACATAGCAGCCTTCTGCATAATCAATGATAATGTTTTACTACAAAAAGTAACCAGCAGGTTCAAGATGTTATTGGCTTCTGAAAAATAAATAGGAACAAACAATTTAACTTGAAAATTACATGCACAAACCCACAAAAGATATCTCTAAGAGAGGTTTGAGAAGCTGAGTTTATTGAAATTATTTACCTTTATGAAACCAGGCAGTTAAACTGGAAGAAGTGGCTTTATTTAAAATGTTCAAATTTCAAGAAAATATCACAGGTCATACAAAAACAAATACAGAGAAGCATGGATAAAGGAAAAAAATAATTCTCCAAAACTTAAAACAAATAATAACCACTTTAAAAATGTTCATTAAGCTAAAAGAGTATACAGATAGACAACTAAACAAAATGATGATCAACACAGACAACTAAATAGAGTACCAACGATGAAATAGAGAATATACAAAAGAAGTAAGCAGATATTCCAGAGTTGAAGAGTATAATAACTGCATTGAAAAGCGCACTAGAAGGGTTCAACAGAAGACTTTATCAAGTAGAAGGAATGATTAGCAAACTTAATGACAGGTCATCTGAAATTATGGAGACAGAGGAACTAAAAATGTATAAAAGTGAAGAGAGCAAAGAAGCTTATGGGACACCCTCATGTGGACCAATATACGTATGATGTGTATCTCAGAAGGAGAAGGGATAAAGGGGCAGAAAGTCTATTTGAAGAAACAGTGTCTGAAAACCTCTGATATTTGAGAAGAAACTGGACATACGAATTCGAAAAACTCAATAAATTTTAACAGTTATAAATTCAATGATACCCACACCGAGACACACTAATCAAACTGTCGATGGTCACAGAACAAAATAGAGAATTAAGGGAAAAATGGCTTTATGACATAAAAAGGTATATTCACAAGACAATCAACAGATTTTCAGGAAAACATTGCAGGAGAGACAATATATTTAAAGTGCAGGAAAAAAGAGGAAAAACTGATGGTCAAGGTTCCTGTTACTATACTCAGTAAAATTGTCCTTCAAAAACTGTGAGAAAAGTAAAACTGTCCCAGATAAAGAAACACTGAAGTTTATCACCACTATACTTGCCCTACAAGAAATGATAGGAGTTCTTTGAGTTGAAATAAAATGATGCTGGATAACCAAACAAAATTATAAGGAAATACAAAGCTTTCTGGTAAAGATAGATATATAAACAAATGTAGAATTCCATTGTATTACTATGCTGATGTGTAAATCACTCTTAATTCAGGCATGGAAACTAAAATACAAAAGCATAAAAACTATAAATTTACATTAAATAATTTTGACTTCAAGAGCAAAGATGGAAGGTGAAGGTAGTAAGGGTTACAGTTTCATTACATAATAAGTTAAATTATTATTTTAAAATTAATAACTATGAATTTAAGATGTTTTTATGTAATCCCCATGACATCCACAAAGAAAATACTTACAAAAATACATAAAAAGGAATAAGAAAGAAATGAAAGCATATCACTAAAAAAATTAAAAAAAAAACAGAAAAGGCAAGGGAGGAAAAGAATGAAATATAGCTATAATACTCAGAGAAAACAATAAAATAGTAAGTCCTTCCCTATGTATAATAACTTTAAATGTCAACGGATTAAATTCCTCAATCAAAAAGCATAGAGTGGCTGAAAGGTTAAGAAAATCCATCTATATGCTGTTTATAAGACCTTTTAAATCTAAGGACACAGATAAACAAGTAAAAGGAAAGAAAAAAGCATTTTATGAAACTGAATTTTTAAAAAATATCAATGAAATTGGCAAGTCTTTTCTCAATTAACTAAAAGAGAGACTCAAATAACTAAAACCATAAATTAAGATAATATATATTACACTGATATTACAGAAATAAAAAGAATTGAAATAAATATCTACGAGTAATTATATACCAACAAATTGGATAATCTAGAATTAATAGATGAATCTCAAGGAAAATTTACCTACTAAGACTGAATCATAAAGAAATTAAAAATTTGAAAAGAATTATAACCAGTAAAGAGAATGAATTGTCAAAAACCTTCTCATGAAAAAAAAATTTCCAGGGTAAATTACTTTACTAAAGAATTATACAAATTTTTAAAGAATTAACTAACACCAATCCTCTCAAACTCTTCTAAAAATCAAAAAAGAGGGAATACTTTTAAACTCACTTTGCAAGAGCAGAATTATCTGGATGCCAAGTCAGTCAAAAATATTACAAG
The DNA here is from genome assembly GCF_014176215.1 of Rousettus aegyptiacus. Lineage (NCBI taxonomy): Eukaryota > Metazoa > Chordata > Mammalia > Chiroptera > Pteropodidae > Rousettus > Rousettus aegyptiacus. The sequence goes on along the minus strand of NW_023416312.1, from coordinate 80,519,501 downwards.
AAAACTACAAAATCAACATCATTGATTAGTATTAAGAAAGAAATTTTCAACATGACAATGGACTGATAAGTTACTCCCAAATAGCAGAACTGAGTATAATCAAAGAACAGTTTCTAATCCCACGGAAGGAAGACATAGCAGCATTTACAAACTAGATTTCAGAATTACTACAGACACATAATTGCTATGTGGTTTTCTTTTCTTTTCTTTTTTTAATGGTCATATCTCTTATGATTATACTCCCTCAATCTAACCTGTGTGTTGAGTATGCGGGGTATTAATATACTTGTTCATAGGTCTCTGAATTAAAAAGGACACATACTGAAAAAAAAATCAACAAAATACTGTAAAGTGATTCACCAACACAGTAACACAACACAACAAAATACTGCAAAGTGATTCACCAACACAGTAAAAGGACTATACACTATGAGCCAGTCGTATTTGTCCCTGGGATGCAAGGATAATTAAACATAAGAAAATCAATCAATATAATATGTCACTTTAATAGAATTAAAGATAAAAATCATGATGAATTAGGAATAGAAGAAAAGTACCTTAACATAATTAAGGCCATAAATAAAAATTCCACAGCTCACCTCTTATTTAATGGTGAAAAACTAAAAGATTTTTCCTCTAAGATGAGGAACAAGGTCATGATGCTCACTCTTGTAACTGATATTCAACACAGTACTAGAAATTCTAGCCATTCTCAATGACATTTTTGGAAAAATAGAAAAAGTCTATTCTAAATTTCATATGGAATATCAAGAGATCCTTAATTGCCAAAGTAATCTTGGAAAAGAACTTGGAAATCTTATACTTCTGATTTTAAAATATTTCAAAGCTAGAGTGAGCAATACAGTATGGTCCTGGCATAAAGACAGATATGCAGACCAATGTAACAGAATAAAAAGCTCAGAAATAAACCCTTTCTTATATATTAAAAGATCTCGACAAGGTTACCAAGATCACACAGTGGGAAATATAGTCTCTTCAACAAATGGTGCTGGCAAAACTGAGCATCCACGTGCAAAAGAATAAATTTGAACCCTTACCTTATAGCACATACAAAAAATAATAGGTAAAAGACTTAAAAATAAGACTGAAACTTATAAAACTCATATTAGAAAACATAAGGAAAATGTTTCATGACAGGATTTGGCAATGATTTTTGGATATGACAGCAAATATACAGGCAACAAAGGCAAAAACAGACAAGTAGGATTACATCCAACTTTAGATCTTCTGTGCACCAAAGGAAGCAATCCATAGAGGTAAAAAGGCAACCTATAGAATGAAAGAAAATATTTGGAAATTGTATATCTGATAAAAGCTTAGTATCTAAAATATATAAACAACTTCCTCAGCTCAACAAAACTAAAACACAAATATTCTAATATAAAAATGGCAAAGAACTTAGATTAATATTTCTCAAATGAAGATTTGCAAATAATCAACAAGCATATGAAAAGATGCTTAACATTGACCCCTAGAAAAATGCAAATTAAAACTATAATGAGCTACTATTAAGATAACCACTATTATTATATAAAAAGAAAATCATAAGTGTTGGTGAGAATGTGGAGAAATTGGAACCTTTGTGCACTGTTGGTAGAAATATAAAATGGTGCAGCTGCTATGAAAAATAATATGGAGGTTCCTCAAAACTTTAAATATAAAATTACCATATGATCCAGCAACCTCACTCCTGGGCATATATTCAAAATAATTAAAAGTAGGATCTCAAGAAGATATACGTACATCCATGTACATTGTAGCATTATTCACAAAAGCCAGGAGGGAGAAGCAACTCAAATTTCCATAGATGAATGAATGGGTAAAGAAAATGTGGTATATACATATAATAGAATATTATTCAACATTAAAAGATAAAGAAATCCTGTCACATGCTACAACATGAACAAATTCTGAAGATATGCTGAGTGAAATAAGTCAGTCACAAAAAGATAAATACTATATGATTCCACCTATTTGAGATATCTAAAGTAGTTAAAATTACAGAGACAAAATCACCGGGAGCTTAGGGCATTGGAAATTGGGGAGTTGTTCAATAGGTATAGAGTTTCATTTCTTCAGGATGAAAAAATAGTAGTAATCTGCTACACAACAATGTTTCTAACACCCTTGAACTATATACTTAAAATGATTAAGATGATAAACTTTATAATGCCTTTATACCACAAGTAAACATTTTGAAGCATTGAATATTAACTGTACCATATAGTGTTAAACTGTTTTAACAATACATTAGTTTATCCTAAAATATAATTATTCAAATTATTTATATATATTATATATGAAAAAATCTGAAATAGATAAAGTTTAAGTAACTTGACAAAGATTCCACAGTTAGAAAATTAGGAAGTTGTTCTTCATACACAATCTGATTCTGTGCTTTAACCATTAAATTATGCTGCCTCAGTAATTGTTTTTAAATTAAAAATTAAAGCAACTATCAAGTATGTTTTCTCACAATTTGTTGATAAATTTCCTTCGGAAATATTTCTATAATTAGGTGGACTTTACTCATTAGTTTCTATGACTCTTATTACTACCATTAAAAATCTCCATCACTCAATTTTGCTTGTCTGCTTTTTAGTGTGTTTTCTAAAAAAATTATGTTTTTTATTATTTAATAAAACTTTCTCAAAATGTTTTTTACAAAACATTAATTAAGGTATAACACAGTGATTTTTTAAAAACTATTTATTAAGAAAGTCTCAGGTTCACAGAAAAATTAAGAGGAAGATAGAGATTCTCTATGTATACCTTATCACCATACATGCACAGCATCTGTCATTATAAACAACCCATATCAGAGTGATTGGATGCGAAGACTAGCCATGACTACAATGAAAGAGCTGTTGTGCAGGGGTTGACCCTACAGGGCAGAATTTGCTTTAGCATGGCTCTGGTGCCTACCCAGTATTCCCTTGGCTATATCTTCTAAGGATGTGGTTGGGTGGTGCTTTTGTGCATCCTGAAGCTAGTCACCAGGCATGTTGTTTCTGGGGCCTCTTGGGAAAGGCTCAGTTGTAGGCCAAGTTTAGCATCTGCCTATGTCCTGCCTGGGGCCAGTTAGTATGAGCTACAAAGTGATATGCAGATTGCCACTTGTGCTGGGCTTGGAGGTATCTGGGAGAGGCTAAATTGCAATCTGAGACTGACTGCCACTAGTGCCAGGCTTGGAGTTGTTTAGTAGGAGTTATAGGGCATGCCAAAGACAGATGATGATTATTTGAGCTTTGGGAACCTTTGAAAGATTCTAGTAAATTCTATAGCATGAGCCATGGCAGGTTGTTTGTATGGAAAAGCAGCTGGAAATGGCTTGGGTGGGCCTACAAGTTGGGTGGGACAGAGTCTCAGGGAATCACCAGGGCAGGGTAGATGGTGTTAACTAGATTGATGAAGACTCAGATACGGTGCCTGCCTATGTCTGCATACTATGTGAGGAAAGGGCTCAACATAGGAACAATGGCTTCTGCCAGCATTTCTGTCTGGGAGAAAGCTGCCTCTTCAACCCATGTCCTGAAGCCAGATAATTAAGTTTTTCTCTGTCCCTGGCACCTATCACACTGCTGCTCAAGAGCTGGAGCCCAGAGCAAGTTAGTTCATCAATGAGTAAGTTTAAGCTTGGGCCCTTTAAGAGGGATGCTTTGGCCTCCAACCACTCTCCATTTCACTCAGCCACAATCTCCGCTGATTTTCACAGCCAGAAGTTATGGATTTTTTTTCCCCAGCACAGGTCCTCCAGATATGGGAACGTGGTGTAATTCTGGGACCCTTCACTCCTCAGGGATACCTCCGCAGTTGAGATTTCTGTCCTGGTTCTCTGCCCCTCCGTGGGTGTGGGATGAGGCTGTTTTAGATCTCCAATCCTATCAGTCTGGACATGGCTTCCTTTGTGTAGCCTTAGTAATAGGGCTTGTGTTCAGCTAAACTTTAGGCAATTTTCATTGATGGTTATTCTGTAGGTTAGTTGTAATTTTGATGTGGTCATGAGAAGATAAGCACAGCAAGCATTTACTTTATCTGCCATCTTGACCAGAACCCTTATATAAATCGTTTTTCCCAATTAATTAAATATCATATACTTGCCATATATAATATTTCTATAAATGAATCTATTTCTGGATTCTCCATCTTGTTTCTTTGTTTCCATTATTGTACTAAATACATTTTCTTTGGTTAGAGTATATTTGTTGTAATATTCAATAAAGCACATCTTTTTCACTCTTATTTTTAATATTTTCACTAATAGACTTTATTGTGGGGGCAATAAAGTTGAGCAAAAATTTCAGGTATCTCATATACCCTTACATCCTTCCCCAGTTTTCCTTATTATTAACATGCATTTGCATGATATATTTGTTATAATAGATAAGCCCATATTGATACCTTATTAATGACTAAGGTTCACAGTTTACAGTAATATTTGCTCTTTGTGTTAAACATTCTATGGGTCTTGACAAGTGTATAATGACATTTGTTAATCATTATAGCATCATACAGAATAGTTTTACTTCTCTAAAATATTCTCCTGTCCTCTACCTATTCACCCCTTTCTCCTTTCCTGAAATTCCTGGGAATCACAGGTTTTTTTACTCTTTCCATAGTTTTACCTATTCTAGAATGTCATATAGTTGGAATCAAAAGATATGTAGTTTTTTTCAGATTGGCTTTTATCACTAAGAATAAGATTTAAGATTTTGCCATGTCTTCTCACAGCTCAATAGCTCGTTTGTTTTAGTACTAAATAATATTTCATTGTATAAATGTATCACTGTGTGTTTCTCCACTCATCTATTTCAGGACATCTTGGTTGCTCCCAAGGTGTGAAAATTATGAATAAAGCAGCTATAAATGTCTGTGTTCAGGATTTTGTGTGGGCATAAATTTTCAACTCATTTAGATGACTACGAAGTACTGCGATACTGGGTCATGGGTAGTAAATGTTTAGTTTTATAAAAAATTACCAAACTGCCTTTGAAAGATGTTCAATTTTACATCTCTACCAGCAACGAATTAGTACAATTATTATAAATTAGTTCCTATTACTTCTTATTTTTGCCAGCATTTGGTGTTGTCAGCGTTCTGGATTTTGAATATTATAGTAGGTGCATAGTGGTATCTCACTGTTGTTTTAATTTGAGATTTCCTGATAGCATATGATGTTGAATATCTTTTCATACATTTTTTCCCAACTGTATATCTTCTTTGGAGATATGTTTGTTCAGACATTAGCCCATTTTTAATTCAGTTATTGATTTTCTTTTTGTTGAGTTCAAAGAATTCTTTGCATATTTTGTATAGCCATCCTTTATCAAATGAGTATTGAAAACATTTTCTCCCTGTATTTGGTTTTTATCTTCATTCTCTTATATTTCATAGAGAAAAGTTTTACACTTCAGTTAAGTTCTATGTATCATTTTTTCCCATGTATCATTTTTTTTTTTGCTTTGGTGTTCTTTTAATGCCGTCACAGTACTCAAGGCCATCCAGGTTTTCTCCTGTTATCTCCATGTTATATAGTTTTTTTAATTTAATTTTTAGGACTATCTCCACTTTGAGTTAATATTTGTAATGTGTAAGTTCATTTTCCCCAAAATTTTTTTGCATATGTATTCAATTGTTGCATCACTATTTGTTGAAAAGTCTTTCTTTTCCTCATTGTGTTGCCTATATCTGTATTATTTAAAAAAATATTTCTTACTTCTAAGATACATAGACTTTGATGTTAATTTTAAATTTATTATCTAAATAACAGAGAGAAAAATTATTATGTCTTCTGATCCAGGAATGTGGTATATTTGTATTAAATTTTCTGATCTTGGATTCTTAAGTAAACTATTATATATAGTTTACATAATAAGGTAACCTACCTTTTGTGTTAAATTTAATCTTTGGTATTGTTAGAGTTTGTCATTATTGTGAATGGGCAGGTATTTTACATAATTTTTAACTAATTTTTTATGAATATGAAGAAAATTTAACTGTTCTATATTTTAATATTATGACCTAACAAGTTACTTAATATTTATATATATCTTTTTCTCTCTGAGGTTTTCTTGTGAAAAATCAAATTATCTGTGAAAAACATTATTGTGTGTCTTCTTTCAATATTTATATAAAATATTAATTATATATTTTATTGCATTTATTAGATCTTCCAAATTAATGATGAATAACTTTGGTTATAGAGAGAACTTCTATGTTGTTCTTGACTTTTAATGGAAATAACTTCAGAAATTCAACTTTTTGAATGAAATTTCTTTATTTCTTGTTACATATGTAAACTTCATAATTTTAAATATGTTCTTTTTATATTTACCTGAGCTAGTAGAGACATGTCATGGGATATTATCACTTTTTGGCATTTACTGATATAATAAATACTTTTACTGTTGTAATGAATTATATTTATATAAAAATGGATAATCTTTGCATTTTCACTTTATCTTTCTATATTATTTTTGAGGCATATTTAAATTTCATGTATTAATATCTTTACATCAGCATAAATAGTTAAGAGGGAATTCTATTTTAATTTATATTATAAAAGATACCAAACTAAATCATAGCCATGGTAACAACAAAGAAGAATAGATAAGGTAATAAACGTATTTTCTTCAAATCTATCAATGGACACCATATGCAAAGATATCTTAATAAGTTTAATTTCTGAGATGTCCAAGGCCTTCATATGTGAGCAAAGAGTGGTGACTTCTCTCAGACAATTGGATAACAGTCTAGACTGAGTATAGATCTTGAGGGTTCAAGGATGTGTTGGGTGTGCCAAATATAAAGACTTTACAAAATAGAGAGAAAACCAGAGTTTAAAATTACAGTATAGGTTAGTATACTAAATTGGAGTAAAAAATAATTTCAAGCACAAAAATAAATTGCGCAGAATAGCAGTCTGATCATCCTTCACTCCACACTGGAATAGAGCAATTTAGTTATGCTTATAATCCAGGGCCTTGTTAAAGTCAAATCTAAATTCGAACCAAACTGAAGTCATGACTGAAGTTGTTAAAAGCCCAAATACTGACAAACTCAAAAATGTCAACCTTTCAGAAGGAGAAATTTTATATTGGATTTAAGGAAAATGAGAGAATTTTTAACTTCATTTAAAACCACAAGGAAACATAATCTGGTTTAAACAGTGGCTTGGTGCCTGCTCAGCACATGTTTTGGAATCTAAACAATTATTTTCTTATTCTAAGTACTTAACAACAAAAATAAATAAATTTACATTTTAAAGTAGCTGTATAACTATATACATTTATAGTTATATAGATATCTTAAAACAAATTATTATACTTAATTCCTTACTGTTCTTCAAAAGATAGTTTATAGCATAAGATAAAAACCTAGATGTAAAAAGATAGAAAATTTTGCTACAAAAATAGGCAACAGAAGCAGAGTCAGTGACATGACATAGATATTAGAATTAGCAGACAAGAGACTATAGACACACTATTAAAACATACTAGTGATTTTACAGTCAAAGATAGCTAAAATGGATGAACATGTGGGATGTATCAGAAGTGATATAAAAACTCCACCAAAAAATGAAATTTCTAGAACAGTGTAAGCATTGAAAAAATTTTCAGACCAAAAGCACAATGGACACCAAAAAATAAAAAAAGTCAATGAACTTAAAGTAGGGTCAATAGAAATTTTGCAAAATAAAATAAAGTACTGAACAGTAGCTTATGGGATAATATCAAATAGATGCTTCTGTGTTACTCTTTGCCAAAAGAGAAATTTTCATGAGGTTTTAGTAGCAGCCATTTATTCTATGAAGATAGGCAATTGCTGTATGTGATGACTAACACAGAGAGACCAGGGGTTTCCAACATGTCCTTGCTCTACTCTGCTCTACGTACAGTTCTTTTTTACTGTTGATTTCATTGATCAATAGCATTCATAAGCCCACAAAGGCTATATATTCCCCCAAATGTTACCAACAGGAACTCCTTTGCAGTTTCATATAGAGAATCTTGATTTTCTGGCTTCTCTAATTGACTGATAACTCTACTGATACTATCATTACTGTTTGTAGACCTTCACTGATCAACACTTCACAAAGACTGTGTAATGTTAATTTCTATATTAACTTTTTAAAAATGAAGTTTTTTGGGGTAACATTGGTTAATGCAATTATATAATTTTTAGGTGTACATTGTAATTTGACATCTGTATATTCTACTGTGTATTTACCACACAAAGTCCAGTTTACTTCAGCTACCATATATTTGATCCTCTTTACCTACTTCACTCTCCCCCTAACTCCCTATATTTAACCACCTTTATGCCCTCTACTTCTCCCCTTCTCCCCCATCCACTACCCTCTGGTAACCTCTAGTCTTTAGTCCATGTCCATGAGTCTCTGTTTGTTTATCCTGTTAATTTGGTGCTCTTAAGTTTATATCCCACATATAAGTGATATCATGTGATTTTCTATGATTTCTGTCCGGCTTATTTTGCTTAGCATGATTGTCTCGAGGTTCATCCATGTTATTGAAAATGGCAGTATTTCATCTCTTCTTAAGCCTGAGTAATATTCCATTGTAGCTTCTTTATCCAATCATCTATCATAGGACACTTTGGTTGCTCCCATGTCCTGGCCACTGTGAATAATGATGTTATGCCCATAAGTGTGAAAATATCTTTTCGAATATGGGTTTTCAAGACTTTGGGGTAAAAACTCACTAGAGGGATTGATGGATCATGTGTTAGATAAATTCGTAGTTTTCTCAGAAATCTCCATAGTGTTTTTCATAGTGGCTGTACCAATTTTCAGTCCAAACGACAGTGTATGGGGGTTCTTTTTCTCTGCATTCTCTCCAGCATTATTACTTGTCCTGTTGATTATAGCTACTCTAACAGGTGTGAGATGCTATCTCATTGTGGTTTTCATTTGCATTTTCCTAATAGCTATTGATGTTGAGTATCTTATAAAATATTTGTTGGCCACTTGTTAGTCCTCTAAAAAGAAGTGTCTGTTCATGTCCTCTGCCCACTTTTTGATTGGATCGTTTGGGGATTTTTGTTGTTGTTGTTGTTGTTGTTGTTGTTGTTGTTGTTGTCGTTGTTATTGAGCTGTATGAGTTTTTTGTGTATTTTGTCTATGAGGCCCTTAATGGAGCCATTGCTTGCAAATATATTTTCCCATCCGGATGGTTGTCTCGTTACCGCGTTGATGATATATTCTGCTGAGCAGAAGATTTTTAGTTTGATGTAGTCACATTCATTCATTTTAGCTTTTACTTCCCTTGCTTTTGAGGTCAAATTCATAAAATTCTCTTTAAGTCCAAGGTCTTTGAGTATAGTTACTATGTTTGTTTTCTTCAATGCATTTTATTGTTTCAGGTCTTACGTTCAGGTCCTTAATCCATTTTCAGTTGATTTTGGTGTGTAGTGATAGACAACAGTCTAGTTTCATTCTTTTGCAGGTGGCTTCCCAGTTTTCCCAGCACCATTTCTTGAAGAGGCTTTTCTTTCTCCACTGTATGTTTTTGGCTTTTTTTTTCTCATATCAATATGGGTTTACTTCTGGATTTTCAATTCTGTGACATGAGTCCATGTGTGTTTTACTGCCAATACCATGCTGTTTTGATTACTGTCACTTTGTAGTATAATTTGAATTCAGGCAGAGTGATGCCTCCAGCCTCATTCTTTTTTCTCAGATGGCTTTAGCAATTCAAGGGGTTTTTTTGTGCTTCAATAGAAATGTGATAATTTTTGTTAGATTTCCATTAAAAATGCTTATGATATTTTGTTGGAGAATGCATTAAATCTGTATAATGCTTTAGGCAATTGGTAATTTAACTGTTAATTCTTACAGTGAAAGAACACAGAATATCTTTCCACTTCTTTGTATCTTCTTCAATTTTCTTTAATAGAGTATTGTGGTTTTCATTATATAGGTCCTTTACATGTTTCGTTAGATTTATTCCTGGGTATTTTATTATTTTTGTTGCAATTGCAAAATAAATTGTTTTTCCCACTTCTTTTTCTGAAACTTCATTATTAGAGTATAGGAATGTTATGGATTTTTGAACATTCATTTTGTATTCAGAAACTTTACTGTTTTTCCTTATTGTTTCTAGTAGTGTTCTTGAGGAGTCTAGGAATTTCTATACAGAGAATCATGTCATCCGCTAATAGTGATAGTTTGATTTTTTTTTTCCTATTTGGATGCCTTTTATATCTTTCTCTTGCCTAATTGCACTTGCTGGGCCTCCAATGTTATATTGAATAACAGTGGTGATAGTGGAGAGTTTTGCCTTGTTCCTAATCTTAAAGAGAAGGTTCTTAGTTTTTCACCATTAAGTATGTTGGCTGAGGATTTGTCATATATGGTCTTTATTAGGTTAAGGTATTTTCTTTCTATACTGATTTTATTAAGTATTTTGATCATAAATGGATGCTGTATCTTGTCGAAGGCTTTTCCTGCATCTACTGATATACTCATATGATTCTTATTTTATAATTTGTTTACTTGGTGTACAACATTAATCGATTTGCATATGTCGAACCATCCTTGTGCCCCTGGAATGAAGCCCACTTGATTGTGCTGCGCAAACTTTCTAAAAATATGTTCCTGTAGTCAATTCATTAGTATATTATTTAAGATTTTTCAGTCTGTGTTCATGAGAGATATTAGTCTGTAGTTCTTTTGTTGTTGTTTTGTTATCCTTCCAGGTTTTGGTATCAGAGTGATACTGGCCTCATAAAATGCGTTGTGAAGTATTGCCTCCTCTTCAATTTTTGGGAAGATTGAGGAGAATAAGTATTTAAATCTTTTAATGGTGAAGTCATCTGGTCCTGGACTTTGACTATTTGGTAGGTTTTTGTTGATTATTTCAATTTCTATTGCTGACCAGTCTATTTAGATTGTCCAGTTCTTCTTGTCCAGTCCGATGATAATCTAATGGGTTTACCAGTATAGAAGGATCATATCTTTCTAAGTATTGGTGCACTACTTCTAGGTTATTAAATTTGGTGTTATAAACTTTTACATAGTATTATTATATGATCTTTTGTATTTTTGAAGTGTCAGTTGTAATTCCCCCTCTTTAACCCCTGATTTTGTTTATTTCTGTCCTCCCTCTTTTTTCTTTAGTGAGTCTAGCTAGGAATTTGTCAATTTTATTAACCTTCTCAACGAATCAGCACTTTGTTGCATTTATATTTGTTACTGATTTTTTTGTTTTCACTTTCACTTATTTTTGCTATAATTTCAATTATTTCTTTCCTTCTGCTGACTTTAGACTTCATTTGTTCTTCCCTTTCTAGATTTTTAAGATGAAGCATTAGGTTGTTTATTTGGGCTTGTTCTTATTTTTAGAGATACGCTTGTATTGAAATGAACTTTCCTCCTATGACCGCTTTTGCCGTGCACCAAAAGTTTTGATATGTTGTACAATCATTATCATTTGTTTTTGTGTTTCACTTAATCTCAGTTTTTATTTCTTCTCTGACTCAATTATTCTTCAGTAGCATGTTCTTTAATCTCCATTTATTTGTGGTTCTTTTTTTGCAGTTAATTTCTAGAGTCAAAGCATTATAATAAGAGAATGTGGTTGGTATGATTTCAACCATCTTATATTTGTTGAGGCTATCTCTGTGTCCCAGTACGTAGTTGATTCTTGAGAATGTTCCTTGTACACTAGAGAAGAATGTATAAGCAGCTATTTTAGGATGGAAGTCTGTGTATATGTCAATTACGTCCAGTTGTTCTAATGTGTCATTTAAGGATATTATTTCCATATTGATTTTCTGATTGGATAATCAGTCCATATCTGATAGTGGGGTATTTAGGTCCTACTACAATAGTGTTTTGATCTGATTCTCCCTTAAGTTATGTTAGTAATCGCTTTACATATTTTGGGGCTCCCTGATTGAGAGCATAGATACTAATAATTGTTGTCTTCTTAGTGCATGATTCCCTTAATCATTATGAAGTGTCCTTCTGTATCTTACTTTATCTATTTTTATTTCAAAGTCTGTTTTGTCTGATAATAGTACCACTACTCTCACTTTTCTCTGAATGCCATTTGCTTATAACATCATTTTCCTTCCTTTCATTTTGAGTCTGTATTTGTCTTTTGAGGTGAGATGTGTCTCCTGGAGGCAGCATATGGTTAGGTTTTGTTTTTTGATCTATTCTGCAACTCTGTGCCTTTTTATTGGCGAATTTAGTCCATTTTTATTTAGGGTGATGATTGAAATATGAGGTCTTCTTATAGACATTTTGTCGGGGGCTGTTTTGACTAAGATGGCTGCTAGGCCGAAAATGGCTGCTCAGCAGGGCTTCCCGCCAAGGCCACGTAAGCCTCCTGGATGTATCTGCCTCGCTTCCCGCCGAAGGGACTTTTCGCGGGTCTTTTCGCCCGGCCCCTTTGTGTTACACAGTATATCCTGAATGCCTCTGGCCAATCAGCCCCGCTGACGCAACATCACTCAATCGCGCCCTATATAAGCCTGCAGCGAGCCTTAATAAACGAGACTTGATCAGAAAGCCTGTCTTGTCTCCATTCTTTGCGTCATCTTGTCTCCCTCCCCTCCCCGTTCTGTCTTAGGGTCCCTGTTGACTGTCCTGCGGGCCGAGACAACATTTTATCTTTTGCATTCTGGTAGCTCAGTGTTTCCACTGCTTCCTCATCCTTGTGTTTCTCTTTCCTTTATTTTGGTTGGCTTTTTTTGGGTTTCTCTTTAGTTATTTTTTATGTATATACTTCAGTTTTGAATATTTGTTGTATGGATACTATTATGAATATGTAAAAGATAGTTATGTATGTACATATGCAGTTGTCTCATTTCTTCCATGTGTGTCTTATCTCCATTCCCCCTTGTGAATTTGGATCTTTGAATCCTTCCCTATTTAGTCATTGTTATCTCAAGTTGTCCCTATGTATGGTGAATATTTTTTACTATCTTGCTATAACCATTCTCTTATTATTTAAGCTTATAATACCTCCTTCTTAGTAAGGATTGCACTCCTTGTATTTGCCTGATAATTACTTTACTTCTAATTATTTTCTTACTTGATGGTCACTTTATTCCTAATTATTTTTCTTCACTTTTTTTCTAGGTGACTTAGCCCCTTTCACTATTTCTTGTAGTGCAAGCCTCATAGTGCAGAATTCCCTCAATTTTTATATGTCTGGAAAAGTCTTAATACTTCTTCTTATCTAAAGGAGAATTTTACTGGATACATTATTCTTGGGTGCTGGTTCCTTTCACTTAATAGTTTAAATATTTGATTCCATTCTTTTTGGCTTGTAAGGTTTGTGCTGAGAAGTCCGATGATAATCTATTGGGTTCACCTTTATAATTTACTGTTTTCTTCTCCCTGGCTGCCATGAGAATTCTCTTTGTTGTTGATTTTTGATAATTTTAATACAATGTGTCCTGGTGAAGGACTTTTGGGCTTGAGGCAATTGAGTGTACTGTTGACTTATCAAATTGCAAGCTCCAGTTCATTCCTTAGATTTGGGAAATTCTTGTCAACTATTTTTCTGAAAATGCTTTCTTGACCCTGCTATTTTCCTCTCTTTTGATAATGCCCATTATTCTTGTTTCCTCTCCTGATAGCATCAGCTAGTTCTTGTATTTCTCTTTCACTATTTTTCATTCTTCAGTTTCTCTCTTCTTCCTTCTGATTTATTTCTAGATCTGTCTTCAATATCACTGATGATTTCTCCTATTTATTCAACTCTATTTTTCAAACTTGCTATTTCAGTTTTCAACTGTAGCAGTGTGTTTTTTATCTCCAGAATGCCTATTTTGTTCTTCTTGAGAGTTTCAATCTCCTTGCACAGTTCATCTTGTTGCTTTTTTTTTTAATTCCTGAAATTGTTGATATGACTCAATTCGGAACTCACTGAGATTTTCAGAAGTACCGTCCTGAATTCTCTGTCATTTAAGTTGCATATTTCTATGTTTGTAAGCTTATTTTCTGGAGATTTTTCTCTCTTTCTGAGATGCCTTGTCACCTTGGTTTTCCATGGTGTTTAATTGACTATTTCTTTGCCTGGGCATTAATGGAACTGTACTCTGATTTTTTTTTTTCCAGAAGGAAGATTTATCACATAAAGGTCTCTCTTTAGGCTACTGCTAAGAAGGCACTTTTCTTTTGATTTCCAGTAGGTGGAGTCTAATCCTCTTTAATCCCTGCTTTATATAAAGACTTAATAATACCTTTACATAATGCCTTTATTTTCTTGTAGATATTTAATCACACTCGATATTCTTAGTTTCTGGAGTCCCTGTCAGCGTTAGCAAGTTTCAGTAGTGTTTGTTCAGATTCCCTTGGGGATCTGCGGTGATAGGTCTTGGAGGGTATAGGGGGTGGGCCCTCTGGCTTGCAGTTGGGGGATGTGGCTGAGCCTTGGTTTTGCAATCGCACTGGTAAAAATCAACTGCTGTTTCTATGCCATCTGCTTCTCTTCTTTCTGCCCTGATGACTGGGCCTGGCTGTGTGGAACTCATAAACTCTTCCAGGAAGGGTTAGTCAGTGAACTTGCCACACCTTCTCCACTCCCCCTCCCTCTACAGGGAGCTCTGGTGGCTGTGAGAGGCGGCTTCTTTATTTCTCCTAGTCCACCATCGGACACTTGGGGTTCTGACCTGTGGTGGCTCTTATGTGCAGATCCCACATTCAGACGTGCTGGTATGCAGTTTGGTTTTTTGTTTGTTTGTTTTTTGAATTTTAGATGTTTAACTTATTGCTGTTTCAAGGCAAGAGATCTGGGGATGTCTCTCACCCCACCATGTTTTCTCCATCTCTCTATGATAACTTTTTAATCCCATAAGTCATATTGTTTATGTTTTTTATTTACTCTGATATACTCATTTTAAATTCGCTGTTCATTTAAACTCTTAAGTATTTTTCTTCAATCCCATCATTGTAAATTTGGATCCTTTATAATGGAATCCTAAATAAATTTTATATTCTCAGAGTTACTTTATCCTGACAATAAATTTGAGCCATGATTAAAATGTGCAAAATATTCACTTTTGTTTCCTATATCATCTGTAAATTTCAGAATTGCTAAGTAATCATTGAAAAAGTTGTAGCGACACATTCTAGAATAGTGTTTTCCTACTATATACCTCCTGGCAAATTAACATTATTGTACTTATTAATATGATTTACCATCAAATATTAGTAATTAAAAGAATTGAGAATCTTCCAGTCAAAATGGTGGAGTTGGTAAACCCTGTGCTTGACTTCTCTATCAACCACATTAAAATTACTACTGAAGTACAAAATAGCCATCATAGGGCATCACCCGAAGTCTAGTTGAACAGAAGTCCTATGACTGGAGATAAACGAAAGAGGCCACCTTGAGACTGGTTGAAGGAGCAGAGAGACAAACTGGACTGGTCCCACACCTGTGTATGGTGATCGAGAATTGAGAGAAATACCTTGACTATAGAAGTTCCCCCAGAGGAGCAAGAAGACCTGGCCCGATACGCGGCTCCCCATCCCAGAGTTCCAATGTCAAGAAGCAAAGTCCCCATGACTCCTGGCTGTGAAAAGCAGCAGAGAATGTGGCTGAATAAGACAGAGACCTGAGGAAGTTATCGACTTTTATGTCAAGAGAACTACACACAAACTTACTGGCTGATCGACTTATTTACTCTGAACTTTAGCACTGGGGCAGTAGCAGCTCAAAAGGCACCAGAGACATAAGAAGAATTGAGTTGTCTGGCTCAGGGCAAGAGCTGGACAGGAAGCTTTCTCCCAGACAGAAGTGCCAGCAGAGGGCATTTCTCCTTTGTTGAGCCCTCCCCTGTCCAACTTGCAGACTCAGGCAGGCGCCATATCTGAGTCTCCATCAGTGTAGGTAACACTGGTCATCCTGCCTTGGTGAGTCTCTGAAACCCGCCCCTCCCAACATGTGGGCCCATCCAAGCTGCCTTCAGTGGATTTTCCATACAAAATCCTGTCTTGACTCATGCTCTGGATTTTCCTAAAAGCTCTCAAAGGTTCACAAAACCTAAACAAGCAGCATCTTGACTTGGCATGCCCCATACCTCTTGGTGAGCAGTCCTAAGCCCATTAATAGAAGCAACTGTCCTCAGTTTGTAACGTGGCCTCTTGGGGCTTTTCCAAGCCCAGCATGGGTAGTGGAAATCTGTGGATTATTTGGTGGCTTATGCCAGGTGGCCTCTGGCAGAGCAAAAGCTTCAGTTAAACTTGGCTGGTAGCAGAGTCCTTCCCAGGAGGCCCCAGCCTGCACACCCAGTGGTTAGTTTCAGTCTAAGCCTGAACAACACCCAGGTCACATCTGAGGATGACATTTTACATGTATATGAATTAATTTTTTCGATAAAAAGACATGGAGAGACAGAATAGATAAGAAAATAAAATACTTACATACACTGCCTACAAGAGACTCACTTCAGATTGAAGGACGCGCACAGACTGAAAATAAAGGGATGGGTAAAGAAATGTTAACTAATTAAAAAGCTGATGAAGAAATACTTTTCTAGATAAAATAGACTTTAAAACAAAAGTTATGACAAGAGAAAAAGAAGTATCCAACAATACCGCTTCTGGGTATTTATCTCAAGAAACCCAAAATACTACATTGAAGGGACATGTGTCTTCATATGTTCATTGCAGAGTAATTCGCAATAGTCAAGATATGGAGGCAACTTGTATGTCAATGAATGGATAAAGAAGAGGTGGTACATATATACAAAGGAATATTACTCAGCCATAAAAAAATGAAATCTCGCCATCCACAACAACATGGTTGGACCTAGGGAATTGTATTGAGTAGAGTAAGTCAGACAGAGAAAGACAAATGTCACATGCGGAATATAAAGAATAGGTTAAACAAACAAACAATAGAAACTCATAAATACAGAGAACATTTTGGCTGTTGTTATATTGGAGGGTGGGGGAACAGGGAAGGAGAGAGAGGATTAAGAATTACAAATTGGTAGTTACAAAATAGTAATGGTGATGTAGAATATAGCATGAGGAATGTAGTCAGTAGTATTGTAATAACTATATATGGCGTCAGGTGGGTACTGGATTTATTGGACTGATTGGTTGTGAGGACTGAATGTGACCAGTGGAGGAGCTATTGTGCAGGAGCTGACCCTACATAGTAAGATTCACTTTAGCAGGACTCTGGTGCCTGTGCTGTGTGCCCTTTGGTTGTATTGTTCACAGATGTAACCCAAATGGTGCTCAGGCTCAGACCAAAGCTAACCACTGTGCAATCCGGGGCCTCCTGGGAGGGACTCTTCTGCAAGTCAAGTTCAGTTACAGCTTGTGCCCTGCCTGGGACCACCTAGCATGAGCCACCAAACAATCCACAGATTTCCACCACTCATGCCAAGCCACAAACTGAGGACAGCTGCTGCTAGTTATGAGCTTGGAATTGTTCACCAAGTGGTATGGGACATGCCAAATCCAGATGCTGCTTATTAAGGTTTTGTGAACCTTTGAGAGCTTTTAGGAAAGTCCAGAGAATGAGTCAAGACAGGCTGTTTGTGTGGAAAATCCACTAGAAGTGGCTTGAGCAGGTCTAAATTTTGAGAGAGGCAAGATCTCAGGGATCGCCAGGGTGGGGTGACCATTCTTAACTATGCAACCTCAGCAAGGGAGGACTCCAGAAAAATAAAAAAAAATTAAAATTAAAAAATTAACAAAACTCCTTGCCGGCACTTCTGTCTGGAAGAAATCTGCCCCTCCAGCCCTTGTCCTGAAGCCAGACAATTCAGTTCCTCTTTGTGTGTCCCTGGGCTACTGCTCCAAAGCTGGAGCTCAGAGTGAGTGATTTTGTTACCAAGTAAGTTTGTGCATGGTCCTTTAAAGAAAAGTTTGCGACTTCATCTCACTCAGTCACAATCTCTGCTGGTTTTACCAACTAGAACTTGTAGGACATTTCTTTCTGGCACTGGAATCCTGGGCTGGGGAGCCTGGTGCGGAGCCAGGACCCCTCACTCTACTGGAGAGCCTCCAAAGCCAAGATATCCCAATTTTGAACTGCCACATGCAGGTGTAGGACCAACCGGTTTCATGTCTCCACCCCTTTTACTAGTCTCTAGGCATCCTCTTTTGTGTGTTCCCAGTCGTAAGACTTCTTTTCACCTATACCTCAGGTGACTCCAAATGAAGGCTATTCTGTAGTTTAGTTGTCCATTCGATGTGGTTGTGAGAGGAGGCAAGCCCAGTGTTTACTTAATCCACCATCTTGACTTTCCTTTGCTTTTTTTAACTTGAATATATTTGAGTTTTATTAATCAAGGTAACTAAATACAGAAAATGTAGTAAGTACATATCAAACATCACCCCTCTTTCACACACATACATTTTAAAGTTACTGTTTGTGAAACAAAAGAAGAAAATGATTATGTCTACTCAATTTTTATAGTTTTATTATTTCAAGATGAAAAAAGTGTTAACGCATACTATTTGAGGCCTTAAAAGTGAAAATTTCTCTTATGGCCAGAAAATTTTGGAAATTTTAGTGCAAAATAATTCTGGGTTTATTTACTTAACCAAATTATATTTTTCTTGTTTTAGCATTATAATTTTTGTTGTTTCACTCCATATTTTTTCTCTGAAAACTATCTTAAAATATTTTGGCTATTGAGTTTTATAACTGTGTCACAAGGCAATTGCTCTGGTAATCAAATTACCAGTCATAATACAACGCCTCTAGACAAGTGGGCATTTGTATGTGTGTCATTGCAAGTTAACTTGATGTATTCACTTATTAATATTCATTATTTAAACCTTTTTATTTTACAACTACAGTTGAAATTAAGTTTTATTTTATATTTGTTTCAGGAATACAACATAGTACTTACACATTTATGTAATTTATTTAGTGATCCCCCCTGTGATTAGTCTAGTACCCACCTGATGCTGTACATAGTTATTAAAATATTGACTATATTCCCAAGCTGTAATTTACATCTTCTTGACTGTTTTATAACTACAAATTTATACTTTTTAATCTCTTCTCCTTTTTCAACTAGCTCTCCAACCATTCCCATTCAGCATTCATCAGTCTGTCCTCTGTATCTATGACTCTGTTTTTTGTTTTGTATGTTTGTTGATTCTGTTCTTTAGATTACACATACAAGTTAGATCATATGGTATCTGACTTTCTCTGTCTAACTTATTTCATTTAGCATACCTTTCAGGTCCATTTATGTTGTCGCAAATTGTAAGATTTCATTCTTTTTTAATAACCAAGTAATATTACATCATATATATCATCTTCTTCATAAATTTGTCTATTGATGGACACTTAAGTTGTTTCCATATTTTAGCTTTAAATAATGCTGCAGCAAACATAGGGGTGCATATATCTTTTTGAATCGATGTGTTGAACTTTTTCAGCTAAGTACTCAATTTTCGTATTATTGGGTAATAAGATAGTTCCATTTTTAATGTTTTGAAGAACCTCAATACTATTTTCCATAGTGGCTGTACCAATTTACAATTCCACCAAGCTTTATTATTTTTCTTAAAGCAGGAGGTGACATTCCCTTAAAAAAAAAAGATGTACTCTCTGCACCAGAAAAAAAGGTAACATTTTTATCATCATCAAGAACAAAAAGTTGAGACTGAGAATTTTTTATAAACAGACTTTGTCAAAATAAATCTTCTCTTTTTTAAACCTCCATATATAATTTAATTGCTTTTTCATAATTGCCTCCCTTCGTTCAAACAAATATAAAAGCAAGCAGATTTTACCATTTCTCTGGGGCTTCATTTTTTAAGAAAACTTCTGTATCATGTAGAAATTATATTAAAAAACTTAACCTCTTCCCCTTTTTCAACCAGCTCTCCAAACCACTCTTATTCGGCATTCATCAGTCTGTTCTCTGTATCTATGAGTCTGTTTTTGTTTTGTATGTTTGTTCATTTTGTTCTTTAGATTCCACATATAAATGAGGTCATATGAAATATTTTTCTACTATTGACCTGTCTTATGTCAATTTAATCTCAGGCTTAGACAAAAAACAAACAAACAAACAAAAACCTCTAAGAAGTTCAAGGTAAAACTTTGCTTCCTCTGTAATATCATCAAGTTCAATTTGATTGATCTCCTCTGCACTGTTATTTAACCAGTCTGTGCTTGAATACTCTAATGACAAGAAACTCATCATATCCTGGTGTTTCCTATTTTAATTATGGTTGTTTATTCTTTCAGTAAAGAAGGTATTTTCTATTTCCCTATAGTAATTTAACTATCATTTATTTAATATAGTGGAATCCTAAGAGAATCTGTGTATATTTTAGAAATATAGATAAAAGTTCTGAAAACACTTGAATGGTTGAAAATTTCAGCTAGACTGAAACCATAAAGCTATTAAAAGTACACATAGAAAGTAAATTATTTGACATCATTCTAACATATTTTGAATGTGTCCTCTACAGCAAGGGCAACAAAAGCAAAAATAAGCACATGGACTACATCAAACTAAAAACACTCTGAACAGTGAAGGAAACCTTCAACAAAACAAAAAGGCAACCCACTGACTGGGAGAATATATTGACAAACGGTATACCTGATAAGGGATCGATATCTGAAATATATGAGAACTTTATACAACTCAATAATAAACAATAAATATTCCTATCAAAAAATGGGCAGAAAACATGAAAAGACATTTCTCTAAACACATACAATTGACCGAAAGACATAGTTATGCTCAACATAACTATGCATCAGAGAAATGCAAATTAAAACTAAGCTATCATTACACATCAGTCAAAATGGCTATTATCAAAAAGTCAACAAATAACATCTGTTGTCAAGAATGTAGAGAAAAGGGAATCCTTGCGCACTGTTGGTGGGATGGCGAACTTGTGCAGGCCCTACGAAAAACAATATGGAAATTTCTAAAAAAACTAAAAATGCGTACATCATATAACTCAGAAATTTCACATTCGAGTATTTATTCAAACAAAATGAACACACTAATTCAAAATAATATATGCACCTTTATGTTTATTGCAGCATTATTTACAATAGCCAAGATATGGAAATAATTTAATTATCAATTGATAGGTGAATTGATAAAGAAGTGATTACACACACACACAATAACACAATGGAACATTATGCAGCAATAAAAAGAAATATAATCTTGCTATTTACAACTACATGGATGGATCTAGAGGGTACTGCTAAGTTAAATAAGTCAGGCAGATGAAGATGAATTCCATATTGTTTCACTTACATATGAAATCTAAAAACAAAACAAAGAAAGCAAAAACAGACTAAAAATAAACAGAGAAAAAATATAGTTAACAGAGAAGAAAAAATGAGGAGTTGAGTAAAAAGAGAAAGGGGAATAAAGTCAATATTGTGATGTTTGCATTGAGATATATGATTACTAAAATTTGTGGAGTGATCACATTGTAAGATACAAAAATGTAATGTATGAAAATGTACTATATTGCACATCTGAAACTAATATAAGGAAAATAAAATTGTATACCATGTATACTTAAAGAAAAATTAATAACGAAATCTATCAGCTAAATAAAAAAAATGATTTTGTCCAATTTTACCTCACCAGTGGTGTGGATAACTAAAATGTGGTAGAGAAAATAATAAGCATACAAAACAATCGAATTAAAATTATAAGAAAACAATACCAGATTATCTGATGGAAATTTATCTTTGGTACTAAAACTTTCTTAGTATCAAAGAAATTACTATTAGTTTTTCATTTAGTTAATAATTACTAATTTTTGATATAATTGATATGAAATAATCACTAATAACCCTAAAATTATCACTTACAATGGAGTAATTTATATTTAGCTTTATTGAAAAAACATTTACATACAATGAACTTCACAAATTTTAAATGTACAATTTAATATATAATCACTATAACCAGCATCATGATCAAGATATAGAAAATTTCCATCATCACTACAAAGTCACCTCATGACTTGTTCCCCAAATAGGACTTTTATAAAAGCAACAGGTAGATGTGAACATCTCCACAAAGAGCAAATAGACAACATCAGAATTAAAACTAAACTACAGAAAAGCCATTATTGGGAGTTCCCTGATGTTTACCTAAACAGAAGTTCTACAACTGAGTACACACAGAAGAGGCCACCTCAAGGTGGTAGATGGAAAATGATGGTCCAGCACATGCAGGTGACAGTTCAAAATCGGAAGGGATACCTCAGCTGTGGAGGTCTCCCTGGAGAAAATAATGACATCGACCTCACACCAGATTCCCCAGCCCAAGTTTCCAGTGCTGATAAGAGAAGTCTCTGCAACTCCTGGCTGTCAAAACCAATGAGGTCTATGGCTGAGTGAGAAGAAGGGTGGTTGGAGTCACAGACATTTCTCTTAAGTGATCTGCATGAAGACTGACTTACTTACTGACTCACACTGACCTTCAGCAATGGGACAGCAGCTTGGAGGGCACCAGGAACATACAAGGGAGGAAATAAATTGTTTGGCTTCAAAGCAATGGCTAGGGGGAAGCTTTCTCCAAGACAGAAGTGCTGGAAGAATATCTTATTTCTTTGTTGAGTTTTACCTGCTCCTGGTGTGCAGATGCAAGAGTCCACCATATTTAGGTCTTCATCAACCTGGATAATAGTGTTTACCCCACCCTGATGATTCCCTGATATTCACACACTCAAATTCTGGGCACACCCAAGCCACTTCCATTGGCTTTTCCATACAAAAATACTGTCTTGCTTACACTGTGGACTTTCCTAAAATATTTCAAAGGTTCAAAAACTTAAACAAGCAACATCTGGCTTTGGTGAGCCCTGAAACCCTTGCTGAAAAACCCCAAACTCATCACTAGTGATAGCCAGTCTCAGGTTGAGGCTTGGCCTTTTGAGGCAGTTCTAAGTAAAGTATGGGTGGAGGCTATCTATGGATTTCTTGGTGGTTCGTGACAGGTTGCCATGGGTGGGGCATAGGCTGAAGTTGAACTTGGCCTGTGGAAGAGCACCATCCAGAAGGCCCCGGTCTACATATCAGTGGCCGGGCTTCATTCTGAGCCAAAGCACCACCCAGGTCGCATCTGAGAACAACACACACAAAGGGCACACTGAGTAGGCACCAGAGCCTTGAAAAGTGATTCCTTCTCCATAGAGTCAGCCCCTGCACAACAACTTCTTCTTCACCTTTTCCCCTCTTTCTGCGCATCACTGTTTGGGGGGCTTTAATAAATTTTTAAATGATTATTATCATCTCTCCAACCTCCCTCTGCAATTCCTACATGCCTCCGCCACCTTTACTCCCCCAGCTTCTTCACTCCTTTCAACATTGTTTTTCCAAAGTTGCGTGGTAGTGAGGTGGGTGGCAGTGGAAGAGAGTAAAGAAACATTGCAAACATCCTTTCTCTTCCTAAACCTCTCACCCTCGCCCACCCCTCAGAGAACAACGTAATATAGTGAAAAGAAGACTAGGAGAGCACAATGAGATGGATGTGAGAGGGAGTGAAGCCACCCTCTCAGCTCCAAGGCAGTTCCTCACAAGTCCAGGAAGTGAAGGGGGACCCAGGGGAGACATCGTGACAATATTTATTTCCCCTAAAGAGAGTCGGGAGGTCAGCAGCCCCCAAAAACAAGATATGAGTTGTCCAATTTACAGATGAGGAAACTGAGACCTTAGAGACATTAAATAATTCATCCAAATCCGAAAGCAAGTAAGAAGTGGTGCTAAAATTGGAACTGAGATCTCCTTCATTTTCAGAGAGATTGATGATCTGGTTCCTATATGGAATCCTGTCAAGAGTATATGAGATCCGGATGTCAGAAACAAGGCAGAGTGAGAGACATCCCCAGAATTCTCCCCTTGAAACAACAGTAAGCTGAACATCTAAAACTCAAAAACAAAATAAAAGAAAACAAACAAACAAATAACACACACCCTACCTGCACAACAGCAAGTTGTGCCACTACAAGTCAGAACCACTGGAATGGGGCAGTAGACTGGGAGAAACAAAGAAGCTGTCTCTAGCAGCTGGAGCTCCATGCAAGAGGAGGGGGAGGGGAGAAGGTGAAGCGAGTTCCCTGGACAGCACTGCCTGGGAGAGCTGTGAGCTCCACGCCGCCAGTGGCAGTACCCAGGCAACAGGGCAGAAAGCAGAGAAGGGGAATAGCAGAGAAGCAGGGCCTGCAGAGAAAAAATAGTTGATTATTATCAGCTGTAGGTATAAAATGCAATGCTGAACCATAGCCCCCATAATCCAACCCAGAGGGCCCCTCTACCACATCCTCCAAGATCTAACATCACAGAGACCCAGGGAAATCTGAACAAATGCAATCAAAACTGTCACTAACACTGACAGGGACTGAGACTTAGAGTAGCTAGCGTGATTGAATATAAGAAATAAAAAGGCAGTATTAAGACTTTATATAAAGCAGGGATCCAAGAGGCTTAGATGTCACTTACTGGAAAACAGAAACAAAAACAAAACAAAAAAATCCTATTTCCATTGCAACAGGCTAAAGAGAGAAGTTTATATTATAAATCTTCTTTCTGGAAATAAAGCAGAATACACTTCTATTAGGCCAGGCAGATAAATAGTCCATTAAACACCATGAACAACCAAGGTGACAAGGCAGCTTAGAAAGGAGAAAAATCTCCACAAAATAAGCATAAAGACATAGAAATACATGACAAAAATGACAGAGAATTCAAGATAGCACTTCTGAAAAACCTCAGTGAAATCCAAAACAACTTGTACCAACAATTTCAGAAACCGAAAAAAAAAACTAGATAAGCAGAATGACTTCATTAGCAAGGAGACTGAAAGCCTCAAAGAGAAACAAATAGAACTTCTGGAGATTAAGAACACACCGCAAGAGATAAAACATGAAATAACCAGCTTGGGAAATAGAGTCGACCAAATAGAGAAAATGATCAGTGATATCAAAGACAGAAATCTAGAAATAAATCAGAAAGAAGAGGGGGAACCTCAAGATAGAAGAATAATGAAAGAGAAATAAAAGGACCAGCTGATACCCCCAGGAGAGGAAACATAAGAACAATGGACATTCTTTAAGGAAAGGAAAAGGAGCAGGTTTATAAAGGATTTTCAGACAAAGAGTTGACAAGAATTTCCAAAATCTAAGGAATGAGCTGGAGCTTGGAATTCAAGAAGTCAACAAAACACATGATTATCTCAACCTACAAAGGCCTTCTCTAAAACACATTGTATTAAAATTATTAAAAATCAATGACAAAGACAGAATTCTCAGGGCAGCCAGGGGAAAAAAAAGATGGTGACCTATAAAGGAAAATCCATTAGATTATTGTCAGACTTCTCAGAACAAACCATACAAACCAGAAAGGAGTGGAATAAAATATTCAAACTATTAAATGAAAGGAACTACCAGCAAAGAATAATGTATCCAGTAGAGCTCTCCTTAAGATAGGAAGGAGAAACCAAGACCTTTCTGGACATATAAAAAATGATGGAATTCACAATTATGAGTCCTGCATTACAGGAAATACTGAAAGAGATCAGATCAGCTTAAACAAAATGACAAAAATATACATAATTAGGTGTAAGGTGACTAGCAGCCCTATAGAAGCTTAGGAAAGCAAACTTTATTAAGAACAGGACATAATAAGCTTAAACAATAAGAAGAGTTCTGCTATAGCAAGACACTAATGAATGTTCAGCATAAATATGGACTAATAGAGGCAACAATGACTGAAAAGGGGAGGATTCAAAGATCCAAATTCACAAAGAGGAATGGAGATAAGGCAGGCACAGAAGAAAATGGATGACTGTATGTATGTGTGTGTGCGTGAGTTATGTGTGTGTGTGTGTGAATAACTATTCTTTACATATTTGTAATGGTAAACACAGGCCAAAGATTCAGAATTGTAGTATATAATATAAAACAAGAATGACCAGAAGGAAAACTCACAAAACCCAAACAAAAATTAAAAAAAAGAAGACACACAAGGAAAAAAAGCAACAGAAACATGGAATTACCAAAGAGCAAAAGATAAAATGGCTATAAGAAGGCCTTATATTTCAATAATCACCTTAAATTTAAATGGACCGAACTCACCAATAATAAGCCACAAAGTTGCAAATTCAATTGAAAAACAAAACTCAACCATATACTGCTTTAAGGAGACACATCTCAGTTCTAAAGACAAATATAGACTCAATGCGAAAGGGCAGAGAATGATATTTCAAGCAAATATCATTCAGAGAAAAGTGTAAGTAGCAGTGCTAATATCAGACAAAATAGACTTTGAAATAAAAAAAAGTAAAGAGAGGCACTGAGGGACACTTCATAATGATAAAGGAAACCATGCACCAAGAAGACAAAACACATCAACAGCCATGCTTCCCTGAACAAGCTCAATCCCATGTGATCTCAAAAGCTAAGCAGATGTTGTAGGCACCAAAAAAAAAAATAAAAAATAAGGAATCGTAAGCTCACAAGGTACATGTAATCTGTGAGGTCAACCGAGGGTTAACTCTCCAAAAAAAAAAAGTGCGACAAAACACTTATTAATATCTATGCTCCCAATCAGGGAGCCCCAAAATGTGTAAAGCAATTACTAAGAGAACTAAAGGGAGAAACAGACCAAAATACTATCGTAGTAGGGGAGATAAATATTTTACTATCAGAAAGGGACAGATTATCCAAACAGAAAACCAATAATGAAATAACTTCCTTAAAAGACACGTTAGACCAACTCAACATAATTTAATTTACAGAGGCTTTCATTTCCATATAGAAGCTTATACATTCTCTAGTGCACATGAAACATTCTCAAGGATTGACCACATCCTTGACACAGAGTTACCTCAACAAACACAAGAGGTTTGAAATCATACCAATCATCTTCTCTGTTAATAATACTTTGAAGCTAAAAATCAACTGTAAAAAGAAAGCAGGAAGAAACACAAATAAATGGAGATTAAACAACATAAAGTCCAGGACCAAGAATTACTGGGTCAGAGAAGAAATAAAAAGAGAGATCTAGAGATACATAGAAACAAATAATAATGATAGTACAACATATCATAACTTTTGGGACATGGCAAAAGTGATCATAAGAGGAAAGTTCATATCATACAGGCCTACCTCCAAGAAGAAGAATGAGCCCAAATAAACAAATTAATTATTCACCCTAAAAAAAAACTAAACTAAAAATGGAAGAACAAATGAAGTCTAAAGTCAATAGAAGGAAAGAAATAATCAAAATTAAAGCAGAAGTAAATGAAATTGAAAACAAAGAAAAAAAAATGAATAGAAAAATTAAATGCAGCAAAGAACTGGTTCTTTGAAAAGGTTAATAAAATTGGCACATCCCTGGCTTGACTCACTAAAGAAAATAGAGAAAGGACACAAATTAAAAAAAATCAGGGGTGAAAAAGGGGAAATGAAAACAACACCTCAGAAATACAAAGGATCATACAAGAACACTATGAAACAGTATATAACAACAAATTTAATACCTAGAAGAAATGGTCAGTACTTATAAAGATACCACCTTCCTACACAAAATCAAAAACTTGAAAATCTAAATAGACCAATCAGCAGTATGGAAATTGAAACAATCATCAAAAACATACCAAAAAATAAAAGTCCAGGACCAGATGGTTTTACCAGTGAATCCTACTAAACATTTAAATAAGATTTAATACCAATTCTCCCTAAACACTTCCAAGAAATAGAAAAGGAGGCGATACTTACCAACTCATTTTATGAGGCCACTATTACTCTGATAACAAAACCTGATAAGGAAAACTCAAAAAAAGAAAACTACAGAACAATAACTCCCATGAACATAGAAGCAAAAATCCTAAATAAGATACTAGTGAATTGAATTCAGCAACATATTTAAAAGATTATACACCATGATCAAGTGGGCTTCATTCCAGAGGCACAGGGATAATTCAACATACACGAATCGATTAATGTGATATACCACATAAACAAATCAAAAAAAAAGAATCACATGATCACATCAATAAATGCAGAAAAAGCCTTCCACGAGATACAGCATCCATTTATGATCAAAACACTAAACAAAATCATATAGAAGAAAAGTACCATAAAGGTCATATATGAAAAACCCTCAGCCAATACTATACTTAATGGTGAAAAACAAAATATTTTCCCTCTAAGATCAGGAACAAGGCAAGGCTGTCCATTATCGCCACTGTTATTCACTAGAACATTGGAGGTCCTATGTGAGTGCCATCAGAAAAGAGAAATATAAAAGGCATCCAAATAGTAAACAAAGAAGTCAAACTGTCACTCTTTGTGGATGAAATGATTCTATATGTAGAAAACCCTGAAAACTCAACAATAACACTGCAAGATACAACAAGCAAATACAGCAAATTATCTGGATACGAAATCAACGTTAAAAATCATAGCATTCATATACTCTAATAATGAAGTGTCAGAAAAATAATTTGAAAAAATAATTTATACTGCAATTGCAACAAAAAGAATAAAATAGCTAGGAATAAATCTAACAAAACATGTGAAGGACCTGTATAATGAAAACTACAAGACTCTATTAAAATAAATTGAAGAGGGTACAAGGAAATAGAAAGATATTCCATGGTCTTGGGTTGGAATAATCAACATAGTTAAAATGATCATATTACTTAAAGCATTATACAGATTTAATGCAATATTTAAAATATTTGATTTTTAAATATTAAAAGCAAAAATAAATGAATGAGACTGCATCAAACTAAAAAGCTTCTGCTCAGCAAAAGAAATCGTCAACAAACTAAAGAGACAACCATCCGAATGGGAAAATATATTTGCAAGCAAAGCCTCCGATAAAGGCCTAATACCTAAAACATACGAAGAAATTAGATGACTCAATAATAACACCACCCCCAAAAAATCCAATAAAAAATTGGGCAGAGGACCTGGACAGGCACTTTTCCCCAGAGGACATACAAATGGCCAACAAATATATGAAAAGATGCTCAGCATTGCTAGCTATTAGGGGAATGCAAATCAAAACCACAATAAGATACCATCTCACACCTGTTAGAATGGCTATAATAAACAGGACAAGCAATAACAAATGTTAAAGAGGATATGGAGAAATGGGAACCCTCATACACTGCTGGTGGGATACAAATTGGTACAGCCACTATGGAAAACAGTATGGAGGTTCCTCAAAAAACTAGGAATTGATTTACCATATAATCCAGTAATCCTTCTACTGAGTATTTACCCTAAAGACTTGAAAACTCATATCTATAAAGATATTTACATACCAGTGTTCATAGCAGCATTATTCACAGTGGCCATGACATGGAAGCAACCGACGTGCCCCATGATAGACGATTGGATAAAGAAGCTGTGGTACATGTATACAATGGAGTATTACTTAGTCATAAGAAGAGATGAAATACTGCCATTTGTAACAACATGGATGGAAGTTGAGATAATCATGCTAAGCGAAATAAGCCAGACAGGAAAAGTTGAAAATCACATGATATCACTTATATGTGAGATATAAACCTAAAAAGAACTAATGAGCTAGACAAACAAACAGAGACTCATGGACATGAACTGTAGACTAGTGGTTGTCAGAGGACTATAGAGTAGTGGTTACTAGTGGGGTGAGGGAGGAGCGAGGAGGTAGACAGGGTAAAGTGGATCAAATATAGGGTGGTAGGGGGAAGGCAAAGTGGATAAAGGGGATCAAATATATGGTATCTGAATGAAACTGGACTTTCTGTAGTGAACACACAATATAATATGCAGATGTCAAATGATAATGTACACATGAAAATTGTATGATTGTATTAACCAATGTTACCCCAATAAACGTAATAAAAATTATTTGTCCATGTAACTATGGGTTTACTTCTAGACTCTTAATTCTATTCCACTCGTCCGTGTGTCTATTTTCCTGTCAATACCATGCTGTTTTCATTATTGTTGCTTTGTAGTATAATTTGAAGTCAGGCAGAGTGATGCATCCAGCCTCATTCTTTTTTCTCTGGATGGCTTTGGCAATTCAGTATCTTTTGTGCTTCCATACAAATCTGATAATTTTTGTTCTATTTCTTTAAAAAATACTGATGGAATTTTGATGTGGATTGCATTAAATCTGTATAAAGCTTTAAATAATATGATTATTTTAACTATGGTGATTATTCCAATCGAAGAATGCGAAATATGTTTCCATTTCTTTGTATCTTCTTCAATTTATTTTAATAGGGCCTTGCAGTTTTCATTATATAGATCCTTCACATGTTTCATTACATTTATTCCTAGGTATTTTATTCTTTTCATTGTAATTGAGAAAATAATTTTTTTCCATTTCTTTTTTCTTTGTTGTTAGAGTATATGAACACCATGGATTTTTAAACATTGATTTTGTATCCAGAAACTTTACTGTATTTGCTTATTGTTTCTAGTAGTATTCTGTGGATTCATTAGGGATTTCTATACAGAGAATTATGTCATCTGAAAATAGTGACAGTTTCATTTCTTCTTTTCCTATTTGGAGGTTGTTTATATCTCTCTCTTGCCTGATTGTACTTGCTGGGCCTCCAATATTATATTGAATAACAGTGGCGATAGTGGACAGTCTTGCCTTGTTCCTGATCTTAGAGGGAAGGTTTTTAGTTTTTCACCATTAAGTATAATGTTGGCTGAGGGTTTGCCATAGATGGCCTTTATTATGTTAAGGTACTTTCCTTCTATATCAATTTTGTTAAGTGTTTTGATTATAAATGGATGCTCTATCTTGTTGAAAGCTTTTTCTGCATCTATTGATATGATCATATGATTCTTATTTTTTGATTTGTTTATGTGGTGTACTACATCCATCGATTTGCTTATGTTGAACCATCCTAGTGCCTCTGGGATGAAGCACATTTGATTGTGGTGTATAATCTTTGTAATATGTTGCTGTATTTGGTTCTCTAGTATCTTATTTAGGATTTTTGCATCTGTGTTCATGAGATATATTGGTCTGTAGCTTCCTTTTTTTGAATTTTTCTTACCAGGTTTTGGTATCAGAGTAATATTGGCCTCATAAAATGAGTTGGGAAGTATTCGCTCCTCTTCAATTCTTTAGAAGAGTTTGAGGAGAATAAGTATGAAATCTTCTTTGGGAGAATGCACTGGTGAAGCACTCTTGTCCTGGACTTTTACTTTTTTTAAAATGATTCTTTCTATTTACATACTGCTGATCAGTCTATTTAGATTTTCTAGTTATTCTTGATTCAGTCTAGGATGGTTGTATTTTTCTAAGTACTAGTCCATTTTTTCCAGGTTATTAAATTTGATGTCATATACTTTTTCATAGTATTCTTGTATGATCCTTTGTATTTCTGTGATATTCATCATGATTTTCCCTCTTACCTCTGATTTTGTTTATTTGTGTTTTTTTCTCTGTTTTCTTTACTGAGTCTAACCAGGGTTTTGTCAATTTTATTAACCTTCTCAAGGAACGAGCACTTCGTTGCATTTTTTTTTCTATTGTTTTTTATTTTCAATTTTATTTCTTTCTGCTCTAATTTTGATGATTTCTTTCCTTTGCTGAATTTAGGCTTCATTTGTTCTTTTTTTCTAGTTTTTTTTAAGAAGAAGCATTAGGTTATTTATTTGGGCTCATTCTTGTTTTTGGAGATAGGCCTGCAATGATATGAATTTTCATCTTATGACCACTTTTGCTGTGTCCCAAAAGTGTTGATATGTTGTGCAATCATTATCATTACTTTCTATGTATCTCTTGATCTCAGGTTTTATCTTCTCTAACCCAGTTTTTCTTCAGAAGCATGTTTTTTTAATCTCCATGTGTTTGTTGTTCTTCCTGATTTCCCTTTGCATTTGATTTCTTGTTTCAAAGAATTATGATCAGAGAATACCATTGGTATGATTTCGACCCTCTTACATTTATTGAGGCTATCTCTGTGTCCCAGTATGTGGTTGATTCTTGAGAATGTTCCATGTGCACTAGAGAAGAATGTATAAGCAGTTGTTTTAAGATGAAAGGCTCTGTAAATGTCAATAATGTCCAGTTGTACTAAAGTGTCAATTAAGGATGATATTCCCTATTGATTTTCTGTTTGGAGGATGTGTCCATATCCGACAGTGGAGTATTTAGATACCCACTACAATGGTATTTTGGTTCGTTGCTCTCTTTAGTTCTTTTAGTACTTGCTTTACATATTTTGGGGCTCCCTGATTGGGACCATAGATATAAATAAGTGATATTTCTTCTTGGTGCATGATTTCCTTTATCATTATGAAGTGCCCCTCAGTATCTTTCTTTACCTTTATTTTTATTTTGAAGTCTATTTCATCTGATATTAGTAGTGCTACTTCTGCATTTCTCTGAATTCCATTTGCTTGAAATATTATTTTCCTCCCTTTCACTTTGGGTCTATATTTGTTTTTGGAGCTGAGATGTGTCTCCTAGAGGCAGCATATGGTTGAGTTGTTTGTTGTTGTTGCTGTTGTTTTGTTTTGTTTTGTTTTATTTTGTTTTATCCATTCTGCAGTTCTGTGTCTTTTAATTGGTGAGTTGAGTCCATTGAAATTTAGGGTGATTATTGAAATATGAGGTCTTCTTATAGCCATTTTATCTTTTGCTTTCTGGTAGCTCAGTGTTTCCATGGCTTACTTGTCCATGTGTTTCCATTTTTTTTTTTTAATTTAGGTTGCTTTTTTTGTTTTTTGCCTCTAGTTCTTCTTGTTTCATGTTATATTTTTCATTTCTAAATCTTAGGTGTGTGGTTATTAAGAATATGTAAAGTATAGTAATATATATACTGTCGTCTATTTTCTTCTGCACATGACTTATCTCCATTATCCTTTGTGAATATACATCTTCGAATCCTTCCCTTTTCAGTCATTGTTGTCTCAATTTGTCCCTATGTATGCTAAATGTTCATTACGCTCTTCTTATAATAATTCACTTATTATTTAATCTATAATGCTCTGCTCTTAATGAGGGTTGCACTGCTCTGCTTCTATTTGCCTGATAAGAATTTTACTTCTAATTAGGTATTTTTGTTGTTGCTATTTTGTTTTAGGTCAGCTGGCCCCTTTCAGTATTTCCGGTAGTGCAGGCCTTATAGGGGAGAATTCCCTCATTTTTTGTATGTCTGGAGAGGTCTTGATTTTTCCTTTCTATCTAAAGAAGAGCTTAGCTGAATACATTATTATAGGCTGGTGGTTTCTTTCACATAATTGATTAGATATTTGGTTCCATTCCTTTCTGACCTATAAGGTCTGTGCTGAGAAGTCTGATGATAATCTAATGTGTTTTCTTTTATAATTTACTGTTTTCTTCTCCCTGGCTGCCTTGAAATTTTATCTATTTCATTGATTTTTGATAACTTTAAATCAATGTGTCTTGGTGAAGGCTTTTTTGGGCTAAGATAATTGGGTGTTCTGTTGACTTCTTGAATTCCTAGCTCCAGCTCATTCCTTATATTGGCAAAATTATTATCCACTGTTTGTCTGAAACTTCTTTCTAGTCTCTGCTCCTTTTCTTCACCTTTGATAATGTCCTTTATTCTTATATTTCCTCTCCTGATGGTATCACCTAGTTCTTGAATTTCTCTTTCATTATTTTTTCATTCATCGGTTTCTCTCTTCTTCCTTCTATTTTATTTATAGATTTCTGTCTTCAGTATCATTGATCCTTTCCTCCATTTGGTTGACTCTATTTTCCAGGCTTGCTAGTTCATTTTTCAACTCTTGCAGTGTGTTCTTCATCTCCAGATATCTATTCTGTTCTTCTTAAGGGTTTTAATCTCCTTGATCTGCTCATCTAGTTTTTTTTTTTAATTTCTGAAATTGTTGATATGATTTGTTTTGGATCTCACTGAGTTTTTTTCAGAAGTACCATCCTGAAGTTTCTGTCATTTAAGTCATGTATTTCTGTCTGTAAGCTTATTGTCTGGAGATTTTTCTCTTTCCTCCTGAGATTCCTTGTCATCTTCATTGTTCACGGTGTTTTAATGGATTATTTCTCCACTTGGGCATTAATGGAAGTGTATTCTTTTGTTTTTCAAAAAGAATATTTAATTTAAAAAGGTATCTCTTTAGCCTGCTGCAAAGAAGTTGCTCTTCTTTTGGTTTCCAGTAAGCGGTGTCTAAACCTCTTGGATCCCTAGCAGTTTTGGTACCATTTGCTCAGATTCCCTTGGGGCTCTGTGGTGATAGGTCTCGAAGAGTATGGTGGGATGCACCCTCTGGATTGGGAGTTGAGAGCCACGGCTCAGCCTCGGTTTTGCAACCAGGGCCAGTAAAATTATGCTGTCGTTCCTCTGCGGTCCTGTCCCACTACTCTGCTTTCTTCCCTGATTACTGGGCCCTTCGGTCACCTTATACAAGTACCAGCGCTTTCAGGCAGGGTTTTTCAGGAAAGTCTCTGCACCTTCCCCCCTCCCCCTCTTCCTATAGGGGACTCCTAAGGCTGTGAGAGGTGGCTTCTTTATTACTCCCAGTCCACCACCGGACACTCGGGGTTCTGATCTGTGGTAGCTCTTATGCACAGGTCCCATGCTCAGACGTGTCAGTGTGCAGTTTTGGTGTTCTTTGTTGAGCTTTGGATGTTCACCTTATTGTTGTTTCAAGGGGAGAGATCTAGGGACATCTCTCACTCTGCCATGTTTCCACCAAAAATGGACAAATAATTTTTGATGAGCCAAAAACATACAGTGGGAAAGAAAAACCTCTTTAATAAATGGTGCTGTGAAAACTGAAAAGCCATCTGCAAAAGAATGGTACTAGACTGATGTCTATCACTACACACCAAAATAAACTCAAAATGGATTAAGGACCTGAATATAAAACATGAAAAAATAAAATTCATAGAAGAAAACTTTGGAACTAAACTCCAGGACCTTGGATTTAAAGATGATTTTATGAATCTGACCTCAAGCAAGGGAAGTAAAAGCAAAAATAAATGAATTGGCTATATCAAATTAAAATGCTTCTGCTCAGCAAAAGAAATCCTCAACAAGGTAAAGAGACAATCATCCAAATGGAAAAAAAAAATATATTCGTAAGCAATGCTTCTGATAAAGGCCTAAAATCCAAAACATACAAATAACTCATACAACTCAATAATAACAAAAAAGATGATCCAATCAAAAAAATGGGCAGAAAACCTGAACAGACATTTCTCCCTAGAGGACACACAAATGACCAATAAATATTTGAAAAGATGATCAACATCGCTAGCTATTAGGGAAATGAAAAGCAAAACCACAGCAAGATACCATCTCACATCTGTTAGAATAACTAAAATCAACGGGATAAGTAATAAGAAATTTTGGAGAAGATGCGTAGGAAAAAGAACTCTCATACACTGCCGGTGGTACTGTAAATTGGTACAGCCACTGTGGAAAACAGTATGGACATTTCTGAAAAAAAAATTATGAATTGATCTACCATATGATCCAGCAATTCCTCTACTGGGTATTTACTCCAAAGTCTTAAAAACTCATATCCAAAAAGATATTTGCACACTGATGGTCATAGTAGCATTATTCACCATAGCCAGGACATGGAAGCAACCAAAGTTTCCTACAATAGATGATTGGATAAAGAAGCAGTGGTACATAAATGCAATGTAATATTACTCAGCCATAAAAAGAGATGAAATACTACCATGAGCGATGACATGGATGGGCTTTGAGAGAATCATGCTCAGCGAAATAAACCAGACAGAAAAAATCGAAAATCACATGATATCAGTTATTTGTGGGATATAAACCTAAACGCAGCAATCGAAGTTGACAAGCCAACAGAGACTCATGGACATGGACAATAGACTATTGGTTTCTCGAGGGTATGGTTGAGGGGGGAGGTAGATGAGGTAAAAATGTCAAATATGTGGTGAAACAAATAAATCTAACTAGGAGATGTGAATAAACAATGTAAATATATATACATATTTATATATATTTACATTTATATATAAATATATATATTTATGTAAATATATGTATATATATAATGTATATATATATGTATAATTCTTACCATTATAATGTACAGCTGAAACTTACCGGATTTCATTAACCAATGTCAGCACAAATAATATATTAATTAATTAAAAAAAAACTAAAGATAGTTTAAGGGGCCTCTGGGATAACATCAAGCATACCAACATTCACATGTTAGGAGTACCAGATAATGAAGAGAGAGAGAGAGAGAAGGATTTGAAAACTTATTTGAAGAAATAATGATGGAAAACTTTTTTAGCCTAGTGAAGAAAATAGACATGTAACCCCAGGAATCACAGAAAGTTACCCCCCAAATGAAGCCACAAAGCCCCACACCAGGCCACATCATCATTAAAATGCTAAAGATTAAAGACAAAGACAGAATCTTAAAAAAAAACAGCAAGAGAAAAGAAGCTAGTTACTAATCTACAAGGAATCTTCCATAAACTTTCATTTAATTTCTCTACAGAATATTTGCAAGCCAGACAGGCCTGGCACAAAATATTCAACGTGATGACATACCAGAACCTACAACCAGGATTACTCTACCCAGTAAAGCTATTACTTAGAATAGCGAAGGACAGGTAAAAAGATTCCCAGACAAGAATAAGCTAAAGGAGTTCATTACTGCGAATCCAGTATAACAACAACAAAAAAGTTAGACATTTTTAAGTAGGAACACACACACACACACTTATATAATGAATAATAAAATGGAAATAACTAAATATCTATCAACAACTACTTAAAATGAAAAAAGGATTAAATGCTTCAATCAAAAGAAAGAATGCCTGAATGGATAAGAAAACAAGACCCTTATATGTTTTGTCTACAGAAGACTCGCTTCATATTGAAAGACACACAGACTGTAAGTAAAAAGATGGCAAAGATGTTTCATAAAAAAAATGAAAAAAAAATTGGAGGTAGCAATACTTACACCATGAAAACAGACTTTAAATAAAAAACTATAACAAGACACAAAGATTAACCTAGTAATCCAACTTCTGGGTATTTATCTGAAGAATTTCAAAATACTCCTTTAAAGAGACATAGTCATTTCTATGTTTATTGCAGTATTATTTGCAATAGCCATGATATGGAGGCAATCTCAGTGTCCATCATGGATGAATGAATGCAAAAATATATATAGCCATGAAAAATAAAAACAAAACACAAAAAAATAAATAAATAGATAAAATATTGCTATCTTCAGCAACATGGATGGACTTAAGCATATCGTCCTGAGTATAGTAAGTCCAACAGAGAATGACAAATGCCATATGATGTCACTTACTTGTGAAATTTAAGGAACAAAATAAATAAAACTGAAATAAACTCATGAATACAGAATACATTTTGAGGGCTGCCAGATGAGAGTCCAGTTGAGAGGATGGGTGAAGAGTGAAAAGGATTAAGAAGTACAATTTGGTAATTACAAAATAGTCATGGAGATGTAAAGTACAGCATAAAGAATATATTGAATAATATTGTAATACTATGTATGGTGTCAGATTAGTACTAGCTTTATTGGGTGGGGCTATCACTTTGTAAGTTATATACATATTTAATCACATGAAACTAATATAATAGTTAATGCCTACTATAATTGAAAAACTAATATATATATATATATATACACATATATATTTTAAAAAGAATATTCAATGACACTTGTAGAGATAGTAAGGCAGAGTTTATTGAGGACTACCACAATAAGTATAAGGACAACTGCAATGGCATTTTACAGTGCAGGGGGAGATTGATCTCTACTTTCAATATAGCATGGACAAGTAAGAATTTATAGTCAAGGAGCAGGGTGAAGGCTAGTGAACTGAAAATTACTAAGAGGAAGCTTCAGAAATAAGGGAGATTCTGGGTAAGCTGACCTAACAATATTTTTGCTAAAGACAGGCTAGGGTAACCAAACATCTCTTGAAGGATGATGAGAATGAGGAAACAGATATCAAGAGTGATCAGATATATTAGGAGGAGGATTCTGATAAAACTAAGTTCCTCTTCAAATTTCACAAGGAAATGCACAGATGGATGCAGAAACAGATTCAGGAAGTTGACTGAAGCTTGGTCAAGCAAAAAAAAAATTGTCACTAGAAAAGATTATCTTCAACTAGTGCATCCTATTCCTATTAATCTGTAAAAGATATTTTGATTTTACATCTCACATGTACTCATCCTTTTGGGGGCATATACATTACTCTTATTTATGGTATCAGCACTTACGAAAATTTTCTCTACCTAACTCTTCCTCTACTATACTTGAACTTTATTGCTTTTAGCGACAATTTTTAGATCTTTTGTGTTTGTGTTC
Organism: Rousettus aegyptiacus; assembly: GCF_014176215.1. Classification (NCBI taxonomy): domain Eukaryota; kingdom Metazoa; phylum Chordata; class Mammalia; order Chiroptera; family Pteropodidae; genus Rousettus; species Rousettus aegyptiacus. Next base: position 80,481,166 of record NW_023416312.1, on the reverse strand, counting down.
TCATGTTTCCTCGTTTCTATTTCTTAGTGATTTCTGATTGATGCAAACAATTTCTCTTACTGCCATGTTCATTTTAAATTGAAGTCATATTATGTCTTTCTCAATACCTTTTTGTATTTTATTATTTTTTCTTGGAATGTATGTAATTATTGGACAAATATATATGTGTGTATGCATATAATTTTTAAATTACCAATTTGTCCATAAACTATTTCTCCAGTTGTTAAAGTCTTTTTAATGCCCCTCAGTAAATTTTTTTAGTGCTTTTTCTAAAGGATTTCATATTCCTTAATGTGCTGTACCTTCACTCTGTGCTGACACTTTTTTTACTTCATTGTACTGAAAAAAAAGTTTGACTCTTAATGTTATGTTATTCTCCTCCCTTTCTGTGCAATCATGATTTGTGATATATTATTATCAAAATTTGACAAGATAAAGCAAAAAATGTGGACTGATTTTTAACTCGATATTATTATAAAGCTTGCCTTACCTTTCTGACCAGCAAGCCAATATAGAAAAGGAAATTGATTCTTTTAACCAAATCAATGAGCAAATTCTGTGAATAATAGGAACATAAGCTAATATAGGCAGTCTTGCTTCTGTCAAATTTATTTCCCTGAACCAATGCCTATTTTTTTATGTTTTAAAATACTTTATGAAAAAACTTAAATTACTTTTTAAAGGTCACCATTTGCATTTGCAATTGTAAGCCTCATTCATCTTATGTGAGATGAGCATGTTTTTCTGCCAAGTTTTGATTTTCTATGACAAGCATGAAAAAAAGCATTGCTAATTAAAAAGCTTGACATATTTCCTAATATTCTATCATTCATTCCACTTATCTAAGGCATTTCCTGATGGCAGGAATACCTAAATGCTAAACATACAGAAGGAAGGCCATTTTTTCCCATTTGGAAAGATCGAATATTACACAAAAAGAGATAATACCACATATATAGAGGGGAAATTACTAAAATATTAAAAAATAAAAATAAAAAACAAATCCATAAATGATTACTATATAAATTATAACTTATTTTAATCTTGAGGAATGTTTTTTATTGGTATTAAATACACAACACTCATTAGTAGAAACTTTCACATTTGAAACTTTAATATAATTTGAGCAGGATTTCATCAAAGTTTGAACTAATTATAATAAAGATAAAATTTTAAAATTTTTATTAAAAATAAGATGCTTTCTTAGAACTTATAATATTGAAATAGATTTATTCCATGCACTGGGAAAAATTAAATAAATTTTATAAAAATCTATAATTCAAAATTTTACTAATTATTCTTTGTATGTTATTTGCTACGTTTGCCAGGTGGGTTTGTATGTGTGTGCAAAATGTACTCAGCAATTTTACCTTCCCTGACACAGTTCAGAAAATAAGAACTATATAAAATAACATTTTTAAATATATCTAATTGAAGATAATTTTGCATTCTTCAAAACAGTTTAGCTAAAAAGAAAATAAGATAAATCATACTTATGTTATATTGAATTTATTATATTTATTAAACTTTATCACTTTAATTTTCTCAGAAAAATTACAACAACTAAGTTGGTCTCATAAAAGCTTATCTGCATGAGACTATAAAATTGAATGAAAAAATTAATAAAATATTAGGCTCTGTCACTGACACCCCAGGTGTGACCTTAAGTAAGAAATTTATCTCTCTCCACTACTTTTATCCTCTGAGGGCTATGTTTAATCTTATTTGCTATTTACCTCTGTTGAATTAGAGAGGTGACCCTTACAAAGTGCTTTGGAAAACTAAATGAGAAGTAAACATCAGTTATGATTTACATGTTATATGTGAGCTACTGATAAAAAAAACAGATTTATCCATTTTAAATCACTTATAGAAAACATGATTAAATACAGCCATTGAAAAAAAATAAAAATAGTTGTGATATATAGCTTCTGTGTAATTCTCTACAACAGTGGGTAACTTCTTTTATTATTTTAAAGAACTTTAGTCAAGGAAAGTAATCTGAATTACATGGTGTCAATACAGCTGCCTGCAATGTTAAGCCAAAATTATTTGATGTACTTTACCCCTTATGATTAGTTGGTAACTACCAGTTTGAAGTTATTAATTCATTTCCATTTTTTGACTTTTTTCCAACCCCCTTTCTCATCTGGCAATCATGAAAATATTCCATGAATGTATGAGTTTTATTTTTTTTTAATTTTATTCTTTAGATTCCACATGTAAGGGAAATTATATGGCATTTGTCTTTCTTTGTCTGACTTATGTCACACAACGCAATACCCTCTTGGTTCACTCATGTTGTTGCAGATGGCAAGTTTTCATTCATTTTTATGGCTGATTAATATTTCATTGAATTTATGTACCACCTCTTCTTTATCCATTCATCCATTGATGGATGCCTAGGTTACTTCAATATCTTGACTATTATAAATAATACTTAAATAAACATATGGATTCACATGTCTTTTCAAAGTAGCATTTTGGGTTTTTCAGATAAATACTCAAAAGTGGGTTATTACTGGGTTATTGTCTATCTTTTGTTATAACCTTTGTTTCAATGTCTATTATGTCTAGTATAAGTATTGCTATCCCTGCTTTTGTTTTCTGTTTGTTTCCTTTTTCATAAAATATTTTCCCTTTTTTTTTACTTTTAGTCTGTGTTTTTTGATCTGAAGCGAGTCTCTTGTAGGCCACATATTTAAGAGTCTTGTGTTCTTATCTACTGAGCCCCCATATCTTTCGATTGCAGCATTTAATTCATGTACATGCAAAATAATTGTTGATAGATATGTAGTTATTGGCATTTTATTATTTATATTTTTGATCTATTTTTTTTTTCTTTTTAGGAAAGTCTCTAACTTTTCTTGCATTATTGGATTGGTGTTGATGAACTCTTTTAGCTTTTTCTTATCTGGGAAGTTCTTTATCTGTCCTTCGATTCTAATGATGGCTTTGCTGGGTAGAGCAATCTTGGTTGTAGGTTCTTGCTTTTCATCACTTTGAATAATTTGTGCCAGTCCCTTCTGGCCTGCAAAGTTTCTGCTGAGAAATTGACTGACAGTCTTATGGGAGCTCCCTTGTAGAAAACTAACTGCTTTTCTCTTGCTACTTTTAAGATTCTCTCTCTTTGTCTTTAAACGTTGCCATTTTAATTATAATATGTCTTGGTGTGGGCCTCTTTGGGTTCATCTTGTTTCAGACTCTCTGCACTTCCTGAGCTTGTACGTTTATTTCTTTTTCAGATTAGAAAAGTTTTCCATCATTGTTTTTGCAAATACATTTTTAATTTTTTTTTTTGCTTTTTCTCTTTTCTTCTGGTATTTCTATGATGTAAATGTTCGTACACTTGATGTCATTTTAGAATACCCTTAAACTCTTCTCATTTTTTTGGAATCTTTTTTGTTTTTGGTCTTCTGATTGGGTGTTTTCTGCTTACTTTTAAAATCACTAATTTGATCATCTGTTAATCTACTATTGATTTTCTTTAATGTAGTCTTTATTTCTTTTATTATATTTTTTCTTTCTGACAGTTTTTTTTAATGTTTTTATCTCTATTTTAATATTTTCTATCTTTTTGTTACTGGTCTCACTGAGTTTCTCTACTTTTCCACTAAGTTCATAGAGTATCCTTATAACTAGTGTTTTGAGCTCTGTATATGGTATATTGCTTGTCTCCTTTTTATTGGTTCTTTTTTGAAGCTTCACTTTAGTCTTTCATTTGAAACGTGTTTGTCTCACCATTTTTGGCTGCCTCTTTGTGTTTGCTTCTATGTATTATGTAGGGTTGCTATTTTGCCCAATCTTTGTAGAATAGCATTATTTAGTAGGTGTTCTGTGGGGCACAGTGACACACTTTTCCATGGTCACCTGGGCTAGGTATCTCAGGTGTTTTTTTTTTTTTGGTATGAATTGTGTGTGCCTTCATATTGTAGTTAAGCTTTAGTCATTGTTTCCATGTCAATGGGTGGAATTTACCATCAGGAAGCTTGGTTGTGATAACTGGGGAAAACCAGATTTAGAATAACATCAACAACTTATAGATTTTAGGTTTTGCTAAATATATTTTCTCAATAAACGCAAGTTACTCCTTAGACATTAGGCTCTAAGAAATATCAATTACTATTGTATTTCAATTTATGAAATTTATGGCCAACAGTTCGAATCTCACTGGAGCTTAAATTCAGCATATCAAAAAAACTAACTAGAGCATGTTCCTTAAAAGCATTGAAAGGCAAATGACCAATCTGCTCTCACAGTACTTGTGAAAGTACTTGATATACTTATTTAAGAAAATGTGTTCCACTTTGTGTTTTTAAGGATAGTCTCCCTTATTTTCTTCTAAGTTTTAAAGTCTGGCTTTTCATGTTATTTCCCATGTGAAATGTAATTTTGTTTAATTGTTAGATATAGATCTAATTCCCCGCCCCCCGCCCTGCCCAAATATAGATACGGTTTTATCTCCGTGCCATTTATTGAAGTGTTAATCATTTCCCTATGGATTTTAAATGCCACATTTGTGAGATATCAAATGTGTCTTTTTTCCAGGAACTCCATCCTGTTCTGTTAGTCTATTTGTTTGTTATCGTGCCAACCAAACACTGCATTACTTTCTATTGCTTTATAATAAGTAAGGATTTCCAATAGGGTATGTCTCTGTCTGATTTTCTTGGAAATGTCATGCCTGCTCTCAGCCATTTATTTTACAATAGTTACATAGAAAAAATTATATTCAATCTACACAATACTTTGAATATTACTGACATTTTTATGACAGTGGTTCCTCTTCTCAAACAAAAATGTTATTCAAATGCTTGAATAGATTCAAATCCAAGTTTTCACATTTGTAAGTAAAAAGCTGCAATTATCAAAATAATTTTCTATGCCACTTGTTTTACATTTTTAAATTAAATTTGTGGAGGCGACATTGGTTAATTAAATCATATAAGTTTCATGTGTACAATTCAATAATATATCATCTGTATATTTCATTGTATGTTCACCACATAAAGTCAAATCTTCTGTCATCATATATTTTACTCCCTCTACCCTTTTCTACTCCCCCTCCTTTCTTTCTGGAAACCACTAAACTGTTGTCTGTGTCTGAGTTTTTGTTTGTCTTGTTCATTTGTTGCTTTCAGTTTTATATCCTACCTATAAGTAAAATCATATAGTTTTCAATTTTTTCTCTCTGACTTATTTCACTTAGCATGATACTCTCAAGATTCATCCATGTTGTCACAAATGGCAGTACTTCACCTTTTCTTATGGCTAAGTAATATTCCACTGTGTGTATGTATCATTTCTTTATCCAATCATGTACTGATGGACTGGTTGTTTCCATGTCTTGGCCACCATGAATAATGCTGTTATGAACATCGGAATGCATATATCGTTATGGATAAATGTTTTCAAATTTTGGGGGTAGATACACAGAAGAGGGATTGTTGGGTTATATGGTAATTCTATTCTCGATTTTTTGAGGAAACTTAATGCTATTTTCCCTAGTGGCTGCAACAATATACATTCCCACCAGCAGTGTATGAGGGTTCCTTTCCTCCCACAACCTCTCGAACACTTGTTATTACTTGTCTTGTTGGTAATAGTCATTCCTACAGGTCTGAGGTGGTATCCCATTGTGGTTTCAATTTGCATTTCCCTAATAGGTAGTGAAGTTGAGCATCTTCTCATATGTCTGTTGACTGTTTGTATGTCTTCCTGAGAGAAGGGTCTGTTCATGTCTTCTCATTTTTTAATTGGATTGTTTTTTGTTGTTGTTGAGTTAAATAATATATATATATAATATAATATAATATAATATAATATAATATAATATAATATAATATAATATGTTATATATTATATAATATATATGTTATATGTAATACATATATATAATATTATATAATATATATTATAGATATATCTATGTATCTGTAATATATATAGATATTAGCTCCGTATCAGAGAAATTGTATGCAAGTATCTTCTCCCGTTTACTTGGTCACCTGTTTCTTTTTGTTTTGTTTTGTTTTGTTTCGTTTTGTTTTGTTTTCTGTGCAGAAGCTTTTTATTTTGATATAGTCCCATTCGTTTATTTTTGCTTTTACTTTTCTTGCCTTTGAGGTCAAATTTAAAAAAAAAAATTGTTTCTAATTCAAGGTCAATGAGTTTAGTATCTGCGTTTTCTTCTATGCAGTTTAATGTTTTATATCTTGTATTTAGGGCTTTGATTTATTTTGAGTTAATTTTGGTGTATGCTAACGGATGATGTTTAGTTTCATTCTCTCGCATGTGGCTTTTCAATTTTTCCAAAACCATTTATTGAAGAGGCTTTCCTTTCTCCATTGTATGTTTTTGGATTCTTTGTCAAAAATGTTTTTTTCTATGTATATGTGGGTTTACTTCTGAGCTTTCAATTCATTCCATTGGTCTGTGTATCTGTTTTTCTGTCAATACCATGCCGTTTTGATTATTGCCACTTTGTGGTATAATTTAAAGTCACTGCCACATTTAACAAATTTTTAAATAGTTTTAATTTTACTTTTCAGTTCTGACATGCAATACTGTATTAGTTTCAGGTGTAGAACATAGTGATTATTTATATAACTTACTAAGTGATCACCCTAGTAAGTCTTATAGTCATTTGACATTGTACATAGTTATTACAATATTATAGACTATATTTCCTATGCTGCACTTTATGTCCTTGTGAGTGTTTTTTATAACTGGCAATTTGTACATTTTAAGCTCTTTCCCTAAAAACTGTACAACATTAGGGTGGGAGACGACAAGGAAATATTTTACTGAAATACATTGAAATTTAGTGAACATTTTCGTGTTTAATGGGAACAATGCTATCAAATGTTGAAGCTGGTATATCCACCAATCATCCAGAATGCCTTTAATTATAGACCCTGGGATTATCGGTACTTGAAGGGATCATAGGAATTATATGGTCAAATATTACTCTATAAAGTAACTGAAAGTAGATGACATGTGACTTTCTCAAGGTCACACAAAAAGTCACGGTTAAATCCAGAAAGATCCTTTCCTCATTCCTTGGGATAGGTCTACTCTATCGACATGTTTTCTATCAGAGACCCTTACCTGTTATCAGAGGATAGAAGACAGGTGATCTGGAATTTCATTACAAAAATGAAGATATTTTGTGCCTTAAATTCTTCCTTAAGTTGGTTTATGTGAACTGAATGAGATGGAGACACTCAGAGCCACCTTCATGGGATTCAGACCTGTGCAATTGCAACAGGTCCCCACACTAAGAAGGAACTAAAGTTGTACTTGGTTTATTGCTCTCCTGTTACATCTTGATTTTTTTGATAGTTTTGGAATAAGAGACTCTGAATTTTATTTGGCAATGGTCCCCACAAGTTGTGTAGCCCAGATAATAGTTCCTTAAAGACAAGTAAAAGGGAAGTTCGATCTCTTTGTGTGTGTGTGTGTGTGTGTGTGTGTGTGTGTGTGTTTATGTTTTATTATTATTTTTTAAATTTTTATATTTTTATTTTTTTCAATTACATCTGACATACAATATTATATTAGCATTGGGTACACAACATTGTGATTAGACATTTATATAACTTATGAAGTGATCACTCTGATATATCCAGTACCCATCTGACACCATATAGTTATTACAATACTAATGACTATATTCCTCATGCTATATTCTGCATTCTCATTACTATTTTGTAACTATCAATTTGTACTTCTTAACCTCCTCACCCTTCACTATCATCCCTCCTACCACACTCAAATCTGACAACTACCAAAATGTTCTCTGTATCTATGATTTGTTTGTGTTGTTTTTTATGTTTATTTTGTTCCCTAGATTCATAATATGACATTTGTCTTTCTCTGTCTAACTTACGCTACTCAGCACAATACCCTCCAGGCCTACCAATACCAATGTTGTTGCGGATGGCAAAATTTCATTCAATTTTAATAGATAACTAATATTCTATTGTGTGTATACATACATATATATATATATATAGTGTATGTGTAAGATGCAGTGTGTGTATACATATGTATGTATACACACACACATTGCATCTTACATATACACTGCATCTTTATCCATTCATCTATCGATGGACACACATGATGCCTAAATATCCTGGCTAATGCAAATACCGCTGCAATGTACATATGGATGCACATGTCCCTTCAAAGCACCGTTTTCGGTTTCTTTAGATAAATACCCAGAAATGGGTCCTTTTTTGTCTGTCGTTATAGCCATTGTTTTAAAGTCTATTTTGTCTGGTACCAGTATCGCTACCTCAGCTCTTCGTTTGTTTCCATTTGCAAGAAAGATCTTTTTTCATCCTTTATTTTCAGTCTGTGTGTCTTTTGATCTGAAGTGAGTCTCTTGGAGGCAGCATATGGAAGGGTCTTGTTTTCTTATCCCTGTGGACACACTTTCTTTTGATTGGAGCATTCACTCCATTTACATTTAAAGTCATTATTGATAGCTACGTAGTCATTGCCATATTTTATTCATATTCTTTATCTTTTTTCTTCTTAAAGAAGTCCCTTCTTAAAGAACATTTTTCATAATACTGACTCGGTAGTGATAAACTCCTTTAGCTTTTTCTAGTCTGGGAAGCTCTTTATTTGCCCTTCAATGCTAAATGACAGCTTTACTGGGTAGATTAATCTAGGTTGTAGGTCCTTGCTTTTCATCACTCTGAAACTTTCCTGCTGATCCCTTCTGGCCTGCACAGTTTCTGTTGAGAAATCAGCTCGAAGTCTTATGGAGTTCCCTTTTTTTCTGGTTGCTTTTAAGATTCTCTCTGTCTTTAACCTTTGGCATTTTAATTATGATGTGTTTTGCTGTGAACCTCTTTGGATTCACCTTGTTTGGGATTCTCCGTGCTTCCTACACTTGTATGTTTATTTTCTTCATCAGGTTAAAGAAGTTTCTCATTAGTATTGTTTGAAATAGTTCTTCAATTCCTTGCTCTCTCTCTCTTCTTCTGGCATTTCTATGATGTGAATGTTTGTACATTTGATGTCCCAGAGTATCCTTAAACCGTTCTTTTTTTTTTTTTTTAATTCTTTTCTGTTGATGTTCTGATTGGGTGTTTTCTGCTACCTTATCTTCAAAATTGCTGATTCAGCCCTCTGCTTCATATAATCTGCTGTTGATTCCCTGTAATGTATTCTTAATTTAAGTTGCCGTATTCTTCATTTCTGACTGGTTCTTTTTTATGTTTCTTATCTCCATTTTTTATTTCTATCTCCTTGTTAAAGTTCTCACTGAGTTCATCTACTCTTCCCTAAGTTTATTGAGCATCCTTATAAACAGTTGTTTGAACTCTGCCTCTGGTAAATTGCTTGTCTCCATTTTGTTTAGTTTTTTCTGGAGCTTTGCTCTGTTCTTTCATGTGAAACATGATCGTTGTCTTCCCATTTTGGCTGCCTATCTGTGTTTGTTCCTGAGTATTATGTAGGGCTGCTATGTCTCCCAGTCTCGGCTTTATACAGTAGAGGTGCTGTTTGTTCCACTGACAGAGTCTTCCCTTCACACCTGAGCCAGGTGCTCTGAGTCTGTCCTTTGTATGGGTTGATTATGCCCTCCCGTTAAAGTTGGTTCTTGGTTGCTGTTGGCATTTCAGTGGGAGGGATTGGCCGTGATTTGGTGTAGTTATTGTCATGAAGGGCTTGATGGCACTGAGCAGGATGCACTTTAGCAGGGCTCTGGTGCCTGCTCAGTCTGCCTTTTGGATGTGTCATCCTTGAATGTGGCCTTGGGTGGTGCTCCAGCTTATACTGAAGCCAGCGACTGAGCATGCAGGTCGTGGCCTCCTGGGAGGGGCCCCACTACAGGCCAAGTTTAACCACAGCCTTTGCCCTACTCGGAGCTCCCTGGCATGAGCCACCAAGCAATCTACTAATGGCTGCCACCCACAATGGGCTTGGATATGCATCGAGAGGCCAAGCTGCAAACCAAGCTGGCTACTGCTAGGACTGGGCTTAATGCTGCTCAGCAAGATGTACGGGACATACTGAAGACAGACATCGTTGAGAGATTTTAGAAAAGTCTGTGGCATGAGTCAAGACTGTTTGTATGGAAAATTCACTGCAAGCAGCCTGGGAGTGCCCACAAGTTGGGAGGTAAGGATCTCAAGGAATTACCAGGATGGGATGACCAGTGTTACCTACATTGATGGAAACTCAGATAAGGCTCCAGCCTGGGTCTGCAAGCCAAGTGAAGGAGAGCTCAACACAGGAACAATGCTTTTTTCCAGTACTTCTTTCTTGGAGAATGCCGCCTCTCCAGCCCTTGCCCCGAAACCAGGTAGCTCAGTTCCTCCTCATGTGTCTCTGATGGCTTTTAAGCAGCTGCCCAAGAGCTGGAGCTCAAAGCAAGTGAGTCTGTCCATGAATCAGTTCATGTGCAGGTCCTTTACAAAGAAAATCTTTGACTCCCTCAGCCTACCTTCTTACTCAGCAACAATCTCTGCTAATCTTTACAGACAGAATTTGTGGGGAATTTTCTTCTTGACATTGGAACTTTGGGTTGGGGATTCTGGTGTGAGGCCAGGACCCCTTGCTCCTTCCCAGGGAACCTCTGAAGCTGAGCTATTTCTCTCAATGCTCAACCCCCACACACTAGTGTGAAACCAGCTTGTTCTGGTCTCTGCCCCTCCTACCTATCTTGAGGTGGCCTGATCTGCGTGTCCCCATGTAGAATTTCTGTTCAGCTAGATTTTTCTTTTAATTTATTTATTTTAATTAGTTTCAGGTATATAGAACATTGGTTAGACATCTGTATAGTTCACAAAACAATCCCCCCAAAAGCTCCCTCCCCTGACCCTCCACCTAGCCAATGTCCTAATGCTAACTGCATTCCTTGTGCCTTGCTCTGCATTCCCATGACCATCCGTCAGCTACTAAATTATACTTCATTAACTCTTCACCCCATACTCCCATCCCCAAAATACCCCTCCCCTCTGTCCATCACCAATTTGTCCACTATATTTACGAATCTGTTTTTGATTAGTTTGTTCTTTTTATTCCTTAGATTCCACATATAAGAGAAATCTTATAGTGTTCATCTTTCTCTGTCTGACAAATAATTTCGAGGTCCATCAAAGCAATATCTTTTCCCATCTCCTTTCTTTTAGTCTGTGTGTCTTCTAATCTGAAGTGAGCTTTTTTTTTTGTATTTTTTTTTTCTTTTTAAAGAAGTCTTTCTGACATTTCCTGTAATACTGACTTGGTGGTGAGGAATTCATTTAACTTCTTTTTGTCTGGGAAGCTCTTTTTCTGTCCTTCAACTCTAAATGATAGCTTTACTGGATAAAGTATCCTTGGTTGTAGGTCCTGGGTCTTTGTCAATTCGAATATTTTGTGCCAAGAACTTCTGTCTTTCATAGTTTCTTTTGAGAAATCAGCTGCCAGTCTTATGGGTGTTCCCTTATGAATCACCGTTTTTCTCTTGCCGCTTTTAATATTCTTTCTTCGTATGTAACCTTTGGCATTTTAATTATGATGTGTCTTGGTGTGAGCCTCTTAGGATCCCTGATTGTTGGAATTCTCAGAGCTTCCTGGGGTTTTAGATCCGTTTTCTTCACCAGGTTAGGGAAGTTTTCCATCATCATTTCTTCAAATAGCTGTTCAACATCTTGATTTTCTTCAGTTACGCTGATCGGATGGATATTTGGACCCTTAATAGTGTCCCATATGCTTCTTAAATTATTTTTATAGTCTTGGCATCTCATGTTTTGCCATTCTTTTTGCATGTCCTTGGCTTTCCTATCCTCCGGATAGGGCATTTGATCCTTTTCTTTATTCACTTTTTTTATTCCTTTGTTTATTCCATTTAATGTACTTCTCATCTCAGATAATGTGTTCTTCATTTCAGATTGGTTTCCTTTTATAAATTCCATTTCCATTTTTTTATGTTTTTTTTTATCTCTTTGTTGAAGTTCTCTACACTTCCCAAAAGTTCATTGAGCATCTTTATAACCACTGTTTTGAACTCTGCATCTGTTAGATTACTTGAATCCATTATATCTAGATCTCTGTTTTGTTCCCTCATATGGTTTCTGCTTCTTTGTCTTCCCATTTTGGCTGTCTTCCTGTGTCTGTTTCTATGTACTAAGCAAAGCTGCTAAGTCTCCCGGTATTTTTAGTGCAGATTTGGGAAATAGGTGTCTGCCCAGTGGCACAGTCCTGAGAGGGGTTCAGCTGCAGGCCAAACTTAGCCCAAGCCTCTACCTTTCTGGGGCCACCTGTTAAGATTCAACAAACAATCCACAGATGCTGTGCTTATAGTTGTCTCAAAAGGCCACACCAGAAACCGAGGCCAGCTGCCTCCAGTGTGAGTCTAGGCACTGTTCATCAAGGAACACCTGGCTTGCTGAGGATATGCCCGGATATGGTTTGGGTGGGACTGAGAGTTAGGGGAGGTAGAGTTTCAGGGAATCCTCTGGGCGGAGCGACCTCTGTTATCCAGTTTGATAAGCTCAAGTCTATGGCAGCACTGTGTCTGTGCACTGGGAGAGGGGAGGGCTCAGCAAGGAACAATGGATACTGCAGGCACTTCTGTATAGAGCGCCTCAGCCTTCACTCCAATAATGTCTCCCTGAAAGTCCCTGGTGCCCCCTGCACACAACCGAATTGGCCCTGGTGCTCAGAGCGAGTCCGGTCCATAACTGCGAAAATCTGCTCGCGTTCGTGTCCCCTTTACGTGGAGTCTGCTGCTGCCACAGCCTCCTTCTCACTCAGCCGCTCGAGACCAGGCAGCCCCCTGTCCTCACCATGTCCTACCTTCTACCATTACAAGTTGATTGCTTGGATTACTCCCTAGCTGTATGGCTTCTTCCTCTAGATCCCAGGCAATTTTTCCTTGCAGCTTGCTTCTTGTTTCCATCACAACTTTGATTTAGTCACCAGAGGGATGAACAGAGCCTCTATCATCTACGCCATTGTTTTTTTTTTTTTTTTTTTTTTTTTGGTCTCCTGTTCAGCTAGATTTTATGTGATTCTCAACGATGGTTGTTTCGTAGTTTAGTTGTAACTTTGATGTAATCATGAGAGGAGGCAAGCACAGCATTTATCTACTCCGTGATCTTGACCAGAAGCCCTCATTCACTTATAATTACCTAATAACGTTTTATTACAATTTCTACTTTGACATATTGTTTTTTTCCTGCATATATGTGAATTGAAAAAAAAAAAACTTGATTATCTCTCAAAAAAAAACCCTTATCATCTCTCATCAAAAAGAGCAAGCGATTTCAAAAGGAGAAAGATGACAGCCTAGGTAAGAGCCGGTTCGCCTCCTTTCATATCCGCATTGAAATTGCAACTAAATTATAAAATAATCAATGTGGAGAATCACCTGAAGTCCAGCTGATCATAACACATACATCTGATAATATAAGAAGGGGCCATATGGAAGCCGGTAGGAGGGGCAAAGTTGCACATGTGCAGACATATTCATATATGGGAAAGCACCACTGTTTTGTTTTTTAAAAATGAAAGTATTGTATTACATAAATTCTCTGAATTTTCCATTTCTCTCCCACTAATATTTTGGAAACATAGCACTAAATTAATGTGAAAAATCATATACACATAATTTATTCAATAATCTTTTTATTGATGACCATTAAATAATTTACCCCTAACAAAATGAGGCTGTAAATACCCTTTAAAGTAAAAACAAATAAACAGGAAAAAAAAAAACATGATAGAGGTGTTGATTCTTAATACTCCACTGGGAATAGGGGCTTTAAGTTTAAAGAGCCTTAAATAAATAGAAATTTTTGTGTACATCTCTCCTCTTTGCCAAGGAAAACAGCTCCATACTATTTAGCTGCCTGATCTCATAACAACGAAGAGCCCTATTGTGCCCTATTGTGCTAATTAAGGACTAACTGAGTGAAAGGGTCTGTTGAGCCCCTAACAGCAGGGTATCATTCCTTCTACTTAATTCCCCTCCCCTCCCACACTTTGCCTGGTGATTCTGTGTCCCTCCTCAGAACTAGAGTTATCAAAAATATCTAAGACACTTGATGAAAATGAATATTCCAGGGACCCTAATGAGTCAAACACTGGGCATGAGGCTCAAGCACTTGCTTTTACTACAAATCCTACGAGTGGATACAGCCTCAAGACATAACCCAAGGATTTCTCAGGAGAAAACAATCGAAGAGGTCCATGGGACAGGAAGGGTGAAATAGAATCGCTTAAGAAGATCCACTACCTGGATTAGTACTTATTCTGCTGCCAACAAAAATGAACTGAAACTCAAAATGTCATATCACTTTTATCGAACACCAAGATTTCACCTTCAATCAGTGCTCTTGTGATCTGACACTTTAGGCTGTCCTTTGTGCACTGGATTCTTTAAAAGCACCTTCTCTGAACAACACATGTCCCAAACTCCATGAAATCTGCAGAAGTGATCCACATCTGTTTGAAACTGCTCAGAGAGGTCACGATGGATGCACCTACCCACGCAGAGAAACACCTATCAGGAGAAGCTGTGATCTTGATGGGAGTTCCTCTGGAAGCTAGCTGTTCTAGTTCTTTCATAAGTCTTTCCTCAAGCCCAGGGAAGAGAGTGGTGCCCCCAGACAGTACAATTTCTGCAAAGAGGTTGTTCTGGATGTCTATGTCACACTTCATAATGCTGCTGGCAACCATCGTTGAGAGTCCGGGGCTGTGGATGCCCAGCTTGTCAGGTGCGAAAAGAATCTCAGGCACCTGATACAGCTGATCCCCAAGGTAGATGACATTCCCATCTGGCAGTCTGTACTCTCTCAGGACCTCCTCTGGCCTCTTATAAAGCGATTCTTTTGGCTCCAAGGCTACATAGCACAGCTTCTCTTTGATGTCATCCACTAAGGTCTTGTTGAGTATGCAAGGGAAGGTACTCTCACTAGCGAGGAGTAGCTGGGTCAAGTGATCTGTGATGTCCCTCCCTGCCACATAGAGCTTGGTGACAGCATGAGGCAGGGAGTAACCCTCAAAGACGGGGACAGTACAAGTGACTCCTTCCCCACTGTCCACCACAAGGCCCGTGACAGAGGCGTAGGCATAGAGTGCTACCACTGCATGGTTGGACAAGTAGAAAGCGGGCACATTGAAGGTCTCAAACATTACTTCTGTCATCTTTTCTCGAGTCTCCCTTGGGTTCAAAGAGGGCTCTGTCATGAGAACAGGCCGTTGACAGGATTTTACTCCCAGCTCCCATTCAAAAAGATACTTCCATAGTTTCTCCATGTCATCCCATCCTGTCACCAGTCCACGCTCAATGGGGTAGTGCAAATGCAAGGCCTCATATGTGTACAGGGCTTTTCTCCCCACGAAGCACTTTTCCTGATAGGGTTCTGATAAAGAAATGTTAAATTGAGGATGTCCCACGACAGAACTGATGACATGACGGGGTACAATCTCTCCAGACAGGCCTGCTTTGCAGAGTCCCGATCCATTATCAATTATTACAGCTGGAATATCTAATACGTATCGATTAAACATGTCTGCAGAATGCTCTTCTGAACATCACCAAAATAGAGAACACTTGGGTCCTGTGTGAGACAATAGGTGCCTTTGGAAGTTCTAAAGCCACAGGATTCCAAGGTTCTCAGGTTGTCTCTCAGGTGGATCTAGCAGGCTGTCCCCAACTCCCCAGAACATCCCATCCTCAATCCATGAATCTTGTCCCCTTTAAGGCATCTCAGGGCCTGCTGAGGCCATTTGAGTGATGTTTACCCCTATGCAACAATCTAGGCAAGGCAACAATTATCCTCAGAGAGCATCAGAGGGATTTTAAGGGGTGAAATATCTCAGATACCAGTACTCCTAGCATGATAAGACATAAAACAGAGGAAGGCAAACTCTACCTATGGACAGCTTTTATAACTCTGAACCTGAAGCAAAGCCCTAGCCTTAGAACTAGGCGAGTAAGCCCAGCTGTGGGGATCCCCGCAAAATGGCTTCTATGTTTAACTGAATTGCTGTTCGTGGGATGACAGAAAAAATATCTTTCCCTTTGTTAAGGGGAGAAACTAAGCACCAGACACAGGTTCACACTGGACTGAGGGTGTCCATAATACAATTCCAGAGGTGCTCAGGACACCCTTTCTTTTATCCCCCTTGATATTTTTTAGCAGCTTTATTGAAATAAAGTTCACATATAATACATTCATCCATTTACAGTGCACATTTTCATGATTTTCAGTATGTTCACTGATATGGGCAAACAACCCAAAAGTCAAGTTTAGAACAATTTCTTCACCTCAAAACAAAAACAAAAAAAAACACCCTGCACCCTTTAACAATCACCCTCCTCAGACCATCCTCCTGAGTCCTAAATCCCATTAATATATTTTCTGTCTCCATAGATTGATCTCATCTGCCTTTTTAATATAAATGTAATCATAATATGTGGTCCTTTGTATCTGGCTTCATTCACTTAGTATATTAGCTTTAAGGTTATTCCATTGTTTGGATGTAATAGTTATTTTTAACTACAGTTGACTTCAATATTATTTTATATTAGTTTCTGGTGTGCTGCACTGTGGTTAGACATTTATATAATTTACAAAGTGATTCCCCCAGTTAGTCTAGAACTCACCCAACACCACGCATAGTTATTACAATATTATTGACTATGTCCCCTATGTTATATTTTACACCCCCATGACTATTTCATAACTATGAATTTATACTCTTTAATCCCTTCACCGTTTTCACCCAGCCTCCCAACCACTCATCTGGCAAACATCAGTTCGTTCTCTGTATTTATGAGTCTCTTTCTGTTTTGTTTGTTTGCTTATTTTGTTCTTTTGATTCCACATATAAGTGGGATTATGCAGTATTTGTCTTTATCTGACTCATTTCACTTAGCATAATACCTTCTGGGTCCATTGATATTGTCAAAAATGGTAAGATTTTATTCCTTTTTTATGGCCCAGTAATATTCCATCGTATATATGTAGCACTTCTTCTTTATCCAACTGTCTATTGATGGACACTTAGGTTGCATCCATATCTTGGCTATTGTAAATAGTGCTGCAACAGACATAGGGATGTATATATCTTTTTGAATCAGTGTTCTGGATTTCTGCAGATAAATACCCAGATGCGAAGTTGTGGGTCATACGATAATTCTATTTAATTTTTTGAGGAAGCTCCATGTTGTTTTTCTTGGTGGCTACACCAATTTGCAACTCCACCAAAAGTGCATGAGAGTTCACTTTACCTTACATTCTCACCGACACTTGTTTTTTATTTATTGATGATAGCCATTCTGATAAGTGTGAGATGATATCTCATTCTGGTTTTAATTTTCATTTCTCTGATGATTAGTGAGGTTGAGTATCTTTTCATACGTCTATTGACCATCTGTACGTCCTCTTTGGAGAAATGTCTATTTAGATTCTCTCTCTCTCTCTTTTTTTTTTTTTTTGGTGTTGAGCTGTATGAGTTCTTTATAAATTTTGGATATTAATCCCTTATCAGATGTATCATTGGTCAATATTTTCTCCCATTCAATAGGCTGTTGTTGTTGCTAATGGTCTTCTTTCCTGTGAAAAAATGTTTTAGTTTGGTGTGAACTCATTTTTTTCTTTTGTTTCCCTTCTTTATTTCCCAAGGAGATATATCAGAAAAAAATCACTAAGAGCAAAGTCAGAGATAACTGCCTATATTTTCTTCTAGTTTTATGGTTTTAGGCTTCACATTGACATCTTTAATTCATTTTGAATTCCATATTTCAACAACAATTTCTGCACTAATCTTTATTATTTTGTTCCTTATGCTTGCTTTAGTTTGCTCATTTTGTTTGTTTGTTTGTTTAGGCGAAGCAACCGTTGTTTGACCTCACAGATTGCAAGGACCTTATCAGCTTACAAACCCTTATATTTTTTACACCTACAGCACCTGGTCTTCCTAGGTGTGGTCTCCCATCCAAGTATTAACCAGGCCCGACCCTGCTTATCTTCTGAGATCAGACAGGATCGGGCTAGTTCAAGGTAGCATGGCCATAGACTACTTTGCTCTTCTTTTAACAGTGTGATAAGGTGGAAGAATAGAATATAGGTGTGATATCTTTTTTTTTTTAATATAAGTTGAGATGGCTTAACTTTTCAACTTGGATAAGCTATTTTGCTTAGTTGTTTGGTCAAACACTAGTCAATCTGTCACTGAAAAAGGATTTTGTAGATGTAATTAGCTTTTAAAATTAGTTGACTTAAATAAAAGAGATTAGCATTTATAATGTGGGTGAGCCTCATCCAACCAATTGAAGGACTTTAGAACAAAAACTAAAGTTTCCTTGAGAAGAAATTTCACTTTAAGACTATAACATAGAAAACTTGCCTAAGTTTCCAGCCTGCTTATCCACCCTACACTCAAGAATTTATGTAGTGATGGCTTAATTTATATGGCAACTTAACTTGACCAAGAATGTTCAGCTATCTTGTAGCACATTATTTCTTAGTGGGTGTGTGTGTATATATATATATATATATATATATATATATATATATATATATATATATATTAGAGATTTGCAATTGAATTGGTTGATTGAGTAAAGAAGATTATCCTCACCAGTACAAGTGGGCATTATTCAAACTGTTGACTAAAATAAAAAGACAGGGGAAGGGCAAATTTGCTCTCTGAAAGCAGGTATCTCTGGGATACCCAACTTCTCCTGCCTTGGGACATGGGACATGGGCACGCACTCCTGCTTCTTGTACCTTCTGACTCAGATCAGGACTTTCACTTTTGACTTTCCTGGTTCTCAGGTATTCATGTTTGGACTGGAACTATACTATCAGCTTTCCTTGGCTTCCAGGTTACAGATGACAGTTTAATGAACTTCTCAGTGACCATGACTGTGAACAAAATCCTCATAATAAATCTTTATCTATATATCTATTTATCTAACCATCTTATTGGTTTTCTTTCTCTGCGATCCCTGACTAATACAAACATCGACTCTTATTTTTTTAGCTTTTCTGAGAAATACTTAATGCACAACAGTTGTATATATTTAATGTATACATTTTAATGAGTTTAGACACATGTATACACCTGAGATACTATTACCACAATCAAAGTAATAAACAAATCCATCACCTCCAAAAGATTTGTGTCCTCTTCTTGCTTGTGTGTGTGTGCGTGTGTGTTAAGAACACTTAGTGTGAGATCTACCCTCTTAAACAAGTTTTGAAGTGCACAATATAGTATTGTCAAATACAAGAGTTATGTTTTACATTAGATCTCTAGAACTAATTCAACTTGTAATACTGTGAATATATAACCATTGAACAACAACTTTAAATTTCTAATGCATAGATTTTAATAATCAAATCACGAATGAGGACAGAAAGCAAGAAATAAACAAATAAACAGAAATAGACACCCCTTAATATCAAAAATTACTTCAAATATAAATGGATTAATTCTCCAATCAAAAGTGGCAAGTGGATAAAGAAGTAAGATCCAAACCTCTCAAAAAGATGTTTACAAGAGACTCACATTAGCTTTAAAATACACATAGACTGAAAGTGAAAAGATAGAAAAACATATTCCACACGTATGATAACCAAAAGAAAGGGAGGGGGTATATGTGAATAGAAAAAAAATAGAGTTTAAGTCAAAAGCTGTCTTAAGAAACAAAGAAGGTCATTATATAGTGATGAAAGTGTCACTTCATCAGGAATAGAAAACAATTATAAATATATATGCACACAACTTCAGAGCACCTAATTGTATAAAGCAAATGTCCTAACAACTGAAAAGAGAAATGAAGAGCAATACAATAATAACAAAAGACTTCATTACTCCACTCTAAACGGCGGATAGAATATCCAGACAGAAGAATCAGTGGGCAAATGGTGGCTTTGAACAAAACTATAAACCAAGTAGACCTTACAAACAAATGCAGAACATTGCATTCAACAATAGCAGATTACACATCCTTTTCAAGCACACATGAAACATTTTTCAAGTTAGAATATATGTTAGCCCACGAAACAAGTCTTAAAAATTTTAAGATTTAACGACAACCTGGATGAACCTTGAGATAATCGTGCTAACCAAAATAAGCCAGATTGAACAAGTTGAAAGTCACATGACATCACTTATATGTGGGATATAAACCTAAAAGCAACAACTGAACAGGACAAACAGAGACTCAGGGATATGGACAATGGACTCGTGGTTACCAGGGGGTAGGGTGCAGGGGAGGAAGGAAGAGGTAGAGAGGGTAAAGGAGGTCAAATATAGGGGAGTTGGGGATGGGTGAACTGCGTAAAGGGGATCAAATATATGGTAGCTGAAGGAAACCGGACTCTGGGTGGTAATCATACAACAGAATATAGAGATGTCAAATTATAATGTACACCCGAAAATTATATAGTCGTATTAACCAATGTTACCCCAATAAACAAAAAGTCATTTAAAAATTAAGATTTAAATTACATCAAGTATCTTTTCTGACTACAATGGTATAAAACTAGAAGTCATGAGGAAAATTAGAAAAGTCAAATATATGTTGAAATTAAAGAACACTGCTACAGATTATTTATTGCACCCCCGAATCATATATCGAAACCTGATATCCAATATGATAAAGGTGGGGCCTTTGGGAAGTGATTAGGTTATGAGGCAGGAACCCTTATAAATGCAATTACTGCCCTTTGAAAGACCCCAGAGAGCTCCTGTGCTCCTTCTACCATGTGAGGTCACAGTGAGAAGATAGCCATCTGTGAACCAGGAAGCAGGTCCTCACCAGACACCAAATGCGCAGGTGCCTTAATCTTGGACTTCCTAACTTCCAGAACTGTGAGAAATAAATTTCTATTTATTTAAAAACCATTCAGTCAATGGTATTTTTCATAGCAGTCTGAACAGACTAAGTTGAACACACTCCTGAACAACCAAAAGGTCAAGGAAGAAATCAAAAAAGAAATTAAAAAAAAAAAACCTCAAGACGATCAAAGATGAAAACACAACATACCAAAATTTATGAGATGCAGCAAAAGCAGTACTAAGAGGGAGGTTTATAGTGATAAATGTCTACATTAAGGAGAAAAAAAAAAAGATCTCAAATAAAAAATCTAACTTTACACTGCAAAGAACTAAGCAAGAACAAACTGAACTCAAAATTAGCAAACGAAAGAAAATAATAAAAATTAGAGTACAAGTAAATGAAATAGAAAATAGAAAAACAATAGAAAAGATCAATAAAAAGAAGAGTTGGTTTCTGAAAAGTTTTTAAAAACTGACAAACTTTTAGTTAGATTAACTAGGAAAAAGAGAGGAGACTCAAACAAATAAAATTAGGAATTTTACTCACTATAAAATAATAAATTTATTAAAATTAATAAATGTGTTAGTATAATTAAATTAAAATTATTAAATTAGAAATTAAGAGGGGAAATTACAACTAATGCTACAGAAACACAAAAATCATAAGAGAATACTATGAAAAATTATTTGTCAACAAATTGAAAAATCTAGAAGAAATGTATAAAGTAGAAACATACGACCTATTACGACTGAATCCATGAAGAATAGAAAATGTGAACAGGCCAATAATGAGTGTGGATATCGACTCGGCAATCAAAATTCTCTCAACTAAGGAATAGTCAAGAACACATGGCTTCATTGGTAAATTCTACCAATCACTTGAAGAAGAATTAATGCCACATTTTTGCAAACTCTTCCAAAAAATTGAAGAGAACACTCTAAACTTATTTTATGAGGCCAGAATTACACTGATACCAAAGCTAGATAAAGACATTTCGAGCAAAAAGAATATTGCAGGCCAATATCCCTGATGAGCATAGAAACAAAATTTTCAACTAAATTCTAGCAAACTGAATTCAACAAGGCATTACAAAGATCATACACCATGATCGAGTGGGATTTTCTACTCGATTTAGGATGCAAGGATGATTCAACATATGCGAATCAATACATGTGGTATACCACATTAACAGAATGAATAAAAATCATATGATCATCTCCATAGACATATAGAAACATGACAAAATTTAACTTTCATTGTAAAAGCTCTCAAAAAAGTAGTAATAGAAAGAATGTACCTCAACATAACGAAGATCATATACGACAAGCCTGCTTTTAACATCATACTCAGTGTAAAAAAACCAGAAAGCTCTTCCTCTAACATCAGAACCAAGAAAAGGATGCTGTGATGGTAATTTTAAGAGTCAACTTGAGTGAGCTAAGGGATGCTCAGATACCAGATAAAACAATATTTCTGGGTTTGCCTGTGAGAATGTTTCTGGAAGAGACTAGCATTTGAATCCGTACACTGTAAAGAAGATCCATGCTCACCAATGTGAGTCACCGTTGTCCAATCCACTGAAGGCCTGCATAAAACAAAAAAAGGTGAAGAGAGAGTAAACTCTTGCTCTCATTGTGAGTTAGGATATAAACTTTCTCTTGGCCTTCGACATTGGAGCTCCTGGTTGTTGGGCCTTAAGACTCTGGGACTTACAGTGTAAACCCTCCTGGTTCTCAGACTTTTTGACTCAGTCTAAAAATTACATAGTTGGTTCACTCAGTTTTCAGGCACTCAGACTCAGATGGAATTATACCACCACCTCTCCTGATCCTCTAGCTTGCAGACAGAAGATTGTAGGACTTCTCAGACTCTATAACCATGTGAGCCAATTCCTATAACAAACAGACAAACAAAGCAAACAAATACATTTCCTATTGGTTCTGTTTATCTGGAGAACCCTAATACAGATGCCCGCTCTTGCCACTTCTATTAAACACAGAACTGAAAGTCCTACCGGATCATTAGGAAAGAAAAATAAATAAAAGCCATCCAAATTAAAAAGGAAGAAGTAAATATATCTCCATTTTCAGATGACATCTACTTAATATATAGACAACCCTAAAGTGTTTACAAAAAAAAAAAAAACGCTGTTAGAACTAATAAACATCTTCAGTACAGTTGAAAGATGAAAAATCAACATACAAAAATTAGTTACATTTTTATACACTAACAAGAAACTATACAAAAGGAAATTAAGAACATAATACCATTTACATTAGCAACAAAGTAAATAAAATAGAAGTAAACTTAGACAAAGAAGTGAAAGATTTGAACACTGAATCTAGAATGTATTGATGAAAGAATTTTAAAAAGACAAATAAATGGGAAGATAGCTCATGTTCATGGATTGGAAGACTTAATATAATTCAATATCCATACCACCAAAAGCAATCTACAAACTATTTCCATAAATATACCAATGGCATTTTTACAGTAATAGGAAAAATAAATAATTTATGTGAAAAAGCAAATGGCCCAGAATTGCCAAAGTGATCATGACAAAGAACAGAGCTGGAGTCATCCCATTCCTGATTTCAATTTATACTACAAAGCTCCTGTATTTAAAGCAGTATGATACTGGCATTAAGAGACATATAAACCAATGAAACAGAATGAAAAACTCAGAGATAAATGCACACATATGCAGCCATTCCTCATTATCTGTGGGAGATTGGCTCCAGCACCCCTTGCAGATATCAAACTCCGCAGATGCTCAAGTCCCTTACATAAAATGGCATAGTCTTTGCATATAATATATATCTGCATGTGGACTACACAAGAATATTTCTACATATCATTTTATTTTCATAGATTCAATATAGTGCTCAGCACATGGAAAATTCAAGTTTTGTCTTTCGGAAGTTTCTGGGATTTAAAAACAAATATTGTCCATTAGCAGTTGTTTGAAGCAACAGATGCTATACCAGCAGATATAAAGGCGCATGACTGTACAGTCAAATTATCTTTGACAAGGGTGCCAAGAATTCACAATGGGGAAAGGATATTCTTCAATAAAATGTATTAGGAAAACTGTATATCTGCATGCAAAAAGATGAAATCAGACCCCTGTGTTATACCACACGCAAAAATCAACTCAAAACGGATTACAAAATTATACCTAAGACCTAAAACTGTACGACTCATAGAAGAAAACTTAGAGGAAAAGCTTCATGACATTGGTCTTAGCACTGATAGAATGGATATGACACCAAAACACAGGTGAAAATAAATAAGTGAGACAACATCATCCTGAGTTACTAGCTTTCTGGTCTCTCTTCCTCTGCATTTCCCACCTCTTTACACCTCTTTCCAATCACATATAAATCCTATTGGTGTTTTTTTTTTTTTCTGGAAAAATCTGAGTGATACATGGTCAATATGCAGTTATACATATCCATCTAAACACTACTTCATCTAAATCCCTTATGTTTAGGTGTGCTGTGCCATTTATATTTATATCTGTTGGTCTGCTGAAAAGCCCACTGTTAATTTTATTCAGATTCCCTTGTAAATGCAAGTAATTTTTCTCTTGCTCTTTTAATATTTTTTTCTTGTTTTAGGCTTTCAGCATTTCCTCTATGATGCATTTGTTTCTGGATCTCTTTGTGTTTATTCTACTTGGTGTTGTTGAGATTCCTGGATGTGTAATGTTTTACAAATAATTTGGAAAGCTTTTGAGTCATTATTTCCTGAAATATGTTTTTCTCCCTCTCTTTTCTTTCTGATATAGTCATTATGCATATGCTGGTGTGAGTAATTGCTTCCCACATTCTTCTGAGGCTCTGTTCATTGTTCTTCATTTATTCTTCTCTGTTATTCAGATTGCATAAGTTCAATCGATCAGTCTTTAAATTTGCTAATTCTTTCTCCTGCCAGTTTAAATCTACTGCTGAGTCCCTCTAGTGAATTTTTCCTTTCGGTTATTAAAATTTTCAATACCAGCATTTCCATTTGGTTCTGTCTTATAATTTCTAACTCTTTACTGATATTCTTTATTCAATGCAACATTGTCATAATACCTTCCTTTACCATCTTAACCATTGTTTTCTTTAGTTCTATGAATGTTTTTATAATGGCTTCTTAGAACAATTTATAAAATGCAACGTAGGGTCATTCTCACAGGTAGTTCCTGTTGCCTGCTATTTTCCTGCGTATGAGTGTCAAACTTTCCTTTTTCATTGTACGTCTTATAATTTTCTGCTGAAAACTGAATAATTTAGATAACATATTATAGCAGATATGGGTACTTTCCCATCCCCAGGACTTGTTATTGTTTGATTGTTTCATGACTGACTTTTAATAAAGTCAATTTTTACTATTCAGTGTTAATCATCTATGTCATATTTCAGGGGGGCAGCCTTGTGTATGGCCATAGTCAAACTGGGATGATGATAGTGGTTTTGGCGGGATTCTCTTAGGCTGTCTTTTTCCCTAACCACATCTAGCTGTTAAGTTCTACTAATTGTGAGATGATTGTTTTATCAATTCCAAAAATGTCTTTAGACCTAATGCCGTACATTGTAATGCAATCAAATTCAGACTCCTTCGAAGTGATAGTTCCTGAGGTCAGTGTTTGAGATTTGTTATGACCCAAGCATGTCTCTTCCAGCTTTTCCTTTTTAGGCTTCTAAAGCACACTACTCAACCTACGGGTTAGCCTATGTCTTCATGAATTTACAAATATTTTCTCAGTTTCTCACCACAATTTCCAGTGTTTTTTAAAAGTGCCTATTGACTTGAACTTCCCCACATTGTGTTCCAAATGAAGTCGGTTTCTTTGTGAAATAATTAGGAGCTACATATTCGTCCAGTCTGCTTCTCCGCTCTGGTATAATCGCTGAGCCAAGACTCTGGAGATGGGGCTGAAAACAATGGCATGTTTCTCTTTGAGTGACTCTCCTGAAAGATATGAGCATTGAGTAGAAGGGAGAGTGGCCTCAGGTGTTCTTGGCTTGTCGCTCCTTATGTGGACCCACTGCTTATGAATCAGTGCAAGGGCAGCTGGGATCCTAGTATCCTCAGTGATTTTGTGCCATAGTTGAGTCTCTGTGCCACTGTGCAGGCTGAAAAGAAAAAGAGAACCTACACATCTCATTTACACCTACTTGTTACAGCATTAGCAATAGGTAGCTGAGAGCAGAATGAGGAATGTTGTACCTCCCTGGAAGATAGTCTCTAATTGGAAACTCTAGGAACAGAGAGCCCCGTGTTCTTGGCTAAACAAGCCTGAAGTTTTACTCTCATTGAGTTAGAAAGGGGAGGAAAAGACCAGATCTCATTTCAAATACCACAGACTGTCATTGTTATCACCAGATTTCAGTAGATTTACTTGAATATGTGTTTTTCCCCCCATTGGCCCCATGTCCGTATATTGTTTCCATAGTCTAAATATTTTGCTTTAAAATATTTTTTGCCAGATTTGTCTGAAGTGCTCCCTACTCTGTTACACTGTAATTCCATCAAATTATTAAATCTTGCAAGATCATGTGAACTGGCTCCGTCACATCACTATGTGTAAATATATTCTTCATTCTTTTGTTTGGCAATATGTTTTTTTTTTCTTTTGGCCTTGACTTTTCTGCAATTTTACTTTAATTTGCGTAGGCATAAATCTTTAAAAATCATTTTTCCTGCTTGATATTCACTTAGGTTTTATTTTTTTTCACTCGTTCATTGGTGTCTTTTCATCAATTCTAGAAGGTTCTTAATTTTTCTCAATTTTGTTATTCTCTCTCTCCTCTATAATATTCATGTTAACCATATTTGAACTTCTATTTCAATCTTTACTTTAACTGAATCTATTACAGTTGCAACCTGTGTGTTGCTTTTTATATAACTTCTGTCTTCAGTTCACCACCGTTTCGTGTGGTAGTGTAAATTTACAATTAACACATCAGTTGTATATCTAATACTATTTTATTTATAACATCAATAATCATATTTATAATACCTACATATTTTGCCTTTTTTTTTCAAAACTGCTTCATCATTTTCAATGGTTCCTTTTTTTCATCGCACATTTAAATACTGACAAATTACTTACACATATTGCAGTTTTATTCCATATCCCATAGCATGCAACAGCAAAATACATAGTGTTTTCAGGTCTAATACTAGATTTTTTTTGTCTGACACTAGCTGACTCTAGCTTATATAGACTAGATTCTTATGTTCTGGTGATATTTTATTATAAAATAATGTTCTAGTCCCTTCATCTGTAAAAAAAATAATTTCGAGGTCTGTATCTAAAGTGAATTCCATTAGAGAGCATTTTCTTTTGCTCTTGCTACTAAAAAGCTAGGACCACTTGAAACTAAAATTCTGTCTCTGTGATTTATAAGCCATACATGTGCATTGATTCTTATTTCTAAATCCATAAGTGTGTGATATATTTCTCAGTATATTTTCAGGATGGGCTAATTTCTATTCCACTCACTGTATGGGTCCGTTTCTTCAAGGACACTAGGTTTATGTGTGAGATTCAAGTGATATGTCTCACCCTATTTGTGTCCCCTATTTTCCTCTTGTTTCTGAATATATTACCAAAGAGGTAGGTCACCAAATATAGCAAAAATCAGATCTATCACTCTAGTTACCATTCTGAATCAAAGCTTTATTTTTACAAGATGTTAAAGTTCTTTCCTCCAAGCATGCATGGAAACATAATAATGCATCATATCTAAAATTTTAAGTGCTCTATAGATACGTAAACATATTATTTATTGAATATCGCCTTCTTAACCTTTCGAATTGATAGAAACCCACATTTCAAATAAAGGAGATTACATCTTTGTCATAATAGTACGTTGAAAGCCGGTTACATTCTAATACATAATAATACATCAGAACTAAAGGAACACACTGTATACTGCCTACAGTATCCTCATCTACTTCCATAAGCCTTGCAGCGTTCAATATCTAATCAGTATAGTAATTTACTTTCTTTTTATTTTTCTCCCTAAATATGAAAGAAGCCTACAGCTATGATAATTTGATATTATATCATTAAATAGCTTATTAAAGCATATTTTTTTGCGAGTTTTTAATTCCAGTTAAAATAATTTTCTAGACTTTCCCCCATATTCCAGATGTTGTAAAAAAATTATTTATTTTATTTTCTTTAATTGAAGCCAAGTAGAGAAAGGACACTGTCTCTGACTCATACTACACTTTCCAATATTCTCATCAAAATTTTCTGTTGCACGGGAATTCCCTAAGTGAATATTAGGTATAAATTGCCAGGGACATTATTAAAGAAAATGGCTAAATCTCAGTGAGAATGACACAGTCTGTGGTATTTTAACTTGCCTTGTTGTTATTCTCTCCTCCAGAGATCCACACGTGCTTCAAAAACCAACAGACTACGATCTTAGTAAAAACCAGAAGCCTGGCAACACTTGGATTTGGAGATGTTTCAAAGCCTCTTCTCCAAATATTTTCATTATTAGGATTATCTGGTGGTCTCCTGGAAGACTTAACTCACAAAATTGTCTTTCCTTGGCCTGACTCATAGTCTTCCTAGTGTGAATAACTTCTACCATAGAGGCATTACTGAGATGGTAGATAACTGATATGGCACAGAGTAACCTAAGCAAAAAGCTTAAAAGGAAAATATAGGGATCGAATGTCCATAATGGGTTTGGAAAAACCTCAGCATGTTCCTGGGACTGTAAAAAAACACGCCCCTGTATAATGTTCTGCACATGCACAGGGCTATGTGTAAGCTCAGGAAGGATGAGAATACCTAAATCTCCCACCTTTGACTAACCGGGGATCTGCAGAAGAAGGAAATGGAGACTAAGGTTGATTCTAAACTGTCTAGCTGAGTATGGAAACTGTGCCCCCAATACACACACAAAGCCCTTCAGCAAGGACTCAGAGAGTTATTAGTTCCACCC
Organism: Rousettus aegyptiacus; assembly: GCF_014176215.1. Taxonomy (NCBI): domain Eukaryota; kingdom Metazoa; phylum Chordata; class Mammalia; order Chiroptera; family Pteropodidae; genus Rousettus; species Rousettus aegyptiacus. Next base: position 80,452,402 of record NW_023416312.1, on the reverse strand, counting down.
ATGTAAATAAATCATGTTTTTTTATTACTCACCCATAAGAAGAGATGAAGTACTGCCATTTGCAACAACATGGACAGACCTCGAGATAACCATGCTAAGCGAAATAAGCCAGACAGAAAAAGCTGATAATCACATGATATCACTTATATGTGGGATATAAACCTCAAAGCAACAAAGGAACAGGGCAAACAGATAGAGACTCATGGACATGGACTATAGAGAGTAGGGTGCGGGGAGAGGGTGGAGGTAGACGGGGTAAAGGGGGTCAAATATGTGGTGACGGAAAGAAATCTAACTACGGGAGTTACACAAGCATTGTAAATATATATATATATATATATATATATATATATATATATATATATATATGCCTTACTGTTAAAGTGTACAGCTGAAACCTATTGGATTTTGTTAACCAATGTCACCATAAAATAATTAATTTATTAATAAAAAATAACAACAACAGAAAGGAGTATTTTTTTGCAATAATTATCTGACTGCTAAGTTTACTGAATAGAGACCTCAGTAATCACACATGACAAAGAATACAGACTTTATAAAAATTTTTAATGAAAATCATTGCAAAAAAAAACCCCGTAGCAACAACCAATAAAAACCCAATGAGTGGCAACAAAAAATCTGAAAGAGGAGAGAGAATCTGATTTCTAAAACTGTTATATTGTAATATGTTTCTGACTGATCCAAAAAGTTACAGTGTATAAATTAAAAAAAAAAAATTGAGACACACACAGAAGCTATATTCAGTAATATTTAACTAAGTAAATTTCTTTTTTTATCTTTATTATTCTTGTTTCTGTAATCGGTCAAACTTGGTATTGCTTGAAGTTTTCAATTTTGTATGTGACCTAAATTCTGTTTTGAGAATACAAGGCATTGCATCTCTCTCCATCATTGACAGCTTAAAGAAATGAAGTGGTTCTACAACTTAAATATGTATGAAGAGAATATGTTGTGTGTCATTGATATGTGAATTACTAATTCCTTTTTTAAAATCTTCAATAGACGTATTATGTGTGTTCAAGCTACTATGATTCAATAATAAGATTACCACGGTAACAATACCTTTTCATTAGTCATATAAGGCTCACGCATGAAGTTAACACTTAAAAATATCTAAAGAATGAAGAATTTAACAGCCTAAGTGATAAATACCTCTGTATTCTACTTGCTTTTTTGCAGCCCTTGTTAATCTCTGTACAGAATTATTGGCTAGGGTCATGTGGATATAAAATAAGAATCCAAGTCTCACTGAGAATCTTTTCACTTGTGAATTTTTTCCAAGCAACTCGGTCATTCTATAATAGCAACGCTTTCTTTCCATAAAATAGCTATGTTAAATTATGAGTATTATCAGTACTCTTTGAAGGCAACATTTTACTTTACTTTACATATCAGTAAAAATGCTCTCCTTTATTTTCATTTGAAGAAAATAGACCATACTATGGCTCAGAATTCTAGAAGGTGCAACAGGGTGCATTTTCCCCATTTTTTTAGATTTAATAGTGCAGCTGAACATCAGCCATTTGTAGAGTTTTATTAAATTATTTGGGAAGACGGAATAACCCATAAAATTTGAGTTTACGAGGCATTGCAATAAGCCAAATGTTATTGTTGCATAACTAGTTCAATCATACGATTAGTCTTTCACAGAAATTTATTTAGTAGCACAATAGGCGATTGTGTGCCTGAGAGAGGAAAACCAGACTGATAACTAGGAACATGCTACAATCTGTATAAAGGGTACATTGTGAACAAATAATGATTATATAGTGAAATGTATTTTTAATATAATGTACTCAAGTGATGGAAAGACTTAGACTAAAATTATAGATGGAGTAAATTAAAGGTTATCAACTGTCATGGAAGTGGTGATGCTCAAAAGTTTCCAACAGTGATTGGGAAAAGTCATGGAATTAAATTACCGGAGAGGAAGAAGGAATTTAAAAGTGTGGACTAATGTGAGCAAAATCTTAGATCTTAGAATGAAAAATGTATAAAATTGTTCAATAGATTGTACGACTATAGTGGCAAGCCCTTGTATTTTGTGAGCATTAAGATAAAGTTGGAGGTCAGTATTTTGTTCTGTGTTCATCAAAGATATTGGCCTATGGATTTCTTTTCTTGTGTCTTTTGCTTTGGTATCAGGGCAATTCTGGGCACATAAAATGAGTTTTGGAGTGTTTTCTCCAATTTTAATTTTTTGGAAGAGTTTGAGAAGAACTGGTATTGATTCTTTAAGTATTAGTAGAAGCCACCAGTGAAAACAGCCGGTCCTGGGCTTTTCTTTATTGGGAGGATTTTGATTACTGATTCAATCTACTGCCTAATTATAGGTCTGTTCAGATTTTCTGTTATATGTTTCAGGTATAATGTTTATATTGTTTATTCAAGGTCTTTATTTTTATGGCTTTATTGAAATATGATAGACAAATAGTTGCATGTAATTACATTGTATCATTCGATGAGGTTTTTTTTCCAATTATAGCTAGCATACAATAATGTATTAGTGACAGTCATACAGCATAGTGATTAGAGATCTATGAAATTCACAGAGATCACCACACTAAATCTAGTAGCCTTTCCCCCCTGATGTATTTATTACAACATTATTAACTATTTCCCTTATGCTACACTTTATATCTCTATGTCTACTTTATAACTATCTATTTGTACTTCTTAATCCCTTTGCCCTTTTCACTATTAGCCCGACCCCCTCCAATCTAGTAGCCCTCAAAATATTCTCTATCTATGAGTTTATTTCCATTTTGTTGTTGTTGTTTATTTTGTTCTTAAGAAAGTACCTTTGCAAATATGAGCTATTTGTCTTTCTCTGTATGACTTATTTCATTCAGCGAAGTACCCTCCAGGTCCATCAAGACAATATGTTTATACATCCCCTCCCTTTTAGTCTGTGTGTGTCTTTTAATCTGAAGTGAGACTCTCGTAGGCAGCCTATGTAGGGGTCTTGTTTTCTTAACCATTCAACCACTCTATCTTTTGTTCGGAGCAATTAATTCTTTCCATTTGAGGTAGTTGTTGATAAGAATGCCATCATTACCATTGTTTATTCCTGTTTTTGATACAGCTTTTTTCTTCTTAAAGAAGTCCCTCCAACATTTCCTGTAATGCTGGCTTGGTGTTGATCAATTCTTTAGCTTATTTTGTCTGGGAAGTTCTTTATCTGTCCTTTGACTCTAAATGATAGCTTTGCTGGATAAAGTATTCTTGGTCGTAGGTTCTGGGTCTTCATCATGTTGAATATGTTGTGCCAAGACCTTCTGTCCTGCATGGTTTCTTTTGAGAAATCGGCTGCCAATCTTATGAGTACTCCCATGTAGGTAACTTAACTCTTTTCCCTTGCTCCTTTTAAGATTTTCTCTTTGTATTTAACCTTTGGCATTTTAATTATGATGTGTCTTGGTGTGGGCCGCTTTGCATTCATCTTTCTTTGGAAGTCTCTGAGCTTGCTGGGGTTGTATGTCTATTTCCTTCACCAGGTTAGGGAAATTTTCCATCATTATTTCTTCAAATAGTTCTTTAACTTCCTGTTTTCCTTCAGGTTCTCCTATGACATGAATATTTTTTACCTTTAATAGTGCCCCACAGGCTCCTTAAATTATTATTATAGTCTTGGCTTCTTTTTTCCTTGCCATTCTGAGTGTCCTCGGCTTCCCCATCGTCTATATTGGTGGTTTGCTCCTCTTCTTTATCCACTCTGTTGATTCCATCTAATATACTCTTCATCTCAGATAATGCGTTCTTCATTCTGACTGGTTCCTTTTCATAATTCCCATTTCCATTTTTATGATTTTAAAAATCATTTTCTTGAAGTTCTCGCAAAGTTCATCTGCACTTTCCCTAAGTTCACTGAGCATCTTTATAACCACTGTTTTGAACACTGCATCTGTTAGATTGCTCGGAGCCGTTATTCCTGGATCTCTGTTCTATACTCTTGTATGGTTTTGACTTCTTTGTCTTCCCATTTTTGGTTGCCTTTTGGTGTCTGATTCTATGTAATAAGCAAAGCTCCTAAGTCTCCCAATCTCATTAGCATGGCTTTGTGTAGTAGGCTTCCAGTGGCACGGTTCAGCTGCAGGCCAATTTAGCCACGTGCTGTGCCCTTCTGCGGCCACCTGTTAAGATTCAGCAAGCAATCCACAGATGCTGTGCTTATAGTTGTTTCTAGGAACCACATCAGAAACTGATGCCAGCTGCCACCAGTGCGAGTCTCGGAGCTGCCCAGCAAGGAGCAATAGGCTCACCTGGGACACAATCGGATGTGGCTTAGGTGGCGCCATGAGTTGGGGGAGGTGGAGTTTCAGGTAATCTTCTGGGCAGAGTGATCTCTCTTATCCAATTTGATGATATTTCAGCTATGGCGGCGCTGCCTTAGCACCCCAGGAGTGGGGAGGGCTCAACAGAGGAACAATGAATACCACCAGCACTTTCTGCCCGAGAGAAAGCCTCACCCTTGCTCTGGCAACTCAGTGTCCCCCTGTAAGTCCCTGGTGCCCCCTGTGCAGCTGACCTGGTGCTGGTGCTCAGAGCGAGCAGGTCTGTCACCCAGAAAGTCCACTCCCGAACACGTCCACTTTAAGAGGCATCTGTAGTTGCCGGCTGCCGCTGCTGCAGCCTCTGTCCCACTCACCTGCTCATTACCAGAAGCCTTGCATCTTTGATTCCTCCTACCTTCTATGACTGCAGAGTGATTTCTTATTTCTCTGCCTAGTTGTAGCACTTCTGTTCATGCAGATCCCAGGTGATTTCGCTTGCTCTGTGTTTCTTTGTTTCTGTGTTTGTTTGCTCTGTGTTTCTGTCACTATTTTGATGTGGTCACAAAAAGGGTGAACAACTCTATCATCTACACCATTTTTTTCACTCCCCTGTTTTTATTTTTTATTACAAGCATTTGTCAGTATAAACGTCACTCTTAGTACTACTTTCACTGCCTTCCATGAGATTCGGTATGTTGTTTTCATTTTTCTTTGTCTCAATGTATTTTCTATACTCCCTTTTGATTTCTTCTTTGATCCATTGGCTGTTCAAGAATGTGTTGGTTAATTTCCAATTCTTTGTGTATTTTTCTGTTTTTCTTTTGTTATTGATATCTAGTTTCCTTCTATTGTGGTAAGATATGTGGTATTATACCATCTTCCTGATTTTGTTAAGGCTTGTTTTGTGACCTAAAATGTGACCTATCCCAGGGAATGTTCCATGTGTGCTTGAAGAGAATGTGTAGTATACTCCTGTTATGTAGAATGTTCTATATATTAGTCCTCCCTTATCTATGAGCGATATGTTCTGAGACCTGTAGTGAATGCCTGAGACCGTGCATAGTACCAAACCCAACACATACTATGTTTCGTTCTATATGCACATACCTTTTCACTTAAAGGAAGCACTTTATGGCTTCCTTTGGGCACATTTAAATTGCCAGCATCACTACTCTTGTGCTTTGGGGCCACTATTAAGTAAAATAAGGATTAATTAAACACAATCACTCTGACACCACGACAGTCATACTAATAACTGAAATGGCTACTGAGTGACTAAGGAATGAGTAGTGACTATAGTGTGGATACACTGGACAAAGAGATGATTTATAACCCCGATCGGTACAGAGTGGGACAGCGAGAAATTTCATCACACTGTTCAGAATAGCGAGCATTTAATTTTTTGAATTGTTCATTTCTGAAATTTTTTGTTTAATATTTTTAGACCGCAGCTGACTGTGTAACTAAAACCACAGAAAGTAAAACTGCAGATAAGAGGCAACTATTGTGTGTTTGTTAGGTAAATTTGGTCTGAAGTGTTGGTCAAGTCTATTCTTTTCTTATTGGTTTTCTGTCTGGATGTTCTACCCATTACTGAAATTGGGTTTTTAAACTTCCCTGGTTTTATTGTATTGCTATGTATTTCTCCCTTTAGTTTGATCAATGCTTGCCTTTCATATTTAGGTACTCTGATGTTGGGTATATATTTATAATTGTGGTAACTTCCTGATAAATTGATCCTTTGATTATCATATGATGCCCCTTTTTCTGACTATTGTGATCATTTTTGCACAGCTATCACGTCTCTCTTTTCGTTAACAGCAAGCCAAATTCAACGGTACATTAAAAAAGTTTATGTACCATGACCAAGTGGGATTTATCTCTGGGATGGCAAGGATGGCACAACATATAGAAATCAATTAATGTGGTACACTACATTACTAGAATAAAGGATAGAAATCACATGATCATTTAAATAGATGGAGAAAAGACTTTTGACAGAATTCAACACCCTTTCATAATAAAAAAAATCTCAAAAAATTAGGTATAAAAGTCATTTACCTCAACATGGTAAAGGCCACATAGTAAAAGCCTACAACTAACATTATATTCGATAATGGTAGTTGAAAAATTGAAAACTTTTTTCTAATATTGGGAACAAAACAAAGATATCCATTCTCACCACTTCAATTCAACATAGTATTGTTCTAAGTAGAATAATTAGGTAAGAGAAAGAAAGAGCAGGACATGCAAATTGGAATATAAGAAGTAAAATTGTCCATGTTTACAGATGACATAACCTTTTCTGTAGAAAACTTTAAAGGCTCACACATTAAAAAAAATACCGAATCTAATAAATTCATTAAACTTGCAAGATACCAAATCAACATATAAAAAATATGTTGTGATTCTACACACTAATGAGTGTCCATAAAGAAATCAAGAAAAACACTTACATTTACAAAAGCATCAAAAAATATAAAATATTTAGCAATAAACTTAACCAAGGGGATTGAAAGACTTACACACTGAAAAGGTCATTGATGAAAGAAATAAGACATAAATAAATGCAAAAGCTTTTCCATTCATGGATTGAAGGACTTAACATTGCTAAAATGTCAAAACTATTCAAACCGATCTCCAGAGTCAATGCAATACCTGTCAAAATTTAAAGGTGTTTTTCACAGAAATAGAAAAAAAGTTACCATAAAATTCATATGAGACCATAAGTAGAAAAAGAATAGCCACAACCATCTTGACAACAAAGAACAAAGTTTGAGGCATCACATTTCCTGATTTCAAAATATATTATAAAGCTAAAGTAGTTAAAACAGTATGATACTGATATAAAAACCGACATACCAACCAATGGAATAGAATAAACAATGCAGAAATATAATTTCACTTATATGTGGGATATATAATTGAAAGCAACAAATAAACATAACAAAGGAACAGAGACTCATGGACACTGACAACAGTTTGGTGGTTAGCAGAGGGAAGGGGGAGGTGTAGATAAAGGTAACGGGGTCAAATGTATGGTAATGAAGGCAATTTACTTCGGGTGGTGAATACACAATGTGATGTGCATATGACATGTCATTGAATTATATACTTGAAACCTATATGATTTTATTAACCAATGTCGCCTTCAATACATTTAATAAATTAAAAAAAATCTTTTTTTTAAAGAAAATAAACTAAGCCTTTCCGGGGGGCGGGGGGGGGGGTGGTGGGAGGGGAGGAGGAAAAAGAAGAAGAAAAGAAAAATAAATAAATAAATCCAGGCATACACAGTTAACTAATCTTCAATATGGGTGCCAAGAATGCATAAAGGAAAAACGATAGTCTCTTCAACAAGTCAAGTTGGAAAAGCTGGATTTCTACATGCAAGATAACAAACTCACCCCATTGTCTTATTCCACAAGCAAAAATCAAGTAAAAATGAATCAAAGATTTAAATGTAAGACTTCTAATAAAAGTATTAGAAGGAAAGAAGGAAAAGTCTCATGACAGTCATCAGGGTAATGACTTTTTGGATATGAATTTTAAAAATACAGGCAATGAAAGCAAAAATAGACAAATAGAACTATATAAAACTAAAAAGCTGTTGCACAGCAAAGAAAACAATCAAAAGGTTAAGCCTGCAATGTACAGAATGAGAGAAAATATTCATAAAGCACATGTCTGGTAAGAACTTAAAATCAAAATATATAAGGAAGTCCTTCAAGTTCATAGCAACCAAATAACTCAGTTTAAAAATGGGCAATAATCTGAATAGATATTTTTTCCAAAGATGACATGCAAATGGCTAACAGATATACCAAAAAATGCTCAATTTCACTAATCATCAACAAAATGCAGTTTAAAACCAAAATGGGATATCTGAAACCCTTTTGGATAGCTATCACATGTATACGAATACATAACATATAATATAGTATATATAAATACGTGATGTGTGTGTGTGTATAGACATATCTCAAGTGTTGGTGTGAATGAAGAGGAAATGAAACCCTTCTATACATTAGTAGGAATGTAAAATTGTGCAGCTGCTATAGAAAACAGTTGCTTAAAAAATTAAAAGTTGACACAACTCTCCCCCCAAAGTTGAAATCAGGATCTCACAGAGATTTCTGTGCATTGTGGCATTTTCCACAATGGCCAAGAGGTAGTACCAACCCACTATTTATGGATGGATGAATGGTTAAAAAAATGTGATATGTACACACAATAGAATATTATTCTGCTTTTAAAAACAATGAAACCATTCCATGTGTGACAACATTGATGAGTCCGGAGGACATTATGCTAAGTGAAATAAGCCAGTCACAAAAGGACAAATTTGCATAATTCCATGAATAGGAGGTATATAAAATGTTCAAACTCATAGAAATAAAGAATAGAATGTTGATAGCCAGGAAATGATGTGTGGGGAAAATGGAGAGTTGTCGTTCACTTAAAAATTTGTAAAGAACATTAAATCTCATGTTTAGTGTTCTTACCACAAGAAAAAAAAAAGATCAAATTGGAGGTCTCCAACTACTTAACTGCTAAGGCCAAGTTTTGTAACCTATGTTAATAACCAATCATAGACACAATTCTGGTAATTTGGACCTTAGGGGTACTCCAAACTTCTACCAAGTAGTTTCACTGCTCACTATGTCTAAATAGTATAAATATTTCTAACTACTATTAATTATAGGCCATGTATTTACTCTCACAGTAGCTTCTTTGCCTCTTTGACTTTAGAGATTCATTGTGAAGTACTACCTAATTTGTGGAGGATATGATGCATGAAAACTATCAAAATGACTGCTTTAAATAAACATACTTTTGTCTGTGAGGAAAAGTACAGTGGCACCACAATGTCTAAAATGTGAAATGAGTTTCACTGGTTTTAATAGTCAGGACACAAAAATATTGTTTACTCAGCATGGAATGAAAAGTAAGGTGGTAATAATTCTATTAACGTGATCCATGTAGGTGGTTTGGCTGGATATTTCAGAGCCCAAAATAAGGTGCAATGTTTTAATTAAAAATTTCTTCTCTGGTTTTGTGTAATTTTAATTAGCAAAACATTTTATAACTCTGCCCTTTAATGTGTAATGTATAGGTCTAATCCTAGAAATCTACTTTTAGGTTTTACTAAAACAATAAAGTACTTCGCTTTTGGGTAAAAGAAAAAAACAATACTTTTTATTAAACAGGAGAATTTTAGATTATTAATCCTGGTCATTGGCATACTTCTCTTATGAACTCTGGTTTTCTCTTTGACTAGTTTTGTCAAATTTATGAAGTTAATTCATTTCAAAAATATTTTTAATAAAAATACATTTTCTGAGTATATAAAACATATAGATTTTGCCTTTGTAGCAATGACCTAGTCTCATTCAATATTTTATCACAATAGGTACTTTCAGATACTTAAGTGAAAACATATTTATCTTTCAGAATTTTTATTATAATATCATTGACTATATCCCTTATGCTATACTTTACATGCCCATGGCTATTTCATAACCACCAATTTATATTTTTTAAATATTTTTTAAGTTTTCAATTAAATTGACATATTATATTAGTTTTAGGTATACAACATAGTAATTAGACATTTATAAAACAGATAAAGTGATCACCCCAATAAGCCTAGTACCTATCTGACACAACACATAGTTTTTACAATATTATTGACTATATACTTTACATCCCCATAATGATTTAGTAAATGCCAATTTGTACTTCTTAATGCCTTCCCCCTTTGTTACCCACCCCTCCGATACCCTTCCCACCTGACAACCGTTGAAATAGTCTCTGTATCTGTGAGTTTGTTTTCTGTTTTGACTTATTCCCTTCTTTAGATTCCCTACGTAAGTGAAATGAAATGGCATTTGTCTTTCTCTGACTTACTCCACTTAGGACAGTAGCTTCTATGTCCATCCATGTTGCTGCAGATGCCACAACTTTATTCTTTTTTATGGCTGAGTAATATTCCATTGTATATATGTACCACCTCTTCTTTATTCATTCATCTATTGATAGACCCTCAGGTTGCCTCCATATTTTGACTATTGTAAATAATGCTGCAATGAACATATGAATGCACATGTCCCTTTGAAGTAGTGTTCTGGGTTTCTTCAAATAAATACCCAGAAGTGGGTTACTGGGTCCTTTGTCACTTGTTATAGCCTTTGTTTTATTTATTTATTTATTCAATTTTTTTTATTCTGTTGCAACTTGCTTTTTTCACTCAAATATTTTTCTATTATTTGTTCATGTAAATTGATCATTCACCTAATCATTACAAATGAACACTATTATATTGTATACTCTTGTAAAAATAAAATAAAGAGCACACTTTAAATATCCATTCTGTCATTGACGGTTGTTTCCGGATTTCTGCTATAGCCTTCATTTTAAAGTCTATTTTGTCTGATGTAAGTATTGTTACTCCAGATTTTTTGTTTGTTTGTTTCCATTTTCATAAATCATATTTTTTCCATCTTTTTACTTGCAATCAGTTTGTGTCTTTCGAGCTGAAGTGAGTCTCTTTTAGGCAGCATGTGTAACAATCTTGTTTTCCTATCGCTCCAGCTACCTTATTTTTTGATTGGAGCATTTAATCCATTTACATTCAACGGAATCGTTGATAACTATATAGTTATTGCCATTTTGTTATTCATTTTTTTTATTTTTTATACTTTTCTTCTTTTTAAAGAAGCTTATGTAACATTTCCTGTAATACTTGCTTAGAGGTGATAAACTCCTTTAGTTTTCTTTTTTCTTTATTCTTTTTCTTTTCTTTCTTTTTTTTTTGGGGGGGGGTCTGGAAAGCTCTTTGTCCGTGTTTGGATTCAAAATGATAGTTTTGCTTGGTAGAGTAATCTATCTTGGTGTTTACGTCCTTACTTTTTGTCACTTTGCCTATTTCCTGCCAATCCCTTCTGGCCTGCAAAGTTTCTGTGGAGAAATCAGCTATTAGTCTAATGGGAGCTCCCTTGTAGGTAACTAATTGCTTTTCTCTTGCTACTTTTAAAATCCTCTCTTTGTCTTTAACCTTTGGCCTTTTAATTATGACGTGTCTTCCTGTTCATCTTGCTTGGGACTCTCTGCACTTCTTGGGCTTGTGTATCTATTCCTTCACCCGGCTAGGGAAATCTTCCATCATTATTTCTTCAAATGGGTTTTCAATTCCTTTCCCTCTCTTTTCACCTTCTGCTATCCCTATGTTGGTAAGCGTGATGTTGTCCCAGATGCACCTTAAACTATTCTAATAATTTTTGGAATCTTTTTCCTTATTGCTGTTCTGATTGGGTGTTTTCTGCTATGTTATCTCCTAAATCACTGATTTGATCCTCTGCTTTGTCTAATCTACTGATGATTCCTCCTAAGGAATTCTTCAGTTCAACTATTGTAGTCTTCATTTCTGACTGGTTCTTTTTGTTTTCTATCCCCATTTTTGTGTTTCTATCTTTTTTATTAAAATTCTCACTGAGTACATATACTCTTGCCCTAAGTTCATTCAGCCTCATTACAGCCAGTGTTTTGAACCCTGCATCTAGTAGATTGCTTGTTTTCCTTTTTTTCAGTATTTTTTGTCTGCTCATTTTAGCTACCTCCTTGTGTTTACTTCTATCTGTCAGAGTCGTTATGTCTCTGGGTTTCAGTAGAGTGGCTTTATGTAGTAGGTGTCCTGTGGGATCCAGTGGCGCAGTCTTCCTGGTCACCTGAGCTGGGTGCTCCAGGTGTGTCTCTTGTATAGGTTGTGCACGCCCTCCAGTTGTAGTTGAGCCTTAGTTACTATTTTCATGACAATGGGAGAAGTCAACCCTCAGGCTGATTAGTTATGAGGACTGATCATGACCAGTGGAGGAGCTGTTGTGCAGGGTGACCCTACAGAGCAGCATTTGCTTTAGGGCCTGCAAGTTGGGTGAAGTGAATCTCAGAGAATCACCAGAATGTGGCAACCAGTGTTAGCCAGGCTTGATGGAGACTTAGATATGGTTTCAGGCTGTGTTTGCATGCTGGTTTGGTGGGAGGGCTAAACAAAGGAATCATGTTTTCTGCTAGCAATTCTGTTTGGGAGAAAGCTGCCCCTCCTTCAGCTTTCTCATATGTCTCTGGCACCTTTTGAGCAGCTGCTTCAATACCAGAGGTCAGAGCTAGTTCATCAGCAAGTAATTTCATGCACTGGTCCTTCAAGTAAAATGCCTAGGACTGCCGCAGCCTTCTGTCTAACTCAGCCACAATCTCTGCTGATTTTTACATCCGTATTTTGTGGGGCCTTCTTTTTCTGGCAGAGAAACCCTGGGCTGAGGTGTCTGGTGTGAGGCTGAAACCCCTTGCTCCTTTAGGGGGATCTCGACAGTCAAGATATTCCTCCAAATATTTAAGTGCCACATGTGAGTGTGGGATCAGGTTGCTCCACGACTCTGCCCCTCCTTTCAGTTTCAAGGTGGTTTCCTCTGTGTGTTCTTAGTTATAAGAACCAAAATACAAAAACTTTGTATACAGCTAAAATTCAAGTGACTTTCAACGATGGTTGTTCTGTAGTTTAGTTGTAATTTTGGTGTTGTCACGAGAGGAAGCAAACACAGCATTTACCTACTCTGCAATCTTGACCAGTAATCTGTGAAAACTTTTTATGAGTGTCTTCATGAAAGCTTCGTAACGACTACTAATAGTATGCTTATCTTACAAATGACACAGTGTATATTTGGTTCTTTATTGCAAACAACAGAAATCACGTGTGAGTAACTTGAATCTAAAATTAATATATTGAAGGGAGTGACGTCTGAAACATGGCGGAGCAAGAGAGAGCCCCAGATCTCTCCCCTTGAAACAACAATAAGCTGAAAATCTAAAGCTCAACGAAAAGTGCCCAAACTGCACACAAGCATGTCTGAGTGTGGTATCTGAGCATGAGAGCTACCACAGGTCAGACCCCAGGGAGTATGTCTGTAGACAGAAAGAAAGAAAGAAAGAAAGAAAGAAAGAAAGAAAGAAAGAAAGAAAGAAAGAAAGAAAGAAAGAAAGAAAGAAAAAGAAAGAAAGAAAGAACCCGCCTCTTGGAGACAGAGCCCCCTGCAGAAGGAGGGGTAGTGGAGAAGGTACAGTGGGTTCCTGGAACAGCCCTGCCTGGGAGAGTCGTAAACTCCACCCAGCCAGTGGCAGTGCTCAGGCATCAGGGCAGAAAATGAAGAAGTTGGGATGGCAGAAAAGCAGGGATGGCAGAGAAACAGCAGTTGGTTATTACTGGCTGCAGTTGCAAAATGTGAGACTGAGCTGCAGCCCCATTCCCCGACCCAGAGGGCCTCAGTCACCCCATACCCTCCAAGAACCAACACCCATTGAGCCCCAGGGTAATCTGAGCAAACATTACCACTAACAGGGTAGTGGTGAGACTGAGGGTAGCGAGCATGATTGAATATAAAAAACAAAGACATTATTAAGACTTTGTATACAGCAGGGATCGAAAAGGCTTAGATGACACCTACTGGAAACTAAAAGAAAAGTGCCTTCTTTGCAGCAGGCTAAAGAGACACCTTTATAAAATCATTCTCCTTTGTGATACAAAAGCCGACTACAGTTCCATTAATGCCCAGGCAAAGGAATAGCCCATTAAATACCATGACCAACCAAGGTGACAAGGCATCTCAGAAAGAAAGAAAGAAACCTCCAGAAAATAAACTTAAAGATATAGAACTATGTGACTTGAATGACAGAGAATTCAGTATGAAACTTCTGAAAACAACTCAGTGAGATCCAAAACAACTCATATTGACAATTTAGGAATTAAAGTAAAATTAGATGAGCGGAATGAGCTCTTTAGCCAGGAAATTGAAACCCTCAAGAAGAACCAAATAGAACTTCTGGAGATGAAGAACACACTCAGATATGTGAAAAATAAAATAGCAAGCTTGGGGAAAATAGTCAACCAAATGGAGGAAAGGATCAGTAATATCGAAGACAGAAATCTAGAAATAAATCATAAAGAACAGAGAGAAACTGAAGATAGAAAAATAACGAAAGAATAATAAAAAGACCATCTGATACCATGAGGAGAGGAAACATAAGAATAGTGGGTATTCTGTAAGGACAGGAAAAAGAGCAAGGGTTAGAAAGGATTGTCAGACAAATAGGTGACAAAAATTTTCCAAATCTAAGGAATGAGGTGGAGCTTGGAATTCAAGAAGTCAAAAGAACACTGAATTATTTCAACCCAAAAACGCTTTCTCCAAGACACATTGTATTAAAATTCCAAAAGCAATGACAAAGACAGAATTCTCAGGGCAGCCAGGGAAAAGAAGGTGGTAAACTATAGAGGAGGCTCATTAGATTATCGTCATACTTCTCAGCATAAACCTTTCAAGCCAAAAAATGAATAGAATAAATATTCAAACTATTAAATGAAAGGAACTACCAGCCAAGAATAATGCATCCAGCAAAGCTCTCCTGTAGATATGAAGGAGAAATAAAGACCTTTCCAGACATACAAAAATTGAGGGTTTTATCCACTTCAAGGCCTGCATTACAGGAAATAATGAAAGGGGTCAGCTCTACTAAAACAAAATGACAAAAAAAAAATACATAATCAGGAGTAAGACAATGAGCAGGCAGATAGAAGCAGAGTATTGCTAACCTTACTCCAAACTGGACATTATAAGCTTAAATACTAAGGAGTGATTTGCTATAGCAACATACTAATGAATGTTCAACATACATAGGGACATATTGAGACAACAATGAGTGAAAAGGAGCAGCGCACTCAAAGCCCCAAATTCGAAAAGGGCAATGGACATAAGGCATGCACAGAATAAAAATGGACTACTGTATATATAAATCCTATACATATTCATAATGGTAGACACACGCCAAAGATTCAGAAAAGAAGTATATAAGATAAAACAAGAAGGACCAGTGGAAAAATCAACAAAATTGAACCAAAATACAAAAACAAACAAACAAACAGATATACAGGGACAAGGAAACAATGGAAACACTGAACTACCAAAAAGCAAAACGTGAAACGATTCTAGGGAAACCTCATATTTCAATAATTACTCTAAATGGAAATGGACTGAACTCCCCAATAAAAAGGCACAGAGTTGCAGTTTGGATAAAAACCATATGCTGCCTGCAGGACAGTGAATCATACAGCAAGAAGACATAACACTTATTAATATGTGTGCTTTCAATCATGGAGCTCCAAAATATATAAAGCAATGACTAACAGACTAAAGGGAGAAACAGACCAAACTTCATTGTAGTATGAGATCTAAATACGACACTGTCGAATATAGAGAAATCATCTGAATAGAAAATCAATCAGGAAGTTAGATCCTTAAATGAGACATTAGACAAAATGGATCTAATTGACATTTATAGAGCCTTTCTTCCCAAAACAGCTGCTTATACATTTTTTTCCCTAGTGCACATAGAACATTCTAAAGGATTGACCACTCACTGGGCCACGGAGGTAGCCTCAACTAATATAAGAGAGTTGAAATCATAGCAACCATATTCTCAGATCATAATCCTTTGAAGCTGGATATCAACTGTAAAAAGAAAGCAGGAAGAACTACAAATATGTGGAGATGAAAAAACATGCTAGTGAAGTGGATCAGAGAAGAAATAAAAAGAGACATCAAGGGAAACATAGAAACTGATGATAATGATAGTAAAACATATCAAAACTTTTGGGACATGGCAAAAGTGGTCATAAGAGGAAAGTTCATATCATTACAGGACTGCCTCAAAAATCATGAACGAGCCCAAATTAACAATCTAATGCTTAATCTTAAAAAAAATAGAAAAAGAAGAAACAAATGAATCCTAAAGTCCGCAGAAGGAGAGAAATAATCAAAATTAGAGCTGCAGTAAATGAAATTGAAAAAAAAAAAAACAATAGAAAATATAAATGCAACAAAGAGATGGTTCTTTAAGAAGGTTGACAAACCCTTAGCTAGACTCACTAAAGAAAAAAGAGAAAGGATAAAAATAGACAAAAACGGGGAGGAAAGAGGAGAAATGATGACAGACACCACAGAAATACTAAGGATCATACAAGGATACAATGAAAAAGTATATAACACTAAATTTAATAAATTGGAAGAAATGATCAAATACTTAAAAGATACCACCTTTCAAAAATGAATCAAGAACTTGAAAATCTAAGTATGTCCATTAGAAATATGGAAATTGAAACAATCAACAAAAACCTACCAAAAAGTAAAAGTACAGGACCAGATGACTTCGCCAGTGAATTCTACCAAATATTCAAAGATTAAGTGCTTATTCACCTCAAACTCTTCCAAAAAATTGAAGAAGAGGCAATACTTCCCAACTCAGTACTAGCTTGATACCAAAACCCGGTAAAGATAACACACACACACACACACACACACACACACACACAAACCAAAGACCATTATCTCTCATGAACACAGATGCAAAAATCCTAAATAAGATACTGGCAAACCAAATACAGCAACATATTAAAAAGATTATATGCCTTGATCAAGCGGGCTTCATATCAGAGGCTCAGGGATGGTTCAATATACACAAATCGATTAATGTGATAGACCACATAAACAAATTAAAAAATAAGAATCATATGATCATATCAATAGATGCAGAAAGAGCCTTCAACAAGATGCAACATTCATTTATGATCAGAGTACTTAATATTGGTATAGAAGAAGGTAACTTAACATAATAAAGGACAAAACTTCAGCCAATAATTTAATGGTGAGAAACTAAAAACCTTCCCTCTAAGATCAGGAAAAAGGCAAGCCTGTCCATTATCACCATTCTTATTCAATATAACATTGGAGGTCCTAGTGAGTGCAATCAGAAAGGAGAAAGATATAAAAGGCATCCAAATAGGAAACGAAGAATTCAAACTGTCACTATTTGTGGATGACATGATTCTGTATATAGAAACCATAAGGAATCCATAAGAACATTACTAAATAATGAGTAAATATAGTAGCGTTTCTGGATACAAAATCAGTGTTCAAAAATTTATAGCTTTCTTTTACTCCAATGTTGAAATGTCAGAAAAGGAAGTGGAAAAAATAATTCTCTTTGCAATTCTTACAAGAAGAATACAATATCTAGGAATAAATCTAATGAAACATGTGAAGGACCTGTATAATGAAAACTATGTCTCTCTTAAAAGAAGTTAAAGAAAATACTAAGAAATGGAAAGATATTCTATGATCTTGGATTGAAAGAATCAGCATAGTTAAAGCGAACTTATTACCGAAAGCATTGTACAAATTTAATGTAATCCTCATCAAAATCCCAATGGCAATTAAAAAAAAATAGAACAAAAAAACCATTAGATTTGTATGGAAGGACAAAAGACCGCAAATTTAAAAAGCTGTCCTGAGTAAAAAGAACAGGGCTAGAGTCATCACTCTGCCTCTCTTCAAATTATACTACAAAGTGACAATAATTAAAACTGCATGGCATTGACTGAAAAACAGAAACATAGACCAGTGGAACAGAATTGAGAGTTCAAAAATTAACTCGTGTTTATATGGGAAAATAATTTTAGACAAAAAAAGCTCAAAACATACAATGGAGAAGAAAATTTCTTCAAGAAATGGTTCTCAGAAACCTGGAAAGCCACCTGAAAGGAATGAATCTAGAATATTGTCTATCACCGCCCACCAAAATTAACTCAAAATGTATTAAGGACCTGAATATAAGACCTGAAACAATAAAATGCATAGAAGGAAACATGAGAACATTCCACAAGGATCTTATACTTCAAGAATACTTTATGAATTTTACCTTGAAGCCATGGGATGTAAAAGCAAAAAATAAATTAATTAGACTACATCAAATTAAAAGCTTCTGCTTAGCAAAAGAGACCATCAACAAGGTAAAGAGTCAACCATTCCAATATGAAAATATGTTTTTGAAAGCAATAAGGGCCTAATATCCAAAATATACAAAGAACTCATACGGCTCAATATCAACAACAACAAAAATATATATAATCCAGTTAAAAAAATGGGTAGAGGTCCTGAAAGAACACTTCTCTCAAGAGAACATACAAATGGCCAACAAAAATATGAAAAGATGCTCATTATCCCTAGCTATTAGGGGAATGCAAATTAAAAACACAGTGAGATACCATCTCACACCTGTTAGAATAGCTGTTATCAACAGGACAATTAATAACAAATGTTGAAGAGGATGAGGAGAAAAAGAAACCCTCATACACTGCTGGTGGGACTGTAAATTGGTACAGCTACTATGGAAGACAGTATGGACGTTCCTCAAAAAACTAAGAATGGATCTACCACATGATCCAGCAATTCCTCTACTGGGTATTGACCCTAAAGTCTTGAAAACTCACATCCGAAAAGATAATTTGCACACTGATGCTCATAGCAGCATTATTCACAGTAGCCAAGACATGGAAGCAATCGAAGTTTCCTACAATAGACAATTGGATAAAGAAGCTGTTGTACATATGTAGAATGAAATATTACTCAGCCACAAGAGGAGATAAAATACTGACATTTGCGACAACATGGATGGGCCTCAAGATAATCATTCTAAGTGAAATAGGCCAGATAGAAGAAAACCAAATGATATCACATGTATGTGGGATATAAACTTAAAAGCAACAGCTGAACTGGACAATAAACTGAGTGTCATGGGCATGGAAAGTAGGCTAGTGGTTAACCAAGTGTAGGGGGGGAGTGGAGGAAGGAGGTAGATGGGGTAAAAAGGGTCATGTATGTGTGGAGATAAAGAAATCTAAGTGTGGGAGGTGAATACACAATGTAAATATATATGTGCATTACTGTTAAAAACTGGATTTTGCGAACCAATACCATAAAATAAATAAATAAATAATTTAAATAAATACTTAGATTGATAGATAATAGATATATGTATGTAATGGTTAAAATTAAAAGAAAAAAAAGGAGCAGATCACCAAACTCAGCATATATTGTATGATCTACTTTAAAAAATAAGCAGAGTGGAAATAAAAATGATTACTAATATTCTGGATTACTGCTCTAATCCCAAAGTAAAATAATTTGAAACCAAACCATAAAATGAAGAATTGCTCAGAAGGAACTTATTCCTTCTTAAGCACATTTTCAGAATAAATATTGTATGACTCTGTATATTTACAATGATGTAATATATATATGTGTGTGTATATATATATATGTATATATATATAGTATGTGTGTATATATACATATGTGTGTGTGTCTGTGTGTGTGTGTGTGTGTGTGTAAATGGCTAGGTGGAGAGCCAGAGGAGAGAAAGAACAATTGATTGGATCATTTTAGAAACTATATAAATGTCTAACCAATCTACTATATTCTTGAAACTAATAATAAAATTAAAGAAATGCCCTGACACTTGAACTTAAGCAACATATAAAACCTAAAAGTCAGTGCTAAAAAGAAGAAAAAAATTAACTTATTTAAACTTTTAAATTTCTGTTGGATATATGAGAATGGATGCAAAGTTAAAACGTTATTAAATGAGATTGAATATTAGTAATATAAAATCTAATAACAAGTAATACTAGTTTTAATTCAGGTAATAGAAACAGCTTCTACACATCAATAAAGTAACAGTATTAAAAAGCAATTTAACAATATATATCTATTTAAAATACACATATACTTTTAACTAACAATTTCAGTTTTAGTAATGTTTGACAAGTGCTGAGGTTATATTAGCAAAGAAGTTCACTATAGAATTGTTTATAACTGCAAAAAAGTGCAAGAAACATGAATAATATTAACTAGATTATGGTACATCATTCTCATTACTATACACTTGAGATGTAAATGCTTTACATATGTTAATTCAATCAGTGCTCATGACCACCAATATAAAAGCTTCTATTATATTCTTTCATTTGTATGTAACAGGCTTAGTGAGATTAAATAGCTAGCAATAACTCACAGTGAGTTGATGGTTAACCCGTATTCTAATCTAAACACTCTGATTTCAGAATTCAGTCTTAATCACATTATTTCCTTTGTGCGTAATGCTATCTTGTTATTATATGAAAATATTGACCTATGTGTAACATGCAATAACTTTTAAAACACATTTTAATGAGATTGAATCAATCACAGACAACTATTTATATGTTAAAAATCATAGTTCACACTGATACATGTGTATATGTACATACAGAAAAGAAACAGGAAAATGTATATCAGAATATTAATGAATGTTTCCTTTGAGAAAAGTGTGGGAGGTTAACTGTAAGTGTGAGTTGCAGAATGGAGAAAAGCTCAAATTAAATGTACTTATCTGTAAAGATCACTATTGCTTGAATTTGTCCAATGAGAATATATTAATCACTAATACAAAGACATAACTTATTGTACGATTTCATGGTAACAAAATATTATTTACCTTTATAACAACATTTTAATAAGAAACTTTAAATTTAAAACCTTTTAAATATAAATTGATACATCAATGACCTTTTTAAGCAGTTCAATGTGGAAAATGGAAGTTATGAATGAACGATGGTCATTAGGTTAGAACTAATTATCTCCTAATTCTTTTAGTGAAATACATGAATGTAATAAAAATGTCTTCCCCTATTAGCTTGGTATAGAATTTCCTTGTCTTTTGAAAGAAAAAAATATATTTATTTATGGAAGGAAAAGATCATAGATGCTGTAATCCTACAAATTGATAATAGAGCTGAAATTTTCTGAGATGTCTTATTCTATTTTTGCATTTGCATAGTTTGATATTAAAAAAGATATAGAGTTGTGTTAACTAAACTTTTTATAACAATGCAGTTAGTTTTTGTATACTTATTTAAATACTTTTGGGGAATAGCTGAAAATAACTTTTATAGACACAAATTTTACTATGGATAACCTTACTGAACTTTGGTTTCAGTGTCTTCAAAGAAATGTTCTTATATGTGTAAAATATTTTAAAAAAGAAAAACATAACTTATTTAAAATAAACAATCTATTAAGATGAGGCATTTCTGACAGCAATAAATGAGCTTTCTTGTTGCTTTACATTCTAGCAAGTATTTGTAATTTTCAATATTTTAAATTTTAGTCATTCTAGTGGGTTCGTAGTTGTATCTTATTATAATTTTAATTGGAAATTCTTTAATGTCTTATAATGTTGAACATCTTTACATTTGCTTATTTATCATCCATATATCTTCTTTGTTGAGATGTTTGTTTAGGTATTTTCCCCATTTCTAAGAGAGTTGTTTGTTTTCTTGTTAAGTTTGTAGGGGGTTTTTTTGGTATATTTTGTGTACCATTCCATTATTTTATGTCTTATGTAAATATTTCTTCCAGTCTGTGGCTTGTCATTTTATTCTATCAATATCATTAACCAATCAGAATTTTTAATTTAAACAAAGACAGGTTTATTTTTTTCCCCAATGACCTGTGCTTTTGTTATCATTTCTAAAACATGGTAATCATTAAATAATTTGTTGACAATTATAAAATAAGAGCAATGATCATTAATCAATATATACATTTGTTTTTTGACTGGACTACTAAACTAATACATCAGGGCAATACAGGTGTAGATGTAGTATGTCTGTATTATGTCAGTCTCATTGTGTCCTTCTGGAAAAAAAATGAAAATATCTTGGCTAGGTGATCATTTTAAACTGATCTTTAATTAGTTGAACAAACTCACACAGGCAATCCTGATATCTGAGTTTCTATCAATCTAGAGTATATTCATTAATATCGATTCTATAGACAATTCTCCTATAAATAATATATAACAACTCTTAAGGAGTTGGTGTTCAGTTATTAATGGCATCCAGTTATAATTTGTGTATAACATTAGAATAAAGAGACTTTGTATGTTAAAACCAAATATGTTTTCATAGACCAGAACAGGAGTTGAATCTAATACAGTAAAATTTATTAGAGGTTAATTCCTACAGTTATATGAGTAATATTTATTTATATACAACGGGGTTAAAAAACCTGACTATATTGTATCTAAAAATAAGACTTTGTTAATAGGGTGCTTATTTTGCTGATTTTACATATTTTAAAGATTCCATTTGTACCAGCAGAGAAAAATGGATAAAGGCAGTTTTGCCCTCAAATAAAATCTATCGATTAGAGCTATCTAGAAATAGAATGGGCTAGTCTTGATGACTGTGTATTTAATAACACTGAAAGTATTAAAATAGAGGCTAGAAAACCATCTATTATTATACTAGTAGTAAATTCAGTCATGTAATGGAGGATTCATTTGGAAAATCATCAAGATACTTTCTGACTTTAATTGACTTGACAGTTTTTTTAAATATGCAATTAAGACTGAATTAACTAGTATTAAGAATATTAATTTGACCTGAGATTTTTGGGCCTATGCTAGAGATGAGTAAAGCTATTATCTCCCTCAATCATTTACTAGTGTATTCGAAAAGTATTTATAGGCCTGAAATTTTTTAGATATACATTGCTATGTGGAATACATTAATATAAAAAGAAATAAATAATCAGTACTTTTGCAGAGCTTGTATTATAGAGATCATAAAAATATAAAAGAAATATATAAGTAAATTAAAACAGGTGGTAATTAGTACTGTATTTATGAGGATTCTCCAGAGAAACAGAACCGAACCAGAACTAATATGATATACATCTGTATATCACATATATATATATACACACACATACATATATACATACATAGACAGAGATGGAGAAAAGTGATTTACTATAAGAAAGAAGCTCATACAATTATAGATGCTGAGAATTCTCACAATCTGCTCAGCCATTTGCAAGCTCTGAAGATATAGGATCATTGGCGAAATAATTAAGTTGGAGTCCAAGGGCCTGAGAATCAGGGAAATTAAATAGTGTAAACTTTAGTCTGAGGGCAGGAGATGATAAGATGCCCCCTCTCAAATAATGAGGCAGGAAAAAAGTAACACAATTCACCTTTCTTTGACTTTTGTTTTATTTAGACACTCTATGGATTTGATGATGCCCACATAGATTCAAATGCTAATTTGATCCAGAAACAACCTCACAGACACATGTAGAGAGTTTAATCTGAGCGCGCTATAGTCAGTCAAGTTGACACAAAAATTAATCATCACAGATCCAGCCCTTGTCAATAAGGCAAACATAGCATCATTTTAAACTATATTTACTGTCCAAATAAAGACAATAACATTATCAGAATTATATTTAACACAATACAATTATATTACATATAAGTATTAGCGCAGTTGGTCCTAACACCTTCCATGGAGAAAGAGGTATTTTTCGAGTGATAGTTCTTTCCTCTTTTATTTCCTTAAATATTAAATATTATAATATTTATAATACTTAAATATTATAACATTAAGTTAATCATACTTAAATATTATAATATAAATGCAATATATTTTATATTATAATTTTGTTAGGAGAATAAATCTTATGTCAAGTGTTCTTAACACAATAAAATACAATAAAATAAAATTTTAGCTGTGAATCTAGCAAACATTAAAAAAATTATAACACCTTTTTGTAAAGATGTAATTTTTTAAAAATACTCTACTGCAGAGCTTTCCATCCTAAAACAGCTGCTTATACATTCTTCTCTAGTGTACATGAAACATTTTGAAGGATCACCCGTATACGGGACACAGAGAAGCCTCAACAAATATAAGAGGGTTGAAATCATGCCAAACATATTCTCTGATCATAAAATAATGCTTTGAAACTAGAGGTCAACTGCTAAAAGAAATCAAGAACAACCACAAATATATGGAGATTAAACAACATACTACCGAAGAATAACTGGGCCAGAGAAGAAATAAAAACGAAGATCAAGAGATACATAGAAACAAATGATAATGATAGGACAACATATCCAACGTTTTTGGAAATGACAAAAGGAATCATAAGAGGAAATATCTTAGCATTACAGGCCTATCTCAAAAAAGCAGAAAGAGCCCAAATAAACAACCTAATGCTTCATCTTAAAAAAAAAAAAAACTAGAAAAAGAAGAACAAATGAAGCCTAAAGCAGGAGGAAAGAAATAATCAAAATTAGAGCAGAAATAAATGCAATTGAAAACAAAACAAAACAAAAAACAATAAAAAAATAAATGCAACAAAGAGCTTGTTCTTTGAGGAGGTTAATAAAATTGGCAAACTCTTGCTATATTCACTAAAGAAAAAAGAGAAATGACACAAATAAACAAAATCGTGAATGAAAGAGGGGGAGTTGTGACAGCCACAGCAGAAGTACAAAGGATCATTCAAGAATACTATGAAAAAGAACATAACACTAAATTGAATAACCTAGAAGATATGAACAAGTACTTAGAAAGATACAATTTTCCTAGATTGAATCAAGAACTGGAAAATCTAAATAGATCAATCAGCAGCATGGAAATTGAAATAATTATGAAAAACCTACCAAAAAGAAAATGTCCAGGACAAGATTGCTTTGCCAGTGCATTCTCCCAAACATTCAAAGAAGATTTAATACTTTTTCTCCCCAAACTCTCCCAAAAAATTGAAGAGGAGGCAATACTTCCCAACTCATTTTATGAGGCCACTATATAGCCTGATACCAAAATGTGGTAAAGATAACATGCACAAAAAAGAAAACTACAGACCAATATTTATCATGAACACAGATACTAGTGAACCAAATATAGCAACATATTAAAAGGATTATACACCATGACCAAGTGGGATTCATCCCTGAGACACAGGGATGGTTCAACATATGTAAATCGATTAATGTGAAACACCATATAAACAAATTAAAGAATAAGAAACATATGATCATATATTAGAGGCATAAAAAGCCTTTGACAAAATACAGCATCCATTTATGATCAAAACATTTAACAAAATCAGTATGGAAGGAAAGTAGCTTAACATAATAAAGGCCATAAATGACAGACCTTTAGCCAACATTATACTTAATGGTGAAAAACTAAAAACCTTCCCTCTAAGATCAGGAACAAGGCAAGGCTGTCTATTATCGCAGCTCTTGTTCAATATAACTGTGGAGGTCTTAGAAAGTGCAATCAGACAAGAAAAATATATAAAAGGCATCCAAATAGGAAGCGAAGAATTCAAACTGTCACTATTTGTGGATGACATGATTCTCTATGTAGAAAACCCTAAAGTCTCCACAAGAACACTACTAGAAACAATAAGCAAATACAAGAAAGTTTCTGGATACAAAATCAACGTTTAAAAATTCATAGCGTTCCTATACTCTAATACTGAAGTGTCGGGAAAAAAAATAGTGAAAAAATAATTCTTTTTGCAGTTGTAACAAAAATAATAAAATACCTAGGAATAAATCTAATGAAATAGGTGAAGGACCTGTATAATGAAAACTATAAGACCCTATTTAAAGAAATCGAAGATACAAAGAAATGAAAAGATACTCTGTGTTCTTGAAGAATCAACATAGTTAAAATGACCATATTATCTAAAGCATCATACAGATTTAATGCTATCATCATAAAAATCCTGTCAGCATTTTTTATACAAAAATAACAAAAATCATTAGATTAGTATGGAAACACAAAAGACCCCAAAAGCCAAGGCCATCCTGAGAAAAAAGAATGAGACTGAAGGCATCATTCTGCCTGACTTCAAATTATACTATAAATTAAAACAACATGGTATTGGCAGCAAAACAGACATACAGACCAGTAGAACACAATTGAGAGTCCAGAAGTAAACCCATATTTATATGGACAAATAATATTTGACAAAAAAAGCCAAAAACATACAATGGAGAAAGGAATGCTTCTTCAATAAATGATTCTGGGAAAATTGGAAAGCCGCCTGCAAAAGAATGAATCTAGACTCTTGTCTATCACCACGCACCAAAATTAACTTGAAATGGATTAAGGGCCTGAATAGAAGACCTGAAACCATAAAAGACATAGGAGAAAACAGAGGAACTAACTAAACTCAAGGACCTTGGACCAAAGAGGATTTTATTAATTTGACCTCCATATTAAGGGACATAAAAGCTAAAATAAATGAATGGGACTACATCAAAATAAAAACCTTGTGCACAGCAAAAGAATCCATCAACAAGGTAAAGAGACAACTATCTGAATGGGAACATACATTTGCAAGCAACACCTCCGATAAGGGGCTAATATCCAAAATATACAAAGACCTCATACAACTCAATAATAACTGAAAAACAAACGATCCAATCAATAAATAGATAGAGTACTTAAACAGATACTTCTTCTTAGAGGACATACAAATGGCCAACAAATATATGAAAGGATGTTTAACGTCGCTAGCTATTAGGGAAATGCAAATCAAAACCACAATGAGATTCCATGTCACATCTGTTAGAATAGCTGTGATCAACAAGACATGTAATAACAAGTGTTGGAGAGGATGCGGAGAGAAAGGAACCCTCATACACTGCTGGCGGGACTGAAAATTGGTACAACCGCTATGAAAAATGGTATGAAGTTTCCTCAGAAAACTAAGAACTGATCTACCATATGATCCAGCAATACCTCTACTGGGTATTTTATCCCAAAAACTTGAAAATCCATATCTATCTGAAAAAATATCTGCACACTGATGTTCATAGCAGTGTTATTCATGGTGGCCAGGACATGGATGCAACCGAAGTGTTCTATGATATATGATTGGTTAAAGAACTTTGGTACATATATACAATTAAATATTACTGAACCATAAGAAGAGTTGAAATACTGTCATTTGCGACAACACGGATGGACCTTGAGATAATCATGCCAGGCGAAATAAGCCAGACAGAAAAAATTGATAATCACATGATATCACTTATATGTAGATATAAATCTAAAAACAACAAATGAACAGGACTAACAAACAGAGACTCATGGACATGGACTATAGACTAGTGGTTACCAGAGGGTAAGTGTTGGGGGAAGGAGAGAAGTAGACTGGGTAAAGTGCATCAAATATGTGGTGACAGAAAGAAATCTAACTATGGGAGGTGAACATACAATGTGTGTGTGTGTGTGTGTGTGTGTGTGTATTACTGTAAAAGTGTTTAGCTGAAACTTATTGGATTTCGTCAACCAATGTCACCATAAAAATAAATAAATTAATTTAAAAAATAGGAATAAAATGGTAATTACTACATATTTATCAATAAGTACCTCAGCTGGAATATAATTACATGCTACAACGAAAAGATGGGGTGGCTGAATGGATTAGAGAATATTTTGAGGGCTGCTAGATGGGAGAATGGTGAAAAGCACAAAGGAATTAAGAATTATAAATGGATAGATACAAAATAGGCATGGAGTTATAAAATGTAGCAAAAGGAAAATAGTAATGTAATAAATCTGTAAGAGGGAAGAGGGGTAGATTTAGTGGAGTGATCACTTTGTGAGTTATATCGATCTCTAGTCACTATGCTATACAACTGAAACAAATATATTATTCTTTGCCAACTATAAATGAACAAAAATTTCATTGAATTGTACAACTTAAACATAAAAAATTAATTGTCTATTATACTTCATTAAAGTTGGGAAAAATGTGAAGTGTATGTGCTGTCAAATACTCTTGTGGGAATGTATTTGGTATGACTTTTTGAAAATCATTATAATAATTAAAATACAGTATTATGTTAGTTTCGGATGTGTAACACAATGATTCGATATATGCTTATTTTGCAAAATGATCACCGCAATAATTCTAGTTAATGTCCATCACCACAAATAGCTACAATTTTTTCTTATGACGAGAACTTCATCTTTTCACCATTGAATATGAATATCAGCTGTGAGCTTATTATATAAAGTCTTTATTATGTTGAGATACATTTCCTCTATATCCATTCTTGAGATTTTATCACAAATGGATGTTGAATTTTGTCAAATGTTTTTTCTCCTATAAGATAATTGTATAAATTTTATTCTTTATTTTGTTAATGTGATGTATAACACTGATTGATTTATGGATGTTGAACCATCTTTGCATCCCTTGAATAAATCACACTTGATGAAAAAAAAGTTTTATACTTTAAAATTCACATCAGAGGATTTAGTAAATTTAAGCATTCTAATAAAGAAGTTAATTGAGTCAATTACCTTGTTTTTAAACTTGTTTGTATCCCATTCTTACTTTCAGATTAAAGAGGTATAATTAAATAATGTAGTTACAAATCCTCTGGGCTATCTATTCCCATAGACTTTCAAAATGTATTCAAGACAAAAGACTGCCAAAGCAATTATAACTTGTTATTAAACTCCATGAGAGCAGAAAGCATTCTTTGTTGTTAAACACTTTATATTCGTTTTTAGCATAATGTTGTTGAATGATA
This sequence comes from Rousettus aegyptiacus, assembly GCF_014176215.1. Taxonomy (NCBI): domain Eukaryota; kingdom Metazoa; phylum Chordata; class Mammalia; order Chiroptera; family Pteropodidae; genus Rousettus; species Rousettus aegyptiacus. The sequence continues at coordinate 80,423,768 of NW_023416312.1, read as the reverse complement.
AGCATGGAGAGATCCTGTGATATCTGTTTCCTAATGTCCGTAATAACCGTTTTCCAGTGTTTTATATATTTTTTTCTATAGTTCCTGAGTCAATCAACATTCAAAGGGATTGTAAGATGTTATTATTTCCTCATGACTATAAACAGACATATTTTTATATCAATTTAAAATCAGCCACCACTGTGGAAAATATCTATCACCACTTTGATTATGGGACAATTGAGCCCCAGTTAGAATTAGTAATTTCCTTAATGCCACATAGGTAGAGTTCAGTTTTAAAATCAGTCAATCTGGAGCTCCTGTTAACCAAATTAGTTATTATTCTAACTCAGTCTTCTGAATAAATTACATATATAGTTATCAGGTGTCCTTTTGACAGCTAGAAAAGTATTTAAGGTAGTTTAACTCTTTCTGATATACTCAATATTCGGATTTCAAACTGGAAGAAATTATTACATAATATCACTATCAAAAAAGTAAGCAGGAGATTTAAATCTGCATTTGAAATTGTGAAAAAGGTAAGCATCATTGTTCCCAAGCTAAAAACACTCATTTGTTCAATAAAAATGTATTAATCTTGGCACTGTTTTAGTAGCCGATAATAATATACATAGAAATGTTTTATACTAATTTAATCAGTAAAAAAAAATCTCTAAATCACATAGTTGTTTCTTGTAGAGTCAAAAGCAAATGTGATTTACGCATTTTTACAGGGTAAACAAAGACTCGATTACCTTTGTGTTCTCCAAAACTGAGCTTTTATTAGCTCACTAATAAAAGCTCTGTAAATATTAATTTTAATTAAAAGGCAGTTTAAGAAAAATGTTAATTTTCAGTGTATATTCTTTGATTTACTGAGAAAAACTAAGGCTGGCATTTTTTCTCTAAAAAATATGATTTATTATTTTTTAAATGACAAGTGATGACAAATTATCTGACATACCCCTGGGTGACTATTTTACTTAAAGTGGTAAAAGTGTACCATAAAAGAGGGTTGTATAAGAATATCTTGTATTTAAGATATGTCATATATAAGATTTTTCTTATATTTCTCCTCCATTTTTTTTATCCAGAGCACTATGTTCTCTAGAAACCCACTCTTTTCTTCACACAGGTTTATTTGTGCACATTTTATTTATTAACTTGGTTACATAAGTGCATGGCTATTTTTCTCACATCTAAATTGCTAATTTACTGTTCGTGAGCTATTGATAGTAGTGTAAATGGAATTGTTCTAATTGTTTACAAGAATTAAACCATTAAATAAGTCTAGGAATTAATCATAGAATGCACAGATGGTTTCTTCTCAAGTATAAATACAGGCATTTATTAACTAAAAAATTCAGCCCTCTTCCATATTATGGTGGAAAAGGTTGAATGTTAAGTAAGAATGACTTTTTTTCAGAATGGTAGTTAACATTTAGATATACTATTAAATCCTTCCGGTAGAATTATTTTGGACTGAGAAACTAAATAAAAAAGTTATTTTTCTGTGTCAGCATTGTCGGGCTAATATATCTCTATCTCTATCTCTATCTCTATCTCTATCTCTATCTCTATCTCTATCTCTATCTCTATCTCTATCTCTATCTCTACCTCTATCTATCTATCTATCTATCTATCTATCTATCTATCTATCTATCTATCTATCTATCTTTATCTATAGACATATCTATAGATATATTTACAATGGATGCTAATTTGAAACTTAGCCTTTGAGTGTGTTATAATAGCAAGTGATTAATGGAAATGAAGTGAATAACATAGGGAAACACATCAATTCATAATTTACCATCATATTTATAGCATTTTAGAGTTTAAATGGAAATGTCTACTTCAAACCCAAATTTATGTTATTAAAACTATCTGATGTTCCGAGAAGAGATTCACCCAAAGTAATATGTAGCTAGGACTTTTGATTTACAGTCTAGGATTTTCCCATTAATCTATACTGAGTGTTTCCTTTGTCTTTAGCTACTTATAAAATGTCAAAATCACCATCTCTTTCAAATCTTTAGAAAATGTCTGTGATTAACCCACTGTGCTAGGGTGAAAAACAGTTTCTCACACAGGAATTTACACCTCATTGGCAGTTTCCAGTGGGAGTCCAAGTGAATTTGAATAAAGAAAGAAAACATAAAGAACAAGAAATTGAAAAATGTAGAACCAGAATCACTCTTAGAAAGGGCTACTTGAAAAATGTGGTAACTAATTCAGACAAATTGGTGTAAAAAAATATAGAAGAATGATTGAGGCTGCCAGAAAATTGATTGAGAATTTTTGAATAAAGCATATACTAATGAAGAAAGGTAAAGTATATTCACTTTTAATTAAAAGTCAGATATATTCCAATTATATTTTTATTAGTCTACTATTATTTATTTCCCTCAATATTGTGACATCAAGACTCTTGCAAAAAATTCAAGTTTTGAAAACTTACCTATAATAATGAAAAATCCAATGAGATAGCTCTACCGGAGAATTTTTTATTTGCTTATTTTGATTGTTTTTTATTTATGGTTTAAATTATTAAAATTTATTCTTTAAAAATAATTCAATGTTTTGCAACAATAGTTCACAGACCAAAAAAGCATTGCATGTCTCTAATTTTCATTCCTGGCATCAGCAGGACCAAATAAACACAAATCAAATATCCTTTATATAAAATGTGTTGCCAAATGCTGTTCCAAATTATTCCCCAAACATCAAAGGGACAAATATACAGATTCCAAGATACAGAACACATTAACAAACCAAAAAAGTATTTAAAAAAATATCAAATGTAAGATATTTTAAACTTTAAACTGTTTAGGAATGAAAGTGTAATTTAATATAATCACAAGAAAGCACTATCCTTTCTGGAATATTAAATTCTTTTTAAGTCACATAAATATATAATAACATTTACTTTGCTTGACTTCAATGAGGATGGCAAGTAACTAGATTTCAAGATAATAAAATTAAAATTAAATATTTTGACAGAAAGCTTTTTAATATTTATTTTATTGCCTGATATTCCAATTAATGAGACAATTCACATAATCTAACCACGTCTGAATAACTCAAAATACATATTAAATACATCTTTTATTGTACTATATAAGAGTACAATATGGCTATCTTTTAGCTATTCTATTCCTCGAAGTCACATTTTGAGCTGTTATTTCTCCTGAAACCATTATAAATGCCTTTAACAATTCCCCTAGTTTCTTCTTGTTTTACTTCTAATCTTTACTGGACCAGGGAACCAGATGATCGATCTTTAGGTTAAAGCAAAGTCAACACATCTCTAATTGAGAAAAAGGCATACTTCAAGGCTAGGATTTTTGTGACTATGATTATAGAAAATAAAAACTTAATCCTTATTTTTAGATTGTGTTTATATTCTAGAGGGATAACGTTTTATTTTAATTTTGTTTGAACATTTATATAAGATTTTCTTTATAAATTTGTATATTAGTTTTATTTAAATCGAAACAAGTATGATACTCATAAAAGTGTTCATTTAAAAACTTTACAATGTAAAAGACAAGTTACGTTGTTAACGTTTGAGGAAAAAAGTTTAATGATAACTTTTTTACCTTTAAAAGAAAGAATTATCCTTCAAGGTTGATTGGATATAATTGGCCATCATGTAACTCTCTTGACAAATAGTTCTTTCAGGCAGTGTGGCTGTTAATAGATATTCAATTGCATACTTTTGGTTTTCAAATGACCAAAACCATTATTATTTATCACATCAATAGATATACAGGTATATTTTAAATACATGGATTAAATCTTATTTTTTAAAGGTAAGTTTCGCTTTGAAATTAATTTGTATTATAATTATTTTTAATTTTTATTAATCGTAATTTAATTCTTTCTAATCGAATAATGATGATTGCTCTCTAATAAAAAAAATTACCAGATGCAATCTCTATTATCCAACTGCAAAAAGATTGTTTCAATTAATTTCAATACAGGACAGAGCAAATTTTTCCAAGTGGTGGAGGTGGTGGGGGGAGACTAAGCCCTACATTACAGAAGAAGATGGTTCTTGGAAGATAGTGTAGAAACAATTCAACACACATGCCAAAGTTAGAGTCAAAAGGAAAGTTTATTGGAGAAGGAGTAACAATCCATAGACATAGTGTGGTCTCTTCTCTGAGGCAGAGAGTGAGAAAGCCTAAGAGAAACTCAGAGTGAAAGAGACGATATAGATGAGAATATTGAGAGAAGTAGAGTAAAGACACAGAGAGTAAAGGCACTGAGAGAGACAGAGTAAAAACAGTGAGGGAGAAATATTGTATTTTGTGTGAACCAGCCACTTAAAAGCTGTTTTTCCTGTTTCCTCTTCACAAGTGTGGTAAATTGGTTGTTAGCAATCTCAACAGAAATCTTCCTTTGCTCTGCAGGTGTCCTCATATCCTGGGTACAGAGTTGATCAGCATATTGCAGTCTCTGAAATGTAGTTAGATTTACTGCTTTAATCCTCTTGCCTCCTCCTCACATTAATTTAATAAAACTAGTAATAAAGTTTTTATATTTTTAAATAAAAGTGTATTTCAACAATCAAATATCTAGGATTTGAAATGTGTTTACTATATCTAGGGTGGTCTAAGTACAAAGTCAAAGAACTTGAATTGTTGGTATTTCTATAATCTCATTTTATTGATCACATAGGATCTCTTTGCAAAATTATATTCAAATCTATGAACACATCCTCAATGAAAAATATTGTTACACTGAGTTTAACTTTTTGTTTTACATTTTCTATTATTTATAGAAAATGGTAAGGGTCTATTTTCTATTTATTAAACTCTCATTGGAAATACACTAATGTAACACAGAATCAGAAACAAGCTAAAACAAAATTGGAACTGGGGCAGGAAACTAAACAAAGATATGATCAGATGTTTTTCAATAAAAGAGAGGTTTTATGTCTGAGGCACCCAAGTAACTGAGATAAACTTTTTTTGTTGTTAAAGGAGAGTGAAATGCGAATGACAGCTTAAACACTGTAATACGTCATTTGACTCATAGGTTTTAAAAGAATTTCAGTTGGAATATCCAGAAAAATGAGCAAAAGTTTTATTGTCAAGTTTTTATTTAACAATTTGAACAAATATCTTTGTTTTCTACTTAAAATATTTGTGTCAATGGCATGTGGAGTGCCTTTATGTATTGTCCAATTATATTAATAAAATTATTTATTTTTAAAGTATTGTCTCTGTACTATCTTACTTGAAATACATAACCATCTACTCCCTTGGTTTTAAAACTGTAAAATTCAACTGGGTTTATATGGCTAGTTTGGTTCATTAGCAACTTTCCTCTAAAATTTAGGTAACAGGCTTTAAGTTTTAAATAGAACACATTTATGACTTCTTTGGACAGTGTTGTAATGTATGAGCTACAAGATAGAGAAAAGCAGATTCCATTTTCAGAAATAGAGCTCCTCATATTTATTATTCTAAATTTTAAAGTGGAAATCTGCTTTTATTTAAAAAAAATAATTCCAATCTTATACTCATTAAATGAATATTCCAATTATTTTTCTAAATTATACGTATATGTTTGAGGGACACAAATTTTTATATATAATTTATATATACACAATATTATGAGCTAAATTTTGTTTCCCCAGATTTATACTTTGATTTCCTAATTCTTAATACCCAAGAATGTGACTATATTTGGAGACAAGGCCTTTAAAATGGTAATATAGATTAAATGAAGTCATATGTGTAGGCCTTAATTTAATCTCACTGGTATTATCATAAAAAGATGAAATTAGAGATGTAAAGAGGCACAACAAATGCATGAGCACAGAAGAAAGGCAATGTGAGGATGCAGTGAGAAGCAAGCAAAGGAGAAAGGCCTCAGAAGAAATTAAACATCCAGAATTGTGAAAAATTAATTTATGTGGTTTAAGACAACCAGTCCAGCAATGTTAACAAATTAAAATATACATATACATTTGATCACTATACACTATTCTGTATTTCCTTGCGAAGCAATAATATAATATTTAAATTTTTTAACTCTTTTGTGTTATTAAAGACAGTTTTCATTGACATAAGGTCTTTTGAAGGCAATGTATAATATCTGGATATATATATATATATATATATATATATATATAGTAATTCAACTCCTGGGTACATACCAACAAAAAGCAGTTGCACATGCATAAGAAGACATTTATACACTGTAATGGCAAAAAACAATAAAAGCAATCTAAATGCCCATCAGTAAAGGTACCTATAAGAATATTATAATATATGAATACAATGGAATACTTACTATATATGTGAAAATGAATGAAATAGGTTTGTATGCCTAAAAGTTAATATATAAGGATAAATTATTATGTGAAAAAACAAATTGCACAATGATAGAAGCAATATGTCATTAATATATATTTAAAACATGTAAATACTAAAACTACTATATATACATATAAAGACATGTAACAAAATATTAAACCACATTGTAATATGCTCTGATAAAGTTTGGAGGAGAATTAAACTGAGGAAAAAATGATGTTTTCCATGTTAAATACGTATATACCACAAAATAATAAATAAAAAATTTTTCACAAATATAGAATAATTTTGTTAATTGTGAAAAGTGATATCATGGGTGTTTGTTGCAGTTGCTAATGTATTGTTTCTAAAATTTTTAGTAAATATAAGTGGAAAGTAAACCCTAACAAAATATGACATTGTGAACTTTTATAATTTTGTTACATTTTAAATTAAAGTTGACAATCAGTATTAAATTAGTTTTAGGTACACAACATAAAAATAGTGATTAGACATTTGTATAAATTACAAGTAATCATCCTGATAATCTAGTACCCATCTGACATCATACATAGTTATTACAATATTATTGACTATATTCTTTGTTATACTTTACATGCCCATGACTATTTTGTAACTATCACTTTGTACTTTTTAATTCCTTCTCCATTTTCACCCAATCCCCAAAACCCCTCTCATCAAGAAAACATTTCAATGTTTTCTTTATAAGTTTGCTTCTTTTTTTGTTTTTCTTATTTTGTTTTTTAGAGTCCACAGCAAAGTAAAATCATATGATATACTCATTTTTCTGTCTAATATACTCTGCTTAACACCATGCACTCTAGGTCCAACTGCATTGTTGTAGATGACAAGATTTTTTGTTATTTACATTCCACATGTAAGTGAAATCATATGGCATTTATCTTTCTCATCTGACTTACTCCACTCAGCACAATACTTTCTGAGTCCATCGATATTGTTGCAGATGGCAAGATTTCATTAATTTTTATGGCTGAGTACTATTCCGTTTTATATGTGTATATATATATATATACATATATATGTATATATATACACATATATACGTATATATATGTGTGTGTATATATACATATATATGTATATATATATATATATATATATATATATATATATATCACCTCATCTTTATCCATTCATCCATTAATGGACATCCAGGTTGCCACTATATCTTGGCTATTGTAAATAAAGCGGAAATGAACATATGGACTCACATGTCCCTTAGAAGTAGTATTTTGGATTTTTTCAAATAAATACCCAGAAGTGAGATAACTGGATCCTTTTGTCTCTTGCTACAGCTTTTGTTTTATAACCTATTTTGTCTGGTATAAGTATTGTTATCCCAACTATTTTGTGTTTCCATTTTTATTAAACATATTTTCTCCTCTCTTTACTTTCAGTCTGTGTGTGTCTTTCAAGCTGAAGATAGTCATCAGTAGGCAGCATATGAAAAATATCTTGTTTTCTTATCTATTCAACCACACTATATCTTTTGATTGAAGCACTTAATCTATTTACATTTCAAATAATTGTTGATAAATCTGTTGTTATTGCCATTTTATTCTTCACTTTTTTTTCTTCTTAAAATCCTCTAACATTTCTTCTTGTAATACTTATTTTGGTTGCTGAACTACTTTAGCTTTTTCTTATCTGAGAGGTTCTCTGTCCTTTAATTTCAAATAATAGCTTTGCTGGGTAGAATAATTTTGGTTGTAGGTTCTTGATTTTCATCACTTTGAATATTTCCTGCCAAGTACATCTGAACTTCAAAGTTTCTGTTGAGAAATCAACTAACAGTCTAATGGGGTCTCCCTCATGGGTAACTAACTTATTTTCTCTTGCTGCTTTTAAGATTCTCACACTGTCTTTAAACTTGTGAATTTTAATTATTATGTGTACTGGCATGGGCCTCTTTGGGTTCATGTTGTTGAGAAACTGAACTTCTGGGAATTATGTCTATTTTCTTCACCAGGTCAAGGGTTTCCTATCATTATTTCTTTAAATTAAATTTCAATTATCTTTCTCTCTTCTCCTTCAGGTATCCCTGTGATGTAAAATATTTGTATTATTGATGTTGGCCCAGAGTCTCCTTAAACTATCTTCGTTTTTTTTTCTTATTACCATTTTGACTGGACATTTTTTGATTCCTTTCCTTCTAAATTGCTAATCCGAATCCTCTGCTTTATTTATTGTACTATTCATTTCCTATAATGTATTCTTTTTTAGGGTATAAAATTTATTACACATACAGAATATTGCCACTACTGAATGCAGACAGGCTAGGACACAATGATAATGGGATGAAGAACCACTAGCTCTTTGGATAGTGAAGAGTTTGGGGTGGCTTGGAGATACATGTCATGAGCACTGGTCAGTCAGATGGAAGAACACATATCAGACGCCACAGGACAGCGGGACATCCAGTGATTGCTTTGTGGCCACTGATATGGGGCTTCCAAGGATGCCACATCCAGGAGCAAGACACTGAAGCAAAGGGACTTCCTAAGGTGGCCCAGGCTTGCCTCTGAAGTCACAGCAACACTATTTTAAGCAATGTGTTTAAATGGATGATTTCCACAAACTATACACGAAGTTTCTAACCATCATAATTCAGTGAAGTACAAAACATTAAGTTGTAGGATGTGGGAAGAGAAGGCAGTACCAATGGTGGCACCTTCCAATATCCTGGTTGGTCTGGCGGGAGGGGGTGAGAGAAGGCTTCTTTTTAAACCAAACTCCTCATTGCAATGTACAAAAGATTTACTCTGATTGATATGAAATTGTATTGAAAACAGAATGAACTAAAAAAGCAAATAATACACTATGTTGGATGAAAGTGGAAGAAAAGAATGAGTCCTTCAAAGCAGGAAAAGAGACAGTTGGAGGAAGGTTCTATAGCTGTGACCCCAGGTGGTCACTCACACTGGTCCATTTTTACTTTTGGTAGTCTCAGGAAAGTCCAATTTTTCTTCTCTTTCATCTCCTTTGTATTTGCTTGGAAATTTTGTCAGCTGTCCACATGACCATCTTGACTTTCCTCAAAGTTTTTCTGCCACTCCATTTCCCATTTGTCTTTTTCTTGAGCTTCAATCTCTTCTTCCCTTTGTTGCTTCCTTTCATGAATCTCTTTGGCTTCTTTCTTTTAATTTAATTTCCAGGTCAGCAGAGTTTCATAGTCTGTTTGTATACTGCTTGTTTGAACATTTCTGGATCATCCTACTCCACATATGTAGGTTTTCCTTCCTTCTGTAGTTGCTTTTTTCTCTCTTTCACAGTGTGTTCCACGTATTCTTTCCCTGCCTGAATTACATCCAGGGCCCTCTTCTTTTGTTCCTGATCCAGTAGCAACTTGTAAGCTTTGTCCACAGCTTAGAAACTCTTTTGTGCTTTGTAAGCATCATCTTGATTTGCCAGGATGCACCAGTATGGACAACTGCTGAAACCTTATTGTTATGTCTTCATCCGTCACTATTTGAAGGATCTCAAATGGGTTCAAATTAAAGTAGGAGGAATCAGGACGGGTCAATCTTTCCATCTGATTTTTGGATGTTAGAACCGAATCTTTCTTCTCTATTTATTTCACCTCACTGTAGAAAGTTGTAAATGCCTCCTCCATGCTGCTGCCATCCAAAGTCCCACTTTCTCCTGGAGCCATCATTTCCCCGGCCTAGCCACTATGTGATCTCAGCGTAGTCTTAATTTCAGTTATTGTATTCTTTGTTTCTGTTTCTTTTTTGTTTTCTATACCCATTTTTGTTTCCTATGACTTTGTTGAGATTCTTACAGAGTTCATTTACTCTTCTCCTAATTTCATTGAATACCACTGAACACTGGTTATGAGTGTTTTAAACTCTGCATCTGGTAGATTGTTTTCATTCATTCATTTATTTATTTAGTGCTTTGTTCTATGTTTTTATTTTGGATATGTTTCTTTGCCTACCTGCTTTGGCTGCCTCTCTGTGTCTGTTTCTATGTATTAGGCAGAACTGCTATGTCTCCCAGTTTTAGTAGAGTGTCCTTAGGTAGTAGTTGTTCTGTGGTGCCCAATGACACTGTCTTACTGGTCACCTGAGCTAGGTATTTCAGGTGTATTCCTTTTATGGTTTGTATTTGTCTTCCTGTTGTATTTGAGTCATGGCTGCTATTTGATCCTCTGGTTGATTTGTTGTGAGAATTGGCCTTGACTACAATGGAGGAGCTGTTGTGCAAGGAATGACCTTATGAAGCAGAATTTGCTTTAGCAGGGTTTTAGCACCTGCCTAGTCTGCCCTTTGAGTATGTTTTTGTGGGGGGGGGCAGGGCTATCTTTGAGTGGTGCTCTGATGTGGTCTAAAGCTGGAACCTCTTGGGAGGAACTCTGTTGCAGGTCATGGTCAGCTGTTTCCTGTGCCCTTCCCAGGATTACTTAGTATGAGGTAAAAATTGATCTTCAGAGAGTTGACACTTGTGATGGGTTTGGAATTGCCTAGCAGAGGCTATTCTGCATATAAATACTGGCTATCACTACTAATAGGCTTGTGACTGCTTAGCAATAGGTTCAGAGCATGCTAAGGCTAGACACTGCTTTTTTAGGTTTCACGAACTTTGAAAGAGTTTTGGAAAGTTTGCAGCATGAGCCAAGACAGGCTGTTTGTGTGAAAAAGCCACTGGCAATGAGTTGGATTAGCCCCAAAGTAGAGGAAGTGTCCCAGGGAATCAGGGTAGAGCAAATGATGTTAGCTAAGTTGATGGATACTCAAATATGGCATCTGTTTGCATCTGCAGGCTGAGTTGGAGGTGGGCTCAACAAAGAAACAATGCTTTCTATCACCATTTCTTTCTAGGAGTAAACTGCTGCTCTAGCTTTCTCCCTGAAGCCAGACAATTCAGTTTCTCCCCATATGTGTTTGGCACTTTCTTAGATGCTTTTCTAGGGCTATAGCTCAGAGTGAGTGAGTTCATCAGTGAGTAGGTTAATGTTCAGGCCCTTTTAAAGAAATGTCTAGGACTCTAACAGCCCTCCATCTCACTCTGCCACAATCACCACTGGTTTTCACAGCCAGATGTTATGCGGACTTCTTTTCTCAGTACTTCAATGCTCAACTGGAAAGCCTGGTGTGAGACTGAGACTTGTCACTTTTCAGGGTTGATTTCCAAGATATCTTTCTTCTTTTTCTTTTTTTAAAATTATTTATTTATTTTTCCTATTTATTTTTATTATGATGACTTTGGTTAACGAAATCCAGTATGTTTTAAATGTACAATTCAACAGTAAGACATATGTATTGCGTTGTGTGCTCACCGTCCATGATTAGATTTCTTTCTGTCTCCACATATTGCCCTCTTGTTTCTTAAGCATAACTCATTTCTGTGATACCAGAATGTTACATATCACCACCCCTTCTATCACTTTCAATGTGACTACTTCTGTATATCCCTAGTTATAAGAATTCTATTCAGCTAGTCTTCAGGTGATTCTTAATGATGGTTGTTCTGCAGTTTAGTTGTAATTTTTTATGTGGTTGTTAGAGGGAGCAAGCACAACATTTACCTACTCTGTCATCTTAACTAGAGGAGCTGCATTATCCACATATGCATGTTTAAAAGCACTGAAAGTTTTTACATTGCTACTAAAAACTAAGATCTAATTGGAGAAAATTGAAGCTTTTAATTTTCAGTTTGTGTGACTCTGTTCTAGACATTTTTTGCTATTAAAAACCAGTTGGTATCAATTAAAAATAATTTAAAATGAGAAAGGTAAGTATGACAGTTCTTAACATTGAATGCACATTAATCAGAACATTTTCTGATATTTCTTTTTGTTATATTTGTCATTTCAAGAAAATAATATATTTTTTTCTCTTTTTAAAACTTATTTCTAGTCTAGTCTCTTCTCTGAGTATGAAGACAAGCCTGCTGAATTGTATAGACAGGAATCAATTGTTGAGTAGAAGGAAGAGTTCTACTGGGAATTTCACAACTAGTTTCTACTAGGTAAGCATATGACCTAAATTTCTTATGGATAAAATTAATGCAGATAATACAATAAACCTTTCCTGAATTTTAAAATCAAAGATGATTTAGCTTAAAAAGCAAGATTTGCAATCTATTTTAAAGTAAGGCGTTATAGTAGTAATTTACCAACCTTTACAAAATCAATAGTCATTTCTAGCTTATGCAGTTCTCCCAAACCTTGAATTTTTGACATTTTTGCAAAATTATCTTCTAGCATTTCTGTAGTAATTCACACTGATTGCAAAGCACTTGATCAGAGACAAAGCAATTAACTCCAAGCCCTGATGCTGCTAAGGTCAGCAAATAAGCCAGTTATGGTTTCATTTTTAAAATGTTTTGCACCAGCGAATTTTCGTTCTTGAACTTAGAAATCATCTTCATACCAGTCTTGGCTAAACTATCTAAACTAACTTCATTATCTTAAATGTTAATAATTGCATTTCAATACTAGGTTTCATTAAAATAACTCTAGACACTTAACACACATCAATTAAAGTATAGCATGCCCCTGTGAAGCAGGTTATATCCTCTGTGACACAGTGTCATAACTGACTAAAGGTCATGGAACAAATTAACAACCAAGTAGTAGAATACCACAGTTCAAACTAAATCCTTGTTTTCTCTCTTAATTTTATATTCGGTTTCTTAAATATTATTTGCATTTCATTCACTTTTAATTATAAATGAAGCAGAAATTCAATACTTCAAATACGATGAATTTAAAATATATAATTATAGGTAGCTTAACCAATTTGTGTCTACACAAGATTAATTTATGTCACAATTTTTAAATATCGTTTGGATTCTATACTTCCTACTCCTGACAAATCATTATTACAAACCACTTGAATTTAAATATTAATACTGATATTTATTCTTATGTATAATTCTCTCATTAAATTTTTGAGTAAAATTATACTCCGTATATGTTAAAGTACTATTTCTACTTCCTATAGAAGCTATGCCACTACTCATAATTACACATAGTCAATAGATGATCACTGTCATACCCTCGCAAGAACTATAATAAATAGTTAACAAAGAAATAATTGCTTCCTGATATAATGTTTTGTAGTATCTATCAAGAAAGTATCTCACTTGGACAGGCATTTTATTATGGAACACTAAAGGAGGGTTTGAAGAAACTCATCTGGAAAAAGCTTGGCAAAGGGAAACTAAAATGATAAAATGATTGGTTAGACAAACATACCCAGGCAACAACATTAGGACTTGTGAATCTAGGAAGATGCAAGGCGTGAGAGATATAGTAAAATTTTATAAAGCCAAGAAGTGTGTGACAAAAGATGTTTAGGTCCTTGAAAAAAGACCCTAATGTTTCTTTAATTTTAAAACAGGGAGTTTATCACCATGGAAATATCTATTTAAACAGCAGTTTTTATGAGGTAATGAATGCATTAATACCCCAAAATGACACAAGCAGAAAGTATAATTATTAAAAAATATTTTTAGCTACATTCCATAATTATAGTTGAAATTTATATATAACTTATTGGATTACAGGTATTTCGGAGAAACAAACACATGGTAAAAGTTATTGCACCTTTTAAACAAAAGTTATCTGTGTTGTTTATGGAACTTATATCTTGGACACTCAATATTGAATATGTATTTAATTTGCACAAATGATTATAATATATAGACCATTTAACTCTTTAAATAAATTACTTGGTTACTGAATATGCTGAGGCAAAGATGTACAATTTTCCCTAACAATTCATGGTCTGTTTTGTCATCCATCCTCTCAAATTCTATGTCACATTTTTGTTATATGCGAGGATGTTATACATATTTAGCGGTTAAATATCGGAGCTCTGCCTATGGTTAAAGAGACTTCTAAAGATTTGTATATTTATTCAGTTTAAATTCCTGCTTAATTAAATGAAATATTCTGCATAATTTACCTTTCTTTTTTTTAAAGTTTTCCTTATGCCGTAGGTATTTTTTGTTTTAATCTTTTCATTAACCACCCCCCACACACAAAATCAGTGAAGAAAAGGGGTACATACATGTCAGTATGAAAATTTAAAGGGATAAAAAACATTAATGCACAATATGATATTCATATGTAATGTGTAGATGACAACAATAAAGATGACATGATTTAGTTCTTAAAAGCCCATTTCAGCAAAGATGGTTTTCTTCATATTTAATCATTTTAGGAGAACCTAGGTGAAATGTACGTGAAAAGCTCTAAACTCTATCATTCTCTCCTCATCAGCACCAGGCATTTTGAAAATTACCCATTTATTATTTACTAATTACGGACATGATTAGTATTGGTAAGTGATTGACAATACATACTAAATTTATGTCCTTTTGAATATCATATGGCAAGCACTGACTCACATCTTGTGGGCCAGCAAATATAATGAAATGATGAAGAAACTCTAAAACTAAATTCTAAAATAAAAATAAACATTATATGCATCATATTTTAGCTCTGTTTATTTAAAACAGAACTAACTAAACACCCAGTAATATTATATATATTTTTTAATATTAGTTTGTGGTGAGGCCACATATAAAAAAGTGTGGGCAGAGTAAAGGACATGGGGGAGTAGAGATGAAAAACAAAGCCTGCTGCTAATTTCAAATGATTTAATTTAACTATATTTCTATATTAGTGTTGGATAATTACTTTATAAAGGCCAAGGAAAGCAAAATATATGTATATCGAGAAGAGCTACCTATTAATGTAAAGGAATGTTAATTGAATTCCCTCATTCTTCAATAAGACCAAACAATATCATACAGTATATCGTAGCTTCATGTAAAGATAAAATGACATAAATGAAAAGCTATTGAACTGATAGAACTGAAAAATTAACTCAGAATTGCTTCTTTGACTCCATTTAAGTATCTTTTAAGTAGGAAATAGAGAAACTGTAAACATAACAGGTCATTTTGCTGACAGGAATTGTTACAAAAATATCAAATAAAATTACAATCTCTAATTTATTGCTAATAACATGACATATCTTTTAAAATAAAATATAAAAACACAAAGGTGTGAAATGACTCCTTGAACTTTTGGGAAAAGTTGCAATAATTGAAGCAGTAAATTTGCAAACCAACAAGACTCATTTTGTTGCCTCTAACAAAAATACTGCTGAGATTTCTACCAGCTACCCATTTTGAAGGACATCTGAGACTTGATTAAATTATTTAAACACACACACACACACACACACACACACTCTCTCTCTCTCTCTCTCTCTCTCTCTCTCTCTCTCTCTCTCTCTCTCTCTCTCTCTCTCTCGGGAAGTCGGGGACCAGGAAAGTGTAATGCTTAGAATTAATGTACTAAAATAAGAAGAGCAAATCTATCATTGTGCACAGTATCCTAGGACCAGAAATTTACATAGCAGAGCTGAATTGCTATGTAAATTGGCTCTTATTTCTATACTGTCTACAGATGATGCTAATGATAGCATGGTGTTAAATCACAGAAAGAAAATTTGCCTTAGAGAGCATCTTTCATTGGAAAAAAAAATACTCAAAATCACTGCACAGAATTGGCAAAGTCATAATCTTCTCTTCTAAATCACTTATATTTTGGAGCTAGGAAACAATATATAGAAGCAAATGCTATTCTGAATACAAATAAATGGTACTAAATGTAAAATAAAGAATATAAAGTGCTGCACGAGTAAAACAAAAGTTACTCATTTGACGACCGTCAATAATGTTTCATTGAAGAGATGGTACTGAGGTAATTTTTGAGTTGAGTACTAAAGATATAAATTTAAAAGTAATAAGTAACTAAGATGAAGCAAATATATGTGAGATTTTATATTTGCCTTTGTCTGACTTATTTCATTTTCCATAATACCTTCTAGGTCCATCCATGTTGTTTCCAATGGCAAAATTATTTTTTATGGTTGAGAAATATTCCATTGTTTATATGTATCACTTCCTCTTTATCCAATCATCTATTAATGGACACGTATGTTGCTTCCATGTTTTGGTAATTGTAAATAATTCTCCAATGAACATAAGGGTGCATATATCTTTTGGAATTAGTGTTTTGGATTTCTTCAATAAATATCCAGATTTTGAATTTCTGGGTTATATACTAGTTCTATTTTTACTTTTTTGAGAAACCTCCATACTGTTTTCCGTAGTGGCTGCACCAATTTCTAATTTAAACAATAGCTCACTAGAGTTAGATTTTCTCCACATCCTTGTCAACAATTGTTTGTTCATTTATTGATGACAATAATTCTGGCATGTTGGGTGCTTTTTCACTATATTTTTAATTTTCATTTCTCTATTAGTGTTGTTGAGCATTTTAAAATATATTTATTGGCTATCTGTATGTCCTCTGGAGGAAAAAAATGTCTATTCAGAACCTCTGTCCATTTTTAAAAATCGAATTGTTTATTATTTTTTGGTGTTGAGTTACATGAGTTCTTTATTAATTTTGGATATTAACCCCTTTATCAAATGTATCAGGGACAAATATTTTGTGCCATTCAGTAAGTTGTTTTTTTTTCTTTTGTTGATAGTTTTCTTTGTTGTGCTAAAACATTTTAGTTTGATGTAGTCTCATTTGTTTATTTTTTGTTTTCTCTTTTTTTCCCCAAGGAGATATATCAGAAAAAATATTACTAAGAACACTGTAGCAGTTAACTGCCTATGTTTTCTTCTATGAGTTTTATGTTTTTGGGTCTTAAACATTTAAGTTTTTAATCCATTTTTAGTTTATTCTCCTAAATTGTATAAGAAAACAGTCTAGTTTAATTTTTTTGCCTGTATCTGTCTAGTTTGCTCAACATCAGTCTTTGAATAGACTATCTTTATCCCATTATGTACTCTTGCCTTCTTTGCAATAGCTTAATTGATTATATAGGTGTGGGTTTATAGCTGGACTGTCTGTTCTGTTCCATTGATCTATGTCTGTTTTAATGTTGATATCATGTTGTTTTGATTACTATGCTCTTAATAGTATAGTTTGATAAAATATAGCATAATATTTCCAAATTTGTTCTTTCTCAAGATTATTGTAGCTATTTGGGGTATTTTGTGGTTGCATATAAATTTTAAATTGTGTGTTCTAGTTCTGAGAACAATGCCATTTCTATTTTGATAGGGACAACATTGAATATATAGATTGTTTAGGGTAGTACAAATATTTTGACAATATTAATTCTTTCTATCCATGAGCACAGTATATGCTTCAATTTTGTTGTATCTTATTTGATTTCTTTCGCTAATGTTTTATAATTTTACTAGTACAGGTCTTTTACTTCCTCAGTTAAATTTATTCTTATTTATTTCCTTGTCCTTTTGTTTTTTGATTCACTTGTAAATGAAGTTTTAATTTCTCTTTCTCTTTCATATATAAGAATGCAGCCAATTTATGAATATAATTTTGTATCCTGCTACTTTGCTAAATTTATTTATCAATTCTTGGAGCTTTTTTGGTAAAAATTTAGGGTTTTCTATATGTAGTATCATGTCACCTGCAAATAATGACAGTTTTATTTTTTTCTTTCCAGTTGGATAGCTGATTTCTTTTTCTTGTCAGATTTCTCTAGCTAAAAAGTCCAATACTATGTTGAATAAAAAGAGTGAAAGTGAACATCTCTGTCTTGTTCCTAATTATACAAAAAACATTTTAGCTTTTCCCCGTTGAATATGTCAGCTGTGGGTTTTTCATATATGGTCTTTATTATGTTGATATATGTTCTTTCTGCTCCCACTTTGCTGAAAGTTTTGATAGTAAATTGATGCTGTATTTTCTCAAATGTTTTTATTGCATATATTGATATCATCATATAATATTTATCTTTCAATTTGTTAATGTGGTGTATCACATTATTTAATTATCAGATATCAAATCAATCTTGCATTCCAGGAATAAATCCAACTCCATCATGGTGTATAATACTTCTAGTGTATTGCTAAATTTTCCTTGTTGATACCCTGTTAAAGATGTTCACGTCTATGTTCGCCAGAAATATCGACCTATAATTTATTTTAGGATTTTTTCTAGTATTTAAATCAGGATAATGATGATCTCATAAAATAAGCTTGGGGTCCTTCTTTTCTCTTGATTTTAAAAAACAGTTTAAGAAGATTTAATAAAAGATGTTAATTCTTTCATGACTATTTGATCAAATTCACCTATGAAGCCCTTTTGTACAAAACTCTTGTTTTTGGAATTTTTCTGATTACTGGTTATATTTCGTTAGTAGTAATTGGTCTATTCATATTTTCTGTTTCTTTTTGATTCAGTCTTGAAAGATCATATGTTTCCAGAAGTTTTTTTTTCCATTTTATCCAATTGTCCAATTTGTTAAAATATAATTGTTAATAGTTCTTTTTTGTTATCATTTATATTTTTGTTATGCCACTTGCTAATTTGTCTCTTTCATTTCTGATTTTAATTAATTAGATAGTCTCCGCTATTTTCTTGATTAGTCTGTATAAATGTTTATCAATTTTTGCTTATGTTTTCAAAGAACCAGCTCTTGGTTTCATTTATCTTTTGTATTGTTTTTTGGATCCTTTTTTTTCATTCTGCCGCTTCTTATTCTACTCAGTTTGGGCTTTGTTTAATGTTCTTTTTCTAGTTCTTATAGTTGTAAATTTAGATTTCTAATTTAAGACTTTTCTCTTTTCTTGATGTAGGCCTATACTGCTATGAATTTTTCTCTTAGGATTGCTTTTATTGTGTTTCATAAATTTGAGGTTATTGTGTTTTCATTTTGATGTGATTTTATTTGTCTTAAGGTAATTTTAGATTTTTTTCTTGATCTCATTGTTAACCCACTTAATAACTTGTTAATTAACCTCCATGTTTTATTGCTTTTCAGTTTGTTTTGTAATTTATTTGCAGTTTTGTATAACATAGTGGTCAGAGAAAGCACTTAATATAATTTCACCTTTCTTAAATTTATTATGGCCTATTTTATACCCTATCTTGTGATCTACTTGGAAACTGTAACATATATACTTGAAAAGAATATATTCCGCAGCTTTAGGGTAAAATATTTTTTTAAATATCAATTAAACCCATCAGGTTCAGTGTGTCATTTAAGGCCACTATTTCCTTGTTGATTTTCTCTCTGGAAGATCTGTCCATTGATGTCAAAAGGGTTTTAAAGGTCCCTTCTATGGCTTTATTACTGTTGATCTTTCCCTTTACGTCCTTCAATATTTGTATTATATTTTTTAAATGCTTGTATGTTAGGTGCATACGAGGGTTAGATCCTCTTGGTGGACTGATGTCTTTATCATTATAAAGTGTCCTTTTTTCCCCTCTTATTATAGATCTTATTTTAAAGTCTATTTTGTCTGATATAAGTATTGCTGCCCCAGTTTTTTTTTCATATGCATGAAATGTATTTTTCTATCCATTAACTTTCAATCAATGTGTATCTTTATATCAGAAGTGGGCCTCTTGCAGATAGTGTATGCATAGTTCTTTTTTATCTGCTACTGTATGTCTTTTGGTTGCAACATTTAATCCATTTACATTTAAAGTGATTTTGTAAGTACATAGTTATTGCCAATTTTTATTTATATATATTTAATTTTTCTCTTCTTAAAGTAGTCTATTTAGCATTTCTTGTGTTTTGGTGGTGATAAACTTTTTAGCTTTTTCTTGTCTGGGAAGCTCTTTATTTCTCCTTCAATTTTAAATCATAGCCTTAATAGTTAAAGTAGTCTTGGCTGTAGGTCCTTGTTTTCTATTACTTTGAACATTTCATGCCAATTCCTTCTGGCCTAAAAAGTTTCTGTAAAGAAATCATCTGACAGTCTAATGGGAGATCTCTTGTAGGTATCTAATTGCCCTTTTCTTGATGCTTTTAAAATTCTCTTTTTTGTTTTTAATTTTAACATTTTAATTGTTATATGTCTTGTCTTGGACCTCTTTTGATTCATCTTGTTTTGGACTCTGTGCCTCCCTCCTGGACTTGTATATCTATTTCCTTCACTGGATTAGGAAAGTTTTCCATCATTATTTCTTCAAATAAGTTCTCAATTTCTTGTTATTTTCTTCTGTTATCACTATTTTGCAAATGTCGGTCTGTTTGATGCACTATAAATCCTTTAAACTAGTCTCATATTTTTTAAGAATTTTTTTGCTGTTCTGATTGCGTATTTTCTGTTACCTTATTTTTCAAATCACAGACTTAATCTTTTGCTGTTGATTTTTTATACTGTATTATTTACTTCAGTTATTGTATTTTCCATTTCCAATGAGTTCTTTTACTGTTTTCTTGTCCTTTTTTAATGCTTAAAATCTCTTTGTTGAAGTTCTCACTAAGTGCCTTGAGCACCCTTCTAATCAGTCTTTTGAATGCTGTATCTAGTAGAGTGCTTACTTCCATTTCATTTTTTTTTCTGGAGTTCTCTCTCTCTCTCTCTCTCTCTCTCTCTCTCTCTCTCTCTCTCTCTCTCTCTTTACTTGGGACATATGTTTTGTCTCATTATTTTGGCTGTTTCTCTGTGTTTGCTTTTAAGTATTAGGTTGATTTGCAATATATCTCAGTCTTAACAGGGTAGCCTTATGTTAATGTGTCCTTTGAGGCCAGCAGCAATATCTCCTTGATCACCTGAGCCTAGTGCCAGGAGTATCCTCTGTGTGAGTTGTATGTGTCTTTTTGTTGTATTTGAGTCTTAATTGCTGTTTGTATGTCATTGGGTAGGATTGGATCTCAAGCTAACTGGCTGTGAGGATTGAACATGAACATCACATACAAGGTGCTATGAACAGAGTAACTTTTGCACCAGCAGGCTCTGGTGCCTGCTGAGACCATCCTTTGGGTGTGCTACTTGTGGAGTTATTTGTCTTACTCTGTTGTGGTCTGAAGTAGTCCCTTGGGTGTATTGATTCTGGGGCTTCTTGGGAGGGGTACCATTTCAAGCCAATGCCAGCTGCTTCCTCTGATTAGCCCAGGACTACCTGGTAGGAGCTAAAAAGTGATCTGCAGTAGGTAACTGCCTGTGCTGAACCTGGAGATATGTGGGAGAGGCTATACTGTAAATTGTAGTTGACTCTCACCAGTACTGGGCCTGGGACGGCTTGGCCAAAGGCCTGGGACACCCTGAGGCCTTTCACCACCTGTTGGCTGCTTGTAAGATTCAAGCACTGAAGGATGTTTGAGTGGTACCCAAGTTGGGTTATACAGGGTCTCAGGGAGTCACCAGGGTGAGGTGAGTGGTATTTACTAGGTTAATTCAGATTCACATTTCACCACTTCTGAGCCTGAGACACTCAGTAAAAGTCACAGAGCATACCAAGAACAGCTGCCATTCAAATGGAGTTTGTGGCTTTTGACTGTTGTCCAACAAAAACCTGCAGCGTGTGCCAACATTAGCTACTTCTTGCTGAAATAATCTCAGGCAGTGTGTGCGTTGGTTGAGAAAAAGTCCCAGAGAGTCACCAGAGTAGAGGGATTGTAGTTCACTAGGCCAATGCAGATTTAGATCTAGCTGCATTTAAAGAGGGTTCAAACCAGGAAAGATTGTGCTTGCCCACCAGCTGCATGGGAGGAGTGCTCAACACAAGGACAGTGGTTCTCTCCCTCCTACCACACAGTCAGTGTCTCCCTGCTTGTATTTCACCTCTCCAGCTATTGTCTCTCTACCAGAACCCAGGGTGAGTGTCTGGTATTGAAAGTGTGTTGAGGCCTATGTGGACATCTGGGTTTCCAGCAGCATTCTGTCTCACTCAGAGGGACAGATTTCCTGCCAATTTTCAGAGGCAAATGTGGATTTTTTTCCATGCACTGTTGCTCTGGGCTGTGGAGCCAATGTGGGACTGAGAAGTCTCACTCCTCAGTGGATACCTCTTCAGTTGAAGTATCCCTCTTGATTCTCAACCTTATGTGGTTATGTGGTTAACCCGATTCACATCTTCTTTGTTCTTCATACCAGTCTTAATGTGGCTTTTTTTCATCCTTAATTATAAGACCTCTCTTCAGCTAGTCTTCAGATAGTTTTCCAGGTTGATTTTTTATAACTTGGTTCTAATTTTAATGTAGTAATGGAAGGAGACAAGCACAGCATTTACCTACTCCTGAATCTTGACTGGAGCCTTACTCTTTTAGCACATTTCAAGTACACAATATAGTATTAAGTATAATCATTAACTGTTTATTATATCTTCAGAACATTTCCATCTTAAAACTGAGTGTCCATATACTTTGACAAACATTTTTTCATACATCACACCATCAGGCTATGGCAAATACCACCATTCTACTTTTTAATCTAGAAATTTATCTTTTGTGGATTCCACATGTAAATGTTTATCTTTCAGTGTCTGGCTTATTTTACTTATCACAATGTTCTCTAAGTTCATATATTTTGTCACAAATATCAAAATGTCCTTCTGTTTTATGGCTGTATAAAAAATCATTATTCTAACACTCATTCATATGTCTACATATGAAAAAAATATTTAAAGAAAAATGTGATATCTATAAATTTTATATATATATATATATATATATATATATATTTATTTATTCATCCATCAATGAATACTTACATTGTTTTCATGCAATGGAAATAATGATGCAATAAACACAGAGGAATGAATGTATTTCAAGTTATTGATTTTATTTTTAAGTTATATATCCGGAAGTGAGATTGCTATAGAACTATTTTTAGTTCTATAAGAAATCTTCATATTATTTTTCATTGTGGCTGCACCAGTTTACATTCACACCCTTTTCTCCACACTGGCTCCAGTACTACTTACCTTTTGTGTTTTAGATAATACCCATCCTAACAGGTATGAGGTAAAGTTTCATTGTGGTTTTGATTTATATTTCCTTGATAATTAGTGAAGTTGAGCACCTCTTTATATACCTGTTGGGTATTTGTCTGCTTCTTTGGAAAAAACATTTATTCAGGGACTTTGTTCATTTTTAAATGGATCATTTTTTAAATATATAAAGTTGTATGAATTCCTTATAAATTTAAGAAATTAATATTTTATTTGATATGTGATTTCCAAATATTTTATCCTATTCCATAAGTTATGATTTCTTTTTCATTATTATTATTATTATTATTATTATTATTATTATTATTATTTTGGTATATATAGTATTTTAATCTAATATAGACCTACTTCTTTATTTTCCTTTCATTGTCTATGCTTTGATGTCATATTCAAAAAAATATTGTCATGGCTAATGCCAAGAAACATTTTTTCCATGTCTTCTTCTAATAGTTTTATAGTTTAAGGTCTCACATTTAAGTATTTCATCCATTTTAAGTTAATTTTGGGGTAAAGTATAAAATAAAAGTTCAATTTTATTCTTTTGCATATGGGGATATGTGGTTATCCAACAGTATTCATTGAATAAGTTTTCCTTTTGGCCATTGTGTATTCTTTGCGCCCTTGTCAAGATTAGTTTAATTTATATTTATGGATTTTTTTCTGGGCTTTTGCTTTAGTTCCACTGGTTTATGTATCTCTTTTTATATCACTACTACACTTTTTTGATTACTATAACTTTGTAATATATTTTGAAATCAGTAAGTGTAAGTGTGATGTCTTCAGGTTTTTTTTTCTCTCAAGAGTGCTTTGGTTTTTCAGACACATCCATGCTTTCATGTGAATTTTATTTTATTTTCTATATTTCTGAGAAAAATGTCACTAGAATTTCAATAGGAATTTTATTGAATCTGTATATTATTTTGGGTAATATAAACAGTTCAACCAAATCAGGTCTTCAATTCTATAAATACAAAATATCTTTTGGTTTATTTGTATCTTCTTTTTATTTTTTCATCAACATCATAATTTTTACAGTATAATCCTTTGCCCCTTTGGTTAAGTGTCCTCCTAAATAGTTTTTTTTGATGCTATTGTAAATGTGTTTCTTAATTTCATTTTCAAATAGGTTATTATTAAGATATATAAATGTAACTGAATTTTCTATATTGATTTTGTATCTTGTGACTTTATCAAATTATGATCGATTGTATCAGTTTTTTATTAGAGTCTTAAATATATATATATATACATATATATATGATATATATATGTATATATATATATATATATATATATATATATATATATATATATATATGCAATTCTGTCCACGGAAAACTGTCAAATTATTGTTGCTGAGTGAGTTATGGATGGGGCGCCTCTGATTGTGCTATCTTTTTCTAGTATTGATATTTTGAAGAGGACAACTATTTACAGTGGGAATGTGTTGTAAGGCCTAAAATAACGCCTTATATACAATACATTGACAACTGGAAAAATAAGGAGGAACTTAAAGAAGGTCCTAACCACAAATTCTCCTCCCCTATCTGCTCTGGCAAATAAGCTACACTAGCCAACACTGCTCCTTATCAAAGAAACCAAACAAAATTGCTGTTTATTCCAAAGCAGTAGGTTTCAGTTCCTTACCTGACCATGTGTTATACATTCACACGATTCTTGTTATATGAAAGCTGAAAATAAGCATAAAAAGGATGACATTGTGGATATAAACACTTTCTTTTTACAATTTCATGGTTAGTTGAGACAACAATATTTTTAAAAAACTACCTTATTTTATTAGCTTCACAAAAACACACTACAGGGGCTTTCAAACAAGATGGAGAAGTAAGTAAAGGTTGTGTTTGCCTCCTAACATGACCACCTCAAAATTACAAATAAATTATAAAATAATGACTATTGAGAATTAACAGAAATGTAGATAAACACAGGTTATGTAATTAAAGAATATATAGAAGAAGGCAAGTTGATATGTGTAGGATAGGAGGAGATGCAGAAAGGGCTGGTCCCAAACCCATGTGTAACAGTTAAAAATCAGGATGGATACATCAGCTATGTAGCTTCTTCCTGAGGAGCAAAGGGTCTCTGCCTCACACCAGGCATACCATCCCAGGGTTCAAGTGCCCGGAAGAAAAGTCCCCATAACTCTTCATTGAAAATTAACAGAGATTGTGGCTGAGTGAGACAGAGGGCTGCTGGAGTCCCAGGCATTCATCTTAAAGAGTCCATGTACAAACTTCCCTGATAATAAACTCACTCACTTTGAGCTCAAGTGCTATGGCAGCACCTTCAAAGGTGCCAGGGACAGAGAGGGAGAAACTAAATTGTTTAACACCAGGGCAAAAGCTAATGGGGCAGCATTCTCCCAGACAGAATTTCTGGCAGAAACTATTGTTTCTTTGTTGAACTCTTCCACCACCTGGCCATCACATGCAGGCAAGCACCGTATCTGAGACTTCATTAACCTAGCTAACACCATTTGTACCACCCCGCTGCCTTTGTGTGACACTATTATACCCAACTTGTGGGCCCACTGGAGCCATTTACAGTTGCTTTTCCATACAAAAAAAACCTGTCTTGGGTTATGTTGCAAACTTTCCTAAAATCTCCCAAAGGTTCACAGCCCCCAAACAAGCAGCATCTGGTCCCAAAGGATCTTATACTTTCTTGTTAAGCAGTCCAAATACGGCATTACCAGCAGCCAGCCTTTTGTTTTCAGCATAGCCTCTCCCAAGCACCTTGTAGTTCAGAACAAGTAATAACTATGTGCAGATCATTTTATAGCTCATAGCAAGTAGCCCTGGGCAGGGCACAGAACGAACTTGGCCTGCAATGGAACCACTTATGAAAGTCCCCAGAACCAACACACATGGTCTCCAGCTTTAGACCAAACAAGGTACCACACAAACACCTCCAAATTGACACACCCAAAGGGCAAACTTGGTAGGCACCAGAATGTTCCTAAAACAAATCTTGTTTCATAGGGCTAGCCCCTATACAACAACTTTCATTGACGTGAAACAGCAATTAAGGCAAAACTAAAGCACAGAGGTATGCACAACCCACACAAAGACACACATTAAGTACTTGGCTCAGGTGACCAGGAAGAGAGTGTCCCTGAAGCCCGAAAATGCCTACTATATAAGGACACTTTACTAAAACTGGGAGATAAAGAACTTCTAATATATTGAAACAGACTCAGAAAGGCAGCCAAAATATGGAGACAAAGTAACATGTCTTAAATTAAGGAATATAACAATGCTCCAGAGAAAAATAAACAAAACAGGGACAAGCAATATACTAGATGCAGAGTTCAAAACACTGGTTAAAAAGATGCTCAATGAATCAGTGAGAACTTCAAACAAGGGATAAAAAACATTAAAAAATGAAGAAAGAATACATAAGAAAAAACAAAACTGAAAAAATAAGACAATAACTAAATAAAATATATATTAAAATTAATTAACCGTAGGTTATATTAAGCAGAGAATCAAATCTGCAATTTGTAAGATAGAGGAAAACACCTAATAGAAATAGCAAAATGACAAAAGAATAAAAAAAATTATGATAGTGTAAGGGGCCTCTAAGACAACATTAAGCATACTAATATTTGCATCACAGGGTACCGGAAGGAGAAAAAAGAGCAAGATGTTGAAAACCTATTTGAAGAAATGATAGAAATCTGTCCTACTCTGAAAAAGATAATTGACATACAAGCCCAAGAAAAGCAGAGTCCCAAACAATATGAACCCAAATAGGCCCACACCAAGACACATCATAATTGAAATGTCAAAGGTTAAAGACAAAGAATCTGAAAAGCAGTAAGAAAAAGCAATTAGTTACCTACAAGCAAGCTCCCATAAGACTGTCAGCAGATTTCTCAAGAGAAACATTGCAGGCCAGAAGGGATCAGCATGAAATATTCAAAGTGATGCAAAGACTACAACCAAGATTGCTCTACCAACTAAAACTATTATCTAGACTTGAAGGACAAATAAAGAGCTTTCTAGACAAGAAAGCTAAAGAAGTTAATCGCCACCAAACCAGTATTACAAGAAATGTTAGAGGGACTTCTTTAAAAAGAATACAAAGAAAAAAAAGATTAAAAATGAATAATGGCAACAGCTATATATCTATCAATAATTACTTTAAATATTAATATATTAAATGTTTCAATAAAAAGTAATGATTTGAATGGATAAGAAAACAAGACCCTTAAATATATTGCCTATAAGAGACTCATTTCAGATAGAAAGACACATGGAGGATGAAAGGAAACAGATGGAAAAAAATATTTCACAAATATGGAAACGAAATAACATACTAGAGAAAATTGATTTCAAAACAAAGGCTATAACAAGAGACAGAATAACCTGATATTTCTACTTTTGGATATTAAGTTGAAGAAACTCAAAATGCTCCTTCAAATGGACATTAGGTTCCATTTGTTCATTGCAGCATTATTTACAATAACTAAAATATGGAGGTAACCTGTGTGTCAATGGATGTATGGATAAAGAAGAGGTGGTACCTATATCGAATGGAATATTACTCGGTCATAAAAAGATTGAAATCTTGTTATCTGCAAAACATGGAAGGATCTAGGGGGTATTGTTTTGAGTGGAGTCAGAAAGAGAAAGGCAAATGCAAGTGATTTCACTTACAAGTGCTATCTAAAAAACAATATAAGCGAACTAAAAAAATAGATGAAAGGAATGTTAGATTTAATGATATAAATGAAAGGGATGTTAAAGATGTGAATAAAAAAGTGGATGAAATTAAGAAATATGAATTAGTAAAAACAAAATAGTCATGGAAATGTAAAAAACATAAGGATTATAGTCGATAAATTATAATAACTATGTATGATGTCACATGGTTACTAGATTAATCAAGGAGATCACTTTGTTAGCTATATAAATATCTAATTATTATGTTTTAGAATTGAAACTAATATAATATTGAATGTCCTCAGTAATTAAAAGTAAAAATATTATAAGAATTAATAAAAATAAAAATTATCTTCTCTAAAAGATGTAAATGATTTTAATGCTTCAATCAAGACATATAGTTGTTGAAAAGATAAGAAAAGGAGACTCTTACATATGCTGCCTATAAAAGACCCACTTCAGATGGGCTAAAAACACACTGACTGAAAGCAAACCTTTTACTGGACTCATAAAATAAAAAAAGAGGACTAAAATAAATACAATCAAAAATAATAAAGAAGTGAGAGCTGACACCACAAAAATAGAAAAGATTATAAGAAAAGACTGAATTCGTACGACAGTAAACTTGACAATTTATAAAAGAGGGACAAATTCCCCCCCAAAACATACAATATTTCAAGGATAAATCAAAGAGAAACAGAAACTTTAAATCAGCTTACTACTACTAATAAAATTTAATCAGTAATTAATCTCCCCACAAACAAAAGTCCTGGACAAGATTGCTTCACAGGTAAATTTTATCAAATACAAAAAGGATTAACACCCTCTTTTCTCAAAGTACTCCAAAAATTTCAAGAATCTAAAAAGCTCTCAATCTCATTTTGTGCTGATTCCAAAACTAGACAAAAACATTAAAAAAAAATAAAATTGTAGGGTATTACTCATATCATAAAATGCAAAAGTCCACAACAAAATATTAGCAAAATGAATTTAGGAAAACATTTAAAAGACCATGATCAAGTGGGATTTATTCTGAGTATGCAAGGTAGTTTCAATATACACAAATCGATTAATCTGATACACTGCATAAGCACAATAGAGAATATAAATCATAGGATCACATCAATAGATGCAAAAAAAATTGAAAAAATTCAACACCGATTTAAGATAAAAATGCTAAGTAAAGTAGGACTAGAGGGAACATACCTCAACATAATTAAGGCCACGTATAAAACCCACAGCTAAGACTCAAACTGAGAAAAAGATAACAGCATTTTCCTTAAGATTAGGAACAAAACAAGAATGTCTCCTTTCACAACATCTATTCAACATAGTATTGAGCAACAGCAATCAGACAACAACAACAAAAAACAAAAGGCATCCAAATTGGAAAGGAGAAAGTAAAACTATCATTATTGGCGGATGACATGATACTATACAGAGAAAACCTTAAGATTCCACTAAAAAATTATTATGATTGAAGTGAATTCAGTAAAGTAGCAGGATACAAAATTAATATTAAGAAATATGTTGCATTTTTATATACCAATAACAAATAATCAGAAACAGAAATTTAAAAAAATCCTATTGACAATTGCATCAAATATAATAGAACACTTAAGAATAAATTAAAGCAAACAAGTAAAATACATGTACCTACATGTACCTTAAAAATTATAAGATATTTTTGAAGAAAAAAATAAAGAAGGTACTGTGCTCATGGATATGAAGAATTAATATCATTAAAATGTCCATGCTACCCAACGCGATCTATAAATTCAATGCAACCCTTATCAAAATGCCAATGGCATTTTTCACAGAACAATTAATCCAAAATTTTTTTGAAACCATAAAAATTCCAAAATAGCCCCAGCAATCTTGAAAAAGAACAAAGCTGGAGATATCACACTACCTGATATCAAACTATACTACAAAGTTATAGCAATCGAGACAACATGGCACTGGCATAAAAGCAAACACATAGATTAATGGAACAGATTAGACAGCCCAGAAATAAACCCATACTTATATGGTCATTTACTCTTTGGCAAAGGAGGCAAAAATAGACACTGGGGTAAAGATAGTTTAGTCAATAAATGGTTTGGGGAAACTACACAGATGCATGCAAAAATGAAACTGAACCAGTTCCTTACATTGTATACAGGAATAAACTTAAAAATGGATTAAAGACTTAAATGTAAGACTCAAAACCATATAAGGCCTAGGAAAAAAATCATAGTAAACTCTCTGATATTGCTGTTAGTGAGATATATTTTTTCTGACATCTCTCCAAAGCAAAGGAAACAAAAGAAAAAATAAATAAATGGAACAACATCAAACTAAGAAGTTATTGCAAGCAAAAATATCATCAAGAAAATTAAAGACAACTTACTGAATGAAAGAAAATATTCATCAATGATATATTCTGTAAGGGGATAAAATTCAAAATTTACAAAGACTCATGGAAAGTAACACCAAAAAAACTAAGAAATTGATTTAAAAAATTGGCAGAGAACCTAAATAAACTTTTCTTCAAAGAGGACATTTGGTCAATAAACATAAAAAGATGCTAAGTGTCACTAATTATCAGACAAATGCAAATTGAAACAACAATGGCTATCATCAATAAATCAATAAACAGCAAGTGTTGGTGAGGATGTGGATAGAAAGAAAATTGAAAAATGATACAGTCACTATAGAAAACAGTTTGGGGGTTTCTCAAAAAATTAAAAATAGAACTATCTTATGACCCAGCAATTCTACTTCTGGATATTTATCCAAAGAAAACCCAACACCAATTCAGAAAGATGTATGCAATTGTTTGTTCATTGTAGCATTATTTACAATTAATAGTTTCAGAGTTACCTATAAAGATAATTAATGCAGGTTTAAAAAGTAGAAAACAATAGAGGACTCGGAGTTTGAGGAAATGGAATCAGATGCCATTTTGGATAAAGTAAAGTAAGAGATGTTTTTTTTTGAAGTGGGAAAGTAAGTTAACATGATACGATTTATTGAAGGTCATTACATAAAAGCTACTAAAGGTCATTTTAATATTGAACTCTGTACCTTTTTTAAAACAGTAAGTCAAGTGAAATACAAGGAGAGAGCAGTATGCAAAATGTAGGATCAACGAGAGAAGACAAAAATTACAAAACAGAAACCTCTGAAAATGTGTTGTAATTGATATTGAACTACTTCTGTGATGTACTTATCTTACCCAACATATATTGCAGAAGGTCTTCCAAAGATTTTATTGCACACTAATTCTGCTAGGTGTCCTTTTACAGTCATTATCAATAAAAAAACAGCAAGATACATACATTGGATACAATATTTTTTGCGTAACTTTGTATTTAAAACAGAAACAAAAAACTATTTACATATCTAGATTTTAGAAATTACTACAAAGTTTGTTTACTGATACTACTATGCTCTCCTCTTTAACATTTTCATAAAGAGCACACATGGCAATGAGAAGTAGTAGAAATGTCTTTAGTGTGTCAAGAGTAAACACATTTAAATATTAAGGATGTGTATTTTTCTTATTAGGTTCAATATGTTTAAGAAGACTATTATTTATTTTGTAGAATCAGTTTGAAAAGTCAATACTTATAATACACCTCAAATAATATTAAAAGAACGTACAGTGTATTGTATGAATGCCTTAGAAAAAAAGAACTGAGTAGAAATAGTCAATATCTGAATTAATTTTTATCACATTAGCATTGCTTTCCCAAAATATTGTATTTACTGTTTATTACACACCATAAGACAGCCATTATTTTCTTCCTAAAAGTGTATAATACAAAGCAAATGTTTCTTACAACATTTGGGTGGATGAAATTTTCAATGTGCACCTTTCTGAAACAGTTGAGAGAAAAATAAAT
Organism: Rousettus aegyptiacus; assembly: GCF_014176215.1. Classification (NCBI taxonomy): domain Eukaryota; kingdom Metazoa; phylum Chordata; class Mammalia; order Chiroptera; family Pteropodidae; genus Rousettus; species Rousettus aegyptiacus. The sequence goes on along the minus strand of NW_023416312.1, from coordinate 80,392,099 downwards.
AAATTTATTGGAGTACATTGGTTTAAAATTTATGTTTCAAGTGTACAGTTCAATAATATATCGTAACTATATTGCATTGTGTGTTCAATGCCCAAACTTAAGTTTTCTTCCATAACCTTATATTTAACCCCTTTAACCTTATCTGTTTCCTTCCTCCCATTTTCCCTTTGATAACCACCTTTTTCTCTGGTAACCATTAAAATTATTGATAATTTTTTGAGAAACCTCCATACTGTTTTCCATAGTGGCTGTATCAATTTATATTCCCACTAGTAGTGCATGGGGGCTCCTTTACCCCCACAACCTCTTTGACACTTGCTATTACTTGTCCTGTTGATGAAAACCATTCTAAGAGATATGAGGTGGTATCTCAACGTGGTTTTTAATTTGCATTTTTCTAATAGCTGGTAAAGTTGATAATCTTCTCATATGTCTGTTGGTCATTTGTAAGTCTTCTCGGGAGAAGTGTCTGTTCAGGTCTTCCAACCAATTTTTAATTGGATGTTTGGGTTTTGTTGTTGTTGTTGTTGTTGTTGCTGAGTTGCATGATTTCTTTGTATACTTTGAATATTAGTCCATTGTTGGAGACAGTGTTTGCAAATAACTACTCCCATTCAGTTGGTAGCCGCTTTGTTTTGTTGATGGTGCCTTCTGCTGTGCCAAAGCTTTTAGTTTGATGTACTCCCATTCATTAATTTTTGTTTTGACTTCCCTTGCCTTTGAGGTCGAATTGATAAAATCTTCCCCAAGTCCAAAATTCATGAGTTTAGTTCCATCTGTTTTCTTCTATTCGATCTATTGTTTCAGGTCTTATATTTAGGTCTTTAATATATTTTGAGTTCATTTTGGTATATGGTGACAGAGAGCAGGCTAGTTTCATTCTTTGTCATGTGGCTCTGTAAATTTTTCACCACCAATTATTGAAGAGGGGTTCTTTTTCCATTGTATGTTTTGGGCCTCTTTGTCAAAAATTGTTTGCCCATATACATGGGAATTTATTTCTAGATTCTCAATTCTGTTCCATTGTTTTGTGTGCCTGTTTTTCTTCCAATAGCATTCTGATTTGATTATTGTCACTTTATTGTATAGTTTGAAGTCGAGTAGAGTGATACCTCTGGACTTGTTCTTTTTTCTCAGGATTGCTTTGCTATTTGGGGACTTTTATGCTTCCATATAAATCTGATGATTTTTTATTCTATTTCTTTAAAAAATATCATTGAGATTTTGATGGGGATTGCTTAACAGACTATAGTTATAGGTAATATGGACATTTTAACTATATCGATTCTTCCAATCCATGAATATGATATATCTTTCTAATTCTTTGGGTCTTTTTTCAATTTCTTTTAATAATGTCCAAAATTTTCAGGGTATAGGTTCCTCACATGCTTTATAAGGTTTGTTCCTAAGTACTTTATAACTTTTGTTGTGTTAGCAAAAGGATTTTTTTTGTTTCTTATCCTGAAAATTTATTATAAGTGGATATGAATGCTATGAATTTTTGTGCATTGATTTTGTATCCTAAACCTTTCTTGTATTTGTTTATTGTTTCTAATAGTTTTTAGTGGCATCTTTAGGTTTCTTTTCTTTTTTATTGTTCTTTTTTCTTTTTTTTTAATAGAGAATCGTGTCATCTGCAAAAAGTGACGATTTGACTTCACATTCTCAATTTGGATGGCTTTTATTTCTTTATCTTGCCTGATTGCTCTAGCTAAGGCTTTCAGCACTACGTTTAATGAGAGTGGTGAAAACAGAAAGCCTTTTGACGGTCCTGATCTTAGAAAGAAGGTTTTTTGTTTTGTGTTTTTGTTTTTGTTTTTTGATTTTAAACATTTAGTATATTAGCTGAGGGTTTGTCATATGTAGTCTTTGTTATGTTGAGGTACAATCTTTCTATACCCATCTGATTAAGTGTTTTAATCATAAATGAAATGCTGTATCTTGTCAAATGTTTTTCTTGCATCTTTTATTATGATCCTATAATTTTTATTCTTGTTTATGTTTTATGTGGTATATCACATTAATCAATTTGTATATGTTAAACAATCCTTGTGCCCCTGGAATGAACCCAACTACATTATGATATATAGTTTTTTAATGTATGGTTTCATTAGATTTGTTAGTATTCTGTTTAGGATTTTTGCATCTGTATTCATTAGAGATTGTGGCCTACAGTTTGAAAGGTTCATCCATGTCACAAATGGCATCTCTTCTTATGGCTGAGTAATATTCCATTGTATATATGTACCACAGCTTCTTTAGCCAATCATCTATCATAGGACACTACAGATGCTTCCATGTCCTGGCCACTGTGAATAATGCTGCTATGAACTTTGGTGTGTGAATATCATTTAGGATATGAGTTTTCAAGTCTTTGTTATAAATATCCAGTAGAGGGATTGCTGGATCATATGGTAGATCAATTCTTACATTTCTGAGGAAGCTTCATACTGCTTTCCATATTGGCTGTACCAATTTGCAGTCCCACAAGCAGTACATGAGGCTTCCTCTTTCTCTGCATCCTCTACAACATTTGGTGTTACTTGTCCTGTTGATTACAGCGATTCTAACACATGTAAGATGGTATCCTATTGTGGTTTTGATTAGCATTTCCCTAATAGCTAGCAATGTTGAGCACCTTTTCAAATATTTATCGTAGGCATTGCTTACAAATATATTTTCTATTCAGATGCTGATCTCTTTACCTTGTTGACGATTTCTTATGCTGAGCAGAAACTTTTTAATTTGATATAGTCCATTCATTTCTTTTAGATTTTATGTCCCTTGCACTTGTGGTCAAATTCATAAAATCCTCTTTAGGTCCTTGAGTTTCATTCCTATGTTTTCTTCTATGCATTTTATGGTTTCAGTTCTTATATTCAGGTCCTAAATGCATTTTGAGTTAATTTTGTTGTGTGGTGATATAGAACAGTCTAGTTTCATTCTTTTGCAGGTGGCTTCCCAGTTTTCCTGGCACCATTTCTTGAAGAGGCTTTCCTTTCTCCACTGTATGTTTTTGGCTTTTTTGTCAAACATTATTTGCTCATATAAATGTGGGTTTACTTCTGGACTCTTGATTCTGTTCCACTGGTCTGTGTGTCTGTTTTTCTGCCAATAACATGCCATTTTGATTAATGTCACTTTGTAATATAATTTGAAGTTGAACAGAGTGATGCCTTCAGCCTCATTCTTTTTTCTCAGGATAACTTTGCCAAATTGGAGTCTTTTGCGCTTCCATACAAATCAGATGATTTTTGTTCCATTTCTTTAAAAATTATCAATGGGATTTTGATGAGGATTGCATTAAATCTGTATAATGCTTTAGGTAATAAGGTCATTTTTAGCTATGTTGATTATTCCAATCCAAGAACATGGAATATCATTTCATTTCTTTGTATTGTCTTTGATTTCTTTTAATATGGTCTAATGGTTTTCATTATATAGGTCCTTCACATGCTTCATGAGATTTATTCCTAGATGTTTTATTATTTTTGTTGCAATTGAAAAAAGAAATTATTTTTCCACTTCTTTTTCTGGCACTTCATTATTAGAGTATAGGAATGCTATGGATTTTTTAGCATTGATTTTGTATCCGGAAAGTTTACTGTATTTGTCTATTGTTCCTAGCAGTGTACTTGTGGAGTTTTTAGGGTTTTCTACATAGAGAATCATGTCATCTGCAAATAGTGACAGTTTGACTTTTTCATTTTTTATTTGGATGCCTTTTATATCTTTCTCTTGCTTGATTGCACTTGCTGAGACCTCCAATGTTATATTGAATAACAGTGGTAATAGTGGACAGCCTTGCTGTGCTCCTGATCTTAGAAGGAAGGTTTTTAGATTTTCACCATTAAGTATGATGATGGCTGAGGGCTTATCATAGATGGCCTTTATTATGTTAAGTTACTTTCCTTCTGTACCAATTTTGCTAAATGTTTCGATCTTAAATGTGTGCTGTATCTTGTCAAAGGCTTTTTCTGCATCTATTGATATGATCATATGATTTTTATTTTTAATTTGTTTATGTAGTGCGCCACCTTAATCGGTTTGCATATGTTGAACCAGCCCTGTGCCTCTAGGATGAAGCCCACTCGTTCATGGCGTATAATCCTTTTAATATGTTGCTGTATTCAGTTCTCTAGTATTTTATTTAGGATTTTTGTATGTGTGTTCCTGATAATTATTGGTTTGTAGTTTTTTTGTGTGGTATCTTTACCAGGTTTTGATATCAGAGTGATATTTGCTTAAAAAAATCAGTTGGGAAGTATTGCCTCATCTTTGATTTTTTGGAAGAGTTTGAGGAGAATAAGTATTAAATCATCTGGTCCTCAACTTTTACTTTTTGGTAAGTTTTTGATGATTGTTTCAATTTCCATACTGCTGATCAGTCTATTTAGATTTTCCATTTCTTGATTCAGTCTAGGAAGGTTGTATTTGTCGAAATACTGCTCCATTTCTTTTGGTTATTTATTTTGGTGATATATAATTTTTCATAATATTCTTCTATCATCTTTTGTATTTTCTCAGGGTCTGTCATAATTTCCACTCTTTCATTTCTGATTTTGTTTATTTGTGTCTTTTCTCTTTTTTCTTTAGTGAGTCTAGCCATGATTTTGTCAATTTTATTAACCTTCTCAAAGAAACAACTCTTCGTTGCATGTATTTTTTCTAGTTTTTTGTTTGTTTGTTTCTATTTAATTTATTTCTGTTCTAATTTTGATTATTTATTTCCTTTGGGTGACTTTAGGCTTCATTTATTCTTCCTTTTTCTTTTTTGTTTCTATTTAATTTATTTCTCTTCTAATTTTGATTATTGCTTTACTTCTGCTGACTTTAAGCTTCATTTATTCTTCCTTTTCCAGTTTTTTAAGTTAAAGCCATAGTTAAAGTTAAAGCCATATTTTGTGAGGCTATCTCTGTGTCCCAGTATGTTCATTTGGGCTCATACTTGTTTTTTGAGATAGGCCTGTAATGCTATGATCTTTCCTCTTCTGAACACTTTTGCCGTGTCCCAAGAGTTTTGATATGTTGTCCTATCATTACCATATGTTTCTATATATCTCTGGATCTCTCTTTTTCTTTCTTCTCTGATCCAGTCATTCTTCGGTAGCATGCTGTTAAATCTTGGTGTATTTGTGGTTCTTCCTGCTTTCTTTTTTGCAGTTGATCTCTAGTTACAAAGCATTATGATCACAGAATATGGTTGGTATGACTTCAACTCTCTTATATTTTTTGAGGCTATCTCTGTGTCCCAGTATGTGGTCAATCTGTAAGAATGTTCCATGTGCACTAGAGAAGAATGTATAAGCAGCTGTTTTGGGATGAAAGACTTTGTCAATGTCAATTATGTCCAGTTAGTCTAATGTATCATTTAAGGACGTTATTTCCTTATTGATTTTCTGTTTGGATGATCTGTCCATATCGAATAGTAGGGTTTTGGGTTCCCTATTACAATAGTGTTTGGTTGTGTTTCTCCCTTTGGTTCTGTTAGTAATTGCTTTATATATTTTGAGGCTCTCTGATTGGGAGCATATATATTAATAAGTGTTATGTCTTCTTGGTGTATGATTTCTTTATCATTATGATGTGTCCCTCAGTATCTGTCTTTACCTTTTTAATTTTGAAGTCTGTTTTGTCCAATATTAGTACTGCTACTCCTGCTTATCTCTGAATACTTTTTGCTTGAAATATCATTTTTCATCCTTTCACTTTAGTCTATATCTGTCTTTGGAACTGAGATGTGCTTCCTAGAGCAAGCATATGGTTGGGTTTTGTTTTTTGATCCACTCTGCTGCTCTATGCCTTTTTTATTGGTGAGATCAGTACATTTACATTAAGGGTGATTATAGAAATATGGGGTCTTTTATAGCAATTTTACCTTTTGCTATGTTAGCTTGGTATTTCCATTGTTTCCTTGTCTTTGTGTTTCTCTTTTCTTTATTTTGGTTGGGTTTTGTGGGGTTTGCCCCCAGTGCTTCTTGTTTTATGCTATACACTTCTGTTGTAAATCTTTAGTGTATGGTTACCACTACAAATATGTAAAAGATAGTTATATATATACAGTTGTCACTTTTTTTCTATGAGTCTCATGTCCATTCCCCTTTGCAAATTTTGATCTCTGAATCCTGCTCTTTTCAGTTATCGTTATCTCAATTTGTCCCTATGTATGCTGAATGTTCATTTCTATCTTGCTAGAGCAATTCTCTTATTCTCTTCTTAATGTTTATGCTTATAATTCCTTGTCTTTAGTAAGAATTGCATTCTTCTGCTTCTTTTTGCCTAATAGTCACCTTAATCCTAATCATGTATTTATTTTTGTCATTTTTGTTTTAGACGAGCTTATCCTTTCAGTATTTTCTGTAGTGCAGGCCTCCTGGTGGAGACTTCTCTCAATTTTTGTATGTCTGGAAAGGTCTTTATTTCTCCTTCATATCTAAAGGAGAACTTAGTTGGATACATTATTTTAGGCTGGTAGCTCATTTCACTTAATAGTTTGAATATTTAATTCCACTCCTTTCTGGCTTTTAAAGTCTCTGCTGAGAAGTCAAAGGATTATCTAATGGATTTTCCTTTATAAGTTACTGTCTTCTTTTCTCTGGCTCCCTTGAGAATTCTTTCTTTGTTATTGATTTTTCCCCCTTTTTTACAGTATTCTTTAATTCTTATTATCCCAAATAGCATTTTAAACACTGACATATAAACACCCTGAGAATTATGTCTTTTTAATTGATTTTTGATAATTTAATACAGTGTGTCTTGAATTCCAAGCTCCAGCTCATTCCTTAGATTTGGGAAATTCTCAAACTATTCTCTGAACTATTTGTCTGAAATTGCTTTCTACTCCTTGTTCCTTTTCCTAGAATTTGATAATGCCCATTATTCTTATGTTTCTTCTCTTGATGGTCTCAGGTAGTTTTTGTATTTCTCTTTCATGATTTTTCATTCTTCATTCTTCAGTTTCTCTCTTCTTTCTTCTCATTTATTTCTATATTTCTGTCTTTGATATTGCTGATCCTTTCCTCCGTTTCTTCGACTCTATTTCCCAAGCTTGCTATTTTGTTTTTCAATTATGCAGTGTGTTTTTATCTCCAGAAGATATTCTGGTTTTTTTTGAGGGTTTCATTCTCCTTACTCTTCTCATCTAGTTGTTTTTTTTTCCTCCCAGTTCCTGAAATAGTTGATATGACTCGTTTTGGAATTCACCGAGTTTTTTCAGAAGTACCATCCTGAATTTTCTGTCATTTCAGTCACATATTTCTATGTCTGCAAGCGTATTTTCTGGAGATTTTTCTTTTTCTTTCTGAAAGTCTTTTCACCTTGGTGTTCGTGGTGTTTAATGAACTATTTTTTTTTTTTTGCCTGGGCATTAATGAAAGTGTATTCTGTGTTTTGTCCCGAAAGAAAATTTATTATATAAAGGTCTATGTTTAGCCTGTTGCAAAGGAGGCACTTTTCTTCTGGTTTTCCAGGAGGTGGTGTCCAAGATTCTTGGAACCCTTTTTTATATAAAGCATTAATAATGCCTTTTTTCCCCATTATCTATATTTAGTCATGCTCACGACTCTCAGTCTCAGTTCCTTTCAGTGTTAGTGACAGCTTCAGTAACATTTGCTCAGATTCCCCTGGGGCTCTGCAGTGTTCAGTCTTGGAGGTTATGGATAGAGGTGCCCTCACATTTGGAGTTTGGGTGCTGTGGGTCAGCCTCGATTTTGCAACCACGGCCAGTAAAAATCAACTATCGTTTCTCTGCCATTCCACTTCTCTGCTTACTGCCTTGATGACTGTGCCTTACTGCTGGCAGTGTGGAACTCACAGCACTCCCAGGCAAGGCTGTTCAGGGAACTCACCATACTTTCTCTCCTACTCCTCCTCCTATAGGGACCTCTGTCAGCTGCGATAGGCAACTTTTTTATTTCTCTCAGTCCACTGCCTGACACCCAGGGTTCTGACTTGTGGTAGCTCTTATGCTCAAACATGCTGGTGTGCAGTTTGGGTGTTTTTTGTTGAGTTTTAGATATTCAGCTTATTGTTGTTTCAAGGGGAGAGTTCTGGGGATGTCTCTCACTCCGCCATGTTTCTCCGAACTCTGCATTACGTAATATTTAAGTTTATAATACCCTGTTCTTTATATGGTTGACTATTCTTCTTTCTGTCTGACTGCTAGTCATCTTACTTGCAGCTTTCTATTTTTTTTGTCTTTTTGTTTCAAATAGAATGACCCTCTTTAATATTTCCTGTAATGCAGTTTTTGTGGTGGAACATTCCCTCAGTTTCTATATGTCTGAAGAAACCTTCATTTCTTGATATCTAAAGGAAAACTTTATTTGATATATCATTCATGGCTGGTAATGTTTATCTTTCAATAGTCTGAATATTTGATTCCACTTCCTCCTATGTTTAAGGTTTCTGATTAAAAGTCCAATCATCATCTAATGTTTTTTTTTTCTTTAAAAATGACTATCTTCTTTTTCCTAGCTGCCTTGAACTTCTTATTTTTTCTTTAATTTTTGACAGTTTTAATATAATGTTTCTTCAAGAATGATTTTCTGTATTGAGATAATTAGACATTCTTCTTGCTTTTTGGATTTGAGGATCCAGTTCTTTTCATAGATTTGGAAAATTCTTATCAGCTAATTTTTCGAATAGGCTCTCTGGCCCCTTCTCTTTCTCCTTTCATTCTGGCATACTATTTATTTTTATATTACTTTTTCTAGTCATGTCAGATAATTCTTACAGAGCTCTTTTATTTATTTTCACTCTCAAGTCTCTCTTTTCTTCCATCTGCATCATTTCCAGATTTTTTCTTCAATATTATTAATTCTTTCCACTAACTGGTTATCTCAATTTCTTAACCTTGCTATTTCATTTTTCACCTCTGTTATTCGGTTCCAGAAGTTTTACTTGGTTCTTTTTTAGAGTTTCAGTCTCCTTTCTAAAGTTTTTCTCTTTTTCATTGATTTTATTTCTAAGTTTTTTGAACTATCGAACAAAATTTTCTTGCATGTCATTAAGTTGTTTCAATAGTGCCATATTGAATTCTCTGTCACTTAAATCACATATTTCTATATATTTAAGTTTATTTTCTGAAGAGTTTTCATTTTTAAGAGCTGTTTTATCATTTTTATTGCACATGGTATTTGATGTATTATTTTTCTGCCTAGGCATTAAAGGAAATGTACTCTGCTTTAAAATATGTATGTAAATATATGCACATATACATATATTATTTAGAGTGATCTCTTTTTAGCAGGTTGATAAGAAAGACATATTTTTTGTTTGTTTTCTATTACATGGTGGTCAAGCCACATGCCCTTCCCAGGCTACCTGGATATTTGCTTTGTGACAAAAATTATGTCTGTTTTTTAACTTAGGAAGGTGTGTGTTCCTTCTGTGATCAGATGTCCTCAGTGTCAGGACTTCACGCCTTTTGGAGAATGTGATGGGTGATGAGATTCTGAGCCTCCGAAGAGCCCCTGAAGCCCCAGTACTGCCCCAGCAGCCAGATGAAGTGCTGTGTGTTCTACACCCAAATCATCCTGAATGGGTGGATTGGGACTAGTTTGGAGAGGAAGCCAGTGTATCTGTGTCTGTTTTTTTTTCCTGTAATGCTGGCTGACAAACATTATTATTACTATTTTTGGGGGCTATATATCTCCTTTTCTATGTTGGAAATTGCCACAGTGTGTGTCTTATTTCTCTGCTCTGTATCCTGATACTCACTGCTGCAGTTTCCTCCGGGACCCACTGCTAGTTCTGGGAGGGTACTGATAAGTCATCTCTGGGTGGGGTAGGGGGAGTGTCCAGGCTCCACCACTCCACTTTCTGCTTAGCAGTGGTAGTTGCTGAAACACAGCTCTCACCCTTTTGTATTCTGCCTCTATTTTGGTTTCTGCCTTGGTCTTTGGACTCTGCCACGTGGAATATACTGATCACTTTGCAGGAATGCTCAGGACTACAAAGAGTTCAAACTGCAAGCTAATTTCCCTCCTTGTCACACCCTACAGGGAGCTCCAGGTTACATCCACAGCACCTATCTCCATTCCTCTTTCCTTTTCCTCCCTTGCTCACCCAATTCGCCCACCTTCAGATGCTCTGATGTGCAGATCTTTCAGATGTGTTTGTGTTCTAAGCTGGGTGTTTTTTGTTTAATCGTACCTGTTTAATTTGGTATAATTTGAAGGGGAGTAATCAAGGGGATCGCCTATGAGGCCATGCTTCTGACATCACTTCACTTTTTTTTGGTTGTTTGAAGATAATAATTTCTCTTCAGCTGAAATTTTCTTGCTCAGTAGCTTTGTGTGGAGATCATGTCTCTCTTCTCCTTCTCCTTCTCCTCTCCTCCTTCTCCTCTCCTCCTCCTTCTCTTCCTTCTCCTTCTTCTTTCTCTTTCTCTTTTTCATTTCTCCCTTCCTCTGTGTATTTTACTATTTCTACTCATATCATGCACAGAATTTTTACTTGAAACACACTCTCTTCTGTTGCTGCAGTAAAGTGTGTCTTTTTTTAAAAAAAATAAATTATGTTAAGGCGGAAATGATTGGAGTGAAGAAAAATGTTGCCAAACTTTTTGTTCTTTATTTTCAGAATTTTACTATTTTCCTCCCTTATTTTTCTTTCTTTTTACTGTTATCTTTCTCAAGGGCTCAACTCTATCTCCTCCCCCAGAAAAATCTTCTCTAATACTGCCACTTTCAGTATCTCTTATATCTGCACCATCCTTGCGTCTGGCATTGTTGACTACCAAGTGCAAAATATTTGTTATATAATTTGCCTCTTAACGTTGGATATTTTCTCTTTAAGGATGATTTTTTTTCTTTCTTTCATTATTCCAATTATCTGTATTTTTCTGACAGAGGTTTTTACACTTTCTGTCCTTGTTCTCCACATCCAGTCTTGCAGTTTTTCATGAAATTAATTGTTTATTTTCCTGCTTAAATGTAATTTGAAGTTTATGCTAACCTCTCTCATACTAATCCAGAATTGTTGGTTATGTGTAGTTGTATATGCTCTTCTTATTGATATTTAAAAAGGCTATACACATTTTTAAGGACTCAGGTTCTGATAGCTACCACTTTTCACCAAATACTGAGGTCATTGATTTACTTGTTTGAAATATTTCTCAGATTTTTGTTCTGCTCATTGGAAATTTGAAATTAAAACTCATGGTAGTTCACAAGATGCAAAAGACATCTGACAAGGCTTGACCTACAGGTTTGTGTAAGTAAGAGGGTGGCATAACTTGCCTATTCTTGTTTTATTTCATTTCCTCCATCTTTTTTTAAATATCTCCAGATTACTTTATTTAATTGTTATAATTTTCTGTTATACAGTGCATTGGTTAGACATTTATATAGTTTATGAAAAGATCCCCCCCCAATTACTCTATTGCCCATCTGGCTCTACACATTCCCATTACACTACTACTGTCTACATTCCCTATACTGTACTGTCCATCCCCGTGACCATCTCTCAACAAATTTGTCTTTCTTCAATACTTCACCTTTTTCTCCCAACCCTCCAACACTCCTCTGTCCTCTAGCAGTCATCAGATTATCCTCTATACCTGTGAGTCTGTTTTCAATTTGTTTAAATTTTTGTTCTTTAGATTCTACATGTAAGTAAAATCATATTATTTATTTTTCTCTGTCTGACTTGCTTCACTCAGGATAATAACCTTCAGGATCTATCCATGTTGTGGCAAATGGTAGGATTTTATTTTTTTATGGCCGAGTAGTATTTCATTGTATGTGTGTGTGTGTGTGTGTGTGTGTGTGTGTGTGTGTGTGTGTGTATATATATATATATATATATATATATATATATATCATAACTTCTTTATCCAATTGTCTGTTAACAGGCATTTAAGGTTGCTTCCAAATCTTGGCAATTGTGAATAGTGTTGCCGTGAACATAGGGGTGTATAGATCTTTAGGAAGTAGTGTTTTGTTTTGTTTTTTTAAGAAGTTCTATTTTTAATTTCTTGAGAAACCTCCAGAATGTTTTCCATAGTGGCTGTACCAATTTGTAATCCTACCAACAGTATATGAGCATTTTCTTGTTTCCACATCTTTGCAAAAATGTTTTTTAAAATATATATTTATTGATAACAGCCATTTTGACATGTGTAGGTGAAACCTCATTGTGGTTTTAATTTGCATATCTGGCGATTAGTAATACTGAGCATCTTTTCATATGTCTATTGGCCATCTGTATTTTCTCTTCAGTAATATCTAGTCAGGTATTCTGGCCATTTTTTAGATAAATTATTTTGTTTTTGTTGTTGTAATTGAGTTTAATATATTCTTTATTAAATTTTGGATATTAGCACCTTTATAAATGAATCATAGGTGAATAGTGAATACTTTCTCACATTCTGTGGGTCGCCTTTTCATTCATTGATTTTTTTTTTTTGCTGTGCAAAAACTTTTTATTTTGATGCAGTCCCACTTATTTATTTATTTTTCTTTTGTTTCCCTTAGCCAGGGTGATATATCTGAAAAAGAAATTGCTAGTAGCAATATCAGAGTTCACTGCCTATGCTTTCTTCTAGAAATTTTATGGTTTCGGGTCTTGCATTGAAGTCTTCAATCCATTTTAAGTGTATTCTTGTATACGGTATAAGAAGGCGGTTCAATTTAATTTTTTTGCATGTATCTGTCCAGTTTTCCCAACACCACTTATTGAACAGACCAACTTTACCCCATTGTATATTCTTACCTCCTTTGTCATATATTAAATGAGCATATAGACGTGGATTTCTCTCTGGGTTCTCTATTACAGAGGTCCCCATCCCCCAGTCCATGGTTTAATATTGGTCCTGGCCTGTTAGGAACCATGTTGCACAACAGTTTAGTGGTGGGTGAGTGAGCAGATCCTCAGGCATTAGAATCTCACAGGAGCACCAGTCTCTGGTGTCAAAAAGTTTGAGACTGCTGTTCTATTCTGTTCCATTGATCAATGTATCTGTTTTGATGCTTGTACCATGCTATTTTGATTACTATAGATTTATAGTATAGCTTGATAAAAGTAGTGTGATATCTCCAACTTCTTCTTTCTCAAGATTGCCGAGGCTACTTGGGATCTTTTATAGTTCCATAAACATTTTGAATTATGTCTAGTTCTCTGAAAAATGTCATTGATATTTTGATAAGGACTGCATAGAATCTATAGATTGCTTTGGGTAGTATTGCCATTTTAATGATGATGATTCTTCTTACCCACGAGCATGATATATGCTTCCATTTATTTTTATTGTCTTCAAATTCTTGTTTCAATGGCATGATTTTCTAAGATCAAGTCTTTTACCTTTTTTGGTTAATTTGATTCCTAGGTTTTTTTATTGTTTTTGATGCAATCGTAAATGGAATATTTTTCTTAGTTTCTCTTTCAGAAAGTTTGTCACTGCTGTATAAAAATGCACCAATTTCTGAATATTAATTTTTATCCTACTTTACTGATTAATTTATCAGTTCTCTCTCTCTCTCTCTCTCTCTCTCTCTCTCTCTCTCTCTATCTCTCTCTCTCTCTCTTTCTCGTAGCTAGATCTTCATTTAATAAAAGAGATAAAAGTGGGCATTCTGGTTCCTGATTTTAAGGAAAATGCTTTTAGCTTTTCCCTATTGAGTATGATGTTAGCTATAGGTTTATGATACCTGGCCCTTATTATGTTGAAGTATGTTCCCTCTATTCCCACTTTGCTGAAAATTTTTGTCATAAATGAATGCTGGATCTATTGAAATGATTATTTAATTTTATCTTTTGGTTTGTTAATGTAACAAATCACATTAAATGATTTGAGAGTATTGTACCAACGTTGCATCCCAAGAATAAGTCCGATTCAATGATGGTGTATGTATTTTTAATATATTGCTGAATTCAGTTTGTTAAAATTGTGTTGAGGATTTCTTTTTATCAAAGTTCATTAGGGATATTGGCTTACAGTTCTTCCTTCATTCCTTCCTTCCTTCCTTCCTTCCTTCCTTCCTTCAAGGCTTCCTTACGGAAATCCCTCCCTACCTCCCGTCCTACCTCCCTCCCTCCCTCCCTCCCTCCCTCCTTTCTTTCTTTCTTTCTTTCTTTCTTTCTTTCTTTCTTTCTTTCTTTCTTTCTTTCTTTCTCTTTTGTAATGTCTTTATCTCATTTAAAAATCAGGGTAATAGAGGCCTCATAAAGACAATTAGAGAGGCTTCGTTCCTTTTGAAATTTTTTGAATAGTTTGAAAAATAGGTGCTAATTCTTCTTTGAAAGTTTGGTAAAACTTGTTAATGAAGCCATCTGGTCCAGGACTTTTAGTTTTTGAAAATTTTTGTTTGCTGATTTGATGTCATTAGTGGTGATTGGTTGGTTTAGATTTTCTGTTTCTTCTTGACTCAGTCTTGGGAGACTGTTTCTAGGAATGTATCCATTTCTTCCAGATAATCCAATTTGTTGATTAATAATATAGTATTTTCTGATGATCCTTTGTATTTTTGTGGAGTCCATAGTTATTTCTCCTCTTTCATTTCTAATTTTAATTTTTGGTCCGTCTCTCATTTTTCTTGATGAGTTTGGTTAAGGATTCTTTCCAAAAATAACAGCTCTTGGTTTCATTGACCTTTTGCATTGTTTTTTTTCTAGACTCCATTTCATTTATTTCCACTCTCATCTCTATTATTTTTTTCCAATTTCTCATTTTGTAAATTGCTAGCTATTCTTTTTCTAGTTCTTTTAAGTGTAAAATTAGATTGTTTATTTGAACTTTTTCTTGTTTCTTGAGGTAGGCCTGTATTGCTATGAATTTTCCTCTTATGGCTGCTTTCTTTTTGTCCCACAGATTTTGAGTCATTGTGTTTTTATTTATATCTGCCTCTAGTTTTCTTTTGATTTCTTCCTTGATCTCATTGTTAATCTATTCATTGTTTAGTATCATGTTATTTGGCCTCCATGTGTTTAAGTATTTTTCAATTTTTTTCTTGTAGTTGATTTCTGTTTTCATGCCATTGTGGTTAGAGAAGACACTTGATAAGTTTTTGATCATAAATTTATTAATACTTGTTTTGTGGCTTAACACATGATCTATCCTGGAAAATGTTCCATGTGCACTTGAGAAGAATGTATATTGTGTTGCTTTGGGGTGAAACATTCTGAAAATATTAATGAAATTTATCTGATCTATTGCATAATTTAAGCCTGCAGTCTGCTTGTTGATTTTCTGTCTGAAAGATCTGTCCATTGGTGTCAATGAGGTTTAAAATCTACTACCATGAGTATATTACTGTTGATCTATCCAATTTCATTGGTCAATAATTGCTTTATATATGCAAGTGCACCCGTGTTGGGTATGTATGTGTTTACTAGGATTATGTTCTCTTGATGCACTGATCCCTTCTTCATTATGTAATGCCCTTCTTTGACTCTTATTCTGGCTTTTGTTTTAAAAGCTATTTTGTCTTATATCAGTATTGTTACCCCAGCTTATTCTTCATTTCCAATTGAGTGAAATATTTTTTTTCTATCTCTTTACTTTCAGTCTGTGTATCATTTGATCTGAAGTGTGTGTCTTGTAGACATCATATGTATGGGTCTTGTTTTCTTATTTATTTAGCTACCCTATGTCTTTTGATTGGAGCGTTTAATCCACTTATTGCCATTTTATTATTTATATTTATGAGTTTCTTCCCCCTATATCTTTTTATAGAAGCTCCCTTAACATTTCATGTAATACTGGCTTCTTGGTGATGAATTCCTTAATCTTTTTTTCCTGTCTGGAAAGCTCTTTATCTCACTTTCTATTTTAATTGATACCCTTGCTGGGTAGAGTACTCATGGTTGTAGATTCTTGTTTTTCATTACTTTGAGTATTTTTTGCCAGTCTCTTCTGGCCTGCAAAGTTTCTGTTGAAATATCAGATGACAGTCTGCTGGGAACACCCAGTAAGGAACTAGCTTCCTTTCTCTTAATGCTTTTAGGATTGTCTCTTTGTTTTTAGACTTGAAATTTCAATTATGATGTGTCTCGGTATGGATATATTTGAGTTTCCCTTATATGTGACTCTTTGTACTTCCTGGTCTTGTATGTCTAATTCCTTTGCCAGGTTAGGGAATTTTTCTGTCATTATTTCTTTAAACATAGTCTCAACCCCTTGTTCTCTCTTTTCTCTTTCTGGTACTCCTATCAATGCGGATATTGGTATGCTTGATGTCCCAGAGGTCTCCTGAACGAGCCTCATTTTTTTAAATTCTCTTTTTCTATTTGTCGTTTCAGTTGGATGTTTTCTGCTACCTTGTCTTCCAACTCACTGATTCAGTCCTCTGCTTCATCTAATCTACTATCGGTTTCTTCTAGTGTATCATTTTAGTTATTGTACTCTTCATTTCTGTTTTGTTCTTTCTTGTGGTTTAAATATCCTTTTTTATACTTACTAGCTCTGTTTTGAAGTTTTTATTGAGATCATCTATTTTTCCCCTAAGTCCATTGAGCATCTTTATAATCATTGTTTGAACTCTGTCTTTGGTAGGTTTCTTGCCTCCATTTTATATACATTATTTTCTGGAGTTTCCTTCTGCTGTTTCATTTGCAACATGTTTCTTTGTTTTCTCATTTTAATTGCCTCTGTGTGTTTGTTTTTATGTGTTAAGAAGATTTGTTTCTTCTCTCAGTTTTGGACAGATGGTCTTATGTAGTAGGTTTTCAGTGTGCCCTGGTGGTAACTTCTTTCTAATAATCTACACCAGGGGCTTTAGCGTGTTATTTGTATAGAGCGGGTATGTTCTCCTGCTGTAGCTAATCCTTGATTGCTATTACCATGTTAGTGGATGGGGTTAACTCTCAAATTGGCATAACCGTGGGGATTGGCCACACCCATACAGTATGACTTGCTGTGTGGGGGCTGACCCCTCAGAGTGAGATTTTCTCCAGAAAGCCTGCGTACATGTTGACATTACCCTTTGAGTGTACTGCTTATGGGGATAGTCAAGTGTTGTTATTTGTGTCTGGTGCTAGCCTCTAGGTGTGTTTGTAGGGACTGTAGGTAGGGGCTCCCAAGTATGCAAAGGTCAGCCACTGCCTTTGATTGCTCAAGACTACCTGGTGGGAGTTAAGAAGTGAATTGTAGATGGTCGTTGCCTATACTTGATCTAAAAGTAAGTGGGAGAGACAACGCTGCAAGCCGTGGTCTGGTTATTCCCAAATGAACCTGAGAAGTTTAGCAAAAGAGGTCTAGTGCGCCTCAAGGCCTGAAAATGCCTGCCAATTGCCTCTAAGTCTCTTCAGCAGGACTATCCTTTGGGTGGTATGCGAGTTTGGTGGTTCATGATCCCAGGATGTCACTAGGGTATAGTGATCAGATTTCCTCCAGCCACTGCAGTGTCAGTTTTCATGCTAATGCTTTCTCTTCAGCTTCCTGTAAAAGTCTCAGATAGCAGCACGGGCACCCACTGCCTGCCTTTGGCCTGAAAACACCCTATCTGTTCAAGACATACTATCACTTGGTGCAGGATTTGTGGCCCCTCACTGAAAGTCTTTCCAAGAATGCATAGACTTTTCACAGGCTGCTCAAGCTGAGGTTTGTTGCCTGAGTGGAATGCACAGTCCTGGGAAGGGGCAGGGCATGGATGGCTACCAATTAATGGGCCCAACACAGGAAATTTATGAGTTGGGTGGGGCAAGTTTCAGGGAGACACAAGGCCATCAGGACAAGCATCTGATTTGCTACCAGTTCTGAGTTTAAAGGCACCCTCAAAAGTCACAGATCACAGTGAGACCAGCTGAAGAAGTTTGAGTCAAGCCAGCTGTGGTTTGAGTAAGGACCATTAAGCCCTGTGATCTTTCAAGAGATTCTGTAGCTTGTGCTGGCAGCAATGGTCAGTCACCAAATGACTTCTTCAAAATATGCATGCCACACAAGCTGAGGTTTGTTTCCTTTAAGGTATGCATAGCTTTTTAAGGGGCAGGCTGAGATCAGTTTGCCGGCAACAAACTGGCTGTGGGCAATTTGTTGGTTGTGTGGGGCAGGCCGAAATTACTAGGCTGGTGAGGCATCAGAATTGATTGTAGGGGTGGGCACAATGGTGCCTGTCTGTAGACTGCCCCGGAAGAGGGCCTGACAAAGGAACAATGGCAGTTGTCTCTCCAGCTCTCTATCCAGAGCCATGCAACTCAGTCTTTCTCGATATGTCTCTTGTACTTCTTAAACTGCCAATTTTCTGCTGCTTCCCAGAGTGCATATCTGCAAAGAAGTGATATTATGCGTGTGTTCTTTAAAGTGGGCATCTAGGGTTTCAGTTTTCTTCCATCTCACCTTAATGGCCAGAGTCTTCACTGACTTTTTTAAATTAATTAATTTATTTTTATGGTGACACTGGTTAACAAAATATAATAAGTTTCAGCTGTACATTTTAATGGTAAGGCATACACACACACACACATATACACGTATATACATATATACATATATGTGTGTGTATGTATGTGTGTGTGTATATATTTTTTACACGGTGTGTTCACCTCCCATAGTTAGATTTCCTTCTGTCACCACATATTTGACCCTCTTTAACAAGTCTACCTCCCTGCTAACCCCTCTCCACTTCCCTCTGGTAACCACTAGTCTATTGTTCATGTCCATGATTCTGTTTGTCCTATTCATTTGTTGCTTTTAGGTTTATATACCACATATAAGTGATATCATGTGATTTTTAACTTTTTCTGTCTGGCTTGTTTCACTTAGTATGATTATCTTGAGGTCCATCCATGTTGTCATAAATATTAGAATTTCATCTCTTCTAACGTATATGTTCCGTAGTTTCTTTTAATAATCATCTATCATAGGAAACTTTAGTTACTTCCATGTCCGGGCCACTGTGAAAAATACTGTTATGAACATCAGTGTTAAAATACTTTTTTGGATATATGTTTTCAAGTCTTTGGGGTAAATACCCACTAGAGAGATTGCTGGATCATATGGTTGATCCATTCTTAGTCTTTCGAGGAAACTCTATACTGTTTTCCATAGTGGCTGTACCAGTTTGCAGTGCCACCAGGATCCCTTTTTCTCTGCATTTTCTCCAACACTTGTTATTACTTGTCCTGTTGATTACAGCTATTCTAATAAGTGTGAGATGGTATCTCATTGTGGTTTTGATTTGCATTTTCCTAATAGCTAGTGATATTGAACATTTTTTCATATATTTATTGGCTATTCGTATGTCGTCTTGTTGCAGATTTTGGCCTGTGTATCTGGAAAGACTAAGCGGCACTCAGCGAACTAAGAATCAAAGAGAGGTTGTTTATACCGGCGGGTTCAGAGGAGTCATTCTCCAGAGTCTGAGCCCCAAACAAAGGCAGGCAGGTAGATTTATACATACTTAGAGGTCTTTGGTTTTGCGTGCATGGGAAAGGTAAGGTTCCAGGGAGGGGAGGTTGGAAAAATTCCTCCAGGACAGGGTAGGCATATTAGATTTCTTTACATTTCCCATATCTTTCCCCCCTTTTGATGTCCTTCTAAATTCTTTGTAAGGCATCACCTTTTTGACTACCTTCTTGATCTCCGTCTTGGTCTCCCTGGACCGAGGACCAATAATTCTATTGTATAATGATCTTCGCTGAAGTTTTTCTCTCCACTGTAGCTTCTATAAGGAAGGTAATCATCCAAACAAGAGGCAACAGGCAAGGCAGAAGTAAGCAGGTACCAAGGAGGAGGAGTACTACTCTAATTAAGGTCTTAAAACCTCCAAAAGTGGAGAACCAACCTCTAAAGAAGTTATTGCGGTCCCATCCATGCTATGTTTGCACGGGCACATATGCCAGTCCTGTTACCAGTTGGACAAAATCTTCAACTGCCTGGCCCCGGTCTTCTCTTTGCACACAACAGTTGGTGAGATTGAATTTCCCAAATACACCTCTTTTTGCTGCTAACAGATAATCTAGTGCCAACCTGTTCTGGTAGATGGCATTTCTCATCTGAGTTTCTTGATGTGCCAGGAGGGTCAGGGCTCTCCTACTTTTATTAGTAACTGCTTGTAGTTGGATAATTGAATTTAACATTTAAATGGGGGTACAGTATCCCCAAGATATCTTTTGCCAAAGTGGTAGGCCTATAGTATTGGACTATGTGTTCTGGGGGCCATTCATTATCCTTCTAGTTCCCTATTTGGAGTTCCCTTTTTACCTGCTGTAATAGTGATGGGATCTTGCTATGTTGCCCAGGCCAGGAATGCAGTGACTATTCATAGGCACTACTGATCAGCACAGGAGTTTTAACCTGCTCCATTTCCAACTTGGGCCAGTTCACCCCTCCTTAGGCAACCTGGTGGTCCCCTACTCCTGGGAGGTCACCATATTGATGCCAAACTTAGTGTGGATACCAGATCGGCATAGTGCACTACAGCCCAGAACTCCTGGGCTCAAGCGATCCTCCTGCCTCAGCATCCTGAATAGCTGGGACTGCAGGTGCACACCACCACGCCTGGCAAGGGCTTTTGGGACTGGGTGACCAAGCAATGCTCCTGTTCTCAGAGGTAGGAGAAAAGCTTTATCATACTAATTATGCAGCCTTTTTCCTAATTTTGGGGAGGCAATTGTAGGCCTTGTTTCTGTAAATCTAGTAAAGCCTATGTGGGTCCACCCAGTTTCGGACCTTGCCTGGATAAGAATCAATTCAGTAGCTTCCCAATCTTTTCCCAGCTTTAACTATTTACAGTTCCTTCCTCTAGGAACCAGGGACAAGTTTCCTATAGGAGCTCTAAAATTGTAAAATCTGGTGAGTGTGTACACCATATTCCCTAGCCCTAAGTATAACTTAAGCTTTGTACAAAAAAATTGCGGTCCTTTGACCCTTGTTGTCTTATGTTTTATTCCTGGTTATGACAGCCTATTCCTTAAATTTATTTAACACACATGCTTTCTTGAATTCTACCAGGCTGTGATCTATATTTTCTCCCTCCTACTTTTTTGCATATGCTTTGTTCCCAAGGGAGCACCTTACCTCATTTACACGTTTTCCCGTTTTCCTGTACTCAGGTGCCTGTTCGGGGGCCACTTGCCATGTCCAGCAAGGGGTATATCTTGCCACGTCTAGTATGGCTCTGGAAAATATGTCTGAAAAGCACTGCCGTTCATAGTAGCTATAGAAAACTGAGGTAGTAAACATTCTCTGACCTCTTTTGGTAACATGAATACATATTCACACTTCTTTGCACCAATTTCCTCCCTAAAGTCCAATTATTAAGAAGTCCCATGATGAAATTCCTCAAGCTTCTGCCGAGCGTAGACTGACCAGCTTCCGGGGGTGAACAGAGCAGGGCTGACGATCTCAGGTGGATTTTCTACTGCCTCCAGAACGTGATCTGGAGAGGCAGTCTAAGTTTCTTTAGTCTAAGTTTCCCGGTTCTCTGGAGACGCTGTTTTCTTTACTTAGGTGTGGTGGATTCATAGAGTAATATCTGTAACTTTAATAGCAGTGAGAGTTGCTAATATAACAATGTGAGAGCCTGTTTAGTTTGGCTGGAATGGCTCTTTTTTCTAATCCTTAACCTATATTTCTTCTACTGACTAAAAAGGGTGGACCTAATTCCTTAGAAGCATGGAAGCTCTTTCTAAAGTTTAATATATCTTTTAAATGAGAATTATATTACAATAGTTATGAAAATAAGCCAATTATGATCTGAGTCTTCCGACTATGAAACCAAATTTATTACGAATATCTATGTATAAACCTTTTTTCAAAATGTTAATTCTGCCAGCCAGATCCTAACACAGAACTTACTAAATTTCTTTCTCTACTGACTGAATACCCTTAAGTCTCTATTTTTCCTATGGTTGCAGTTACACCCTTCCCCCAATTTTGCGCTGGAGGGGAGAAGCCTAAAGGCCTTGGGGTGCATGATAGATTACAGCAACCCCCTTCTGATATAGGATGACCTCGGTGTCTTTGCAGGCAGACCTATAAACCCCTTAACTAATTTTCCTGCCTAACTCTTTTCTAAGAGCCATGAATTCCCTTATTATTAGTATAGATGTTGAGGGACAGGAGGTCTCTTCTTTGGTATCTGCTTCCTACTGGGAAGGGTCATAGTCCCTGCCTACTGGGGTTTCATGGAGCTCTTTCTTTCCCTTTCTGCCTTAGTAAGAGTGGGGTCTTGGGTTTCCTGCTGAGGTGCAGCCTTAGTCCTTAGACAAGGAAAAAAATTCAAACTAATTATTTAAATCATGTATCTATTAATTTACCTATTAAGTGAGTAAAGGAAAACAGGCTTGGTTAATATATTTCTTAGAGTAAAAAGACCTGTGGCCTAAAGTCTCCTCCCACTCAGACTTTAAGGGCCCTGCCTGGTTTAACAGAATTTCTGCTTAACAATGGGCTGATGACCCTTATCAATAGCCAGAGGATCTAAGTTACCAGTTTCCAGCAATTATCAGGATTTGAGGGTGAGAACCTTTTTCCTAAAGAGAGGAGGGAAGAAAATTTAACCAGGTTTACTAAAAAGATTAACTTGTAAGAGATGTCCCATTTCATTTCCTCCCTCTTTTGATGGGTCTCATATCTGAGACTAGCTTAAAATGAAGTCGATTGCTTTGTTGCTGTAAGAAAATCCTTCCTTTGCTGTTGGTTTTAACATGAGAACAAATAGTTCTTCCATTAATAAGAAACTATCTAGTGAGTAATTTGCATACCTTACAGAAGTCATGGAGCTGCAATTCAATGTCATTATCCGAGATGTTAAAACATTAGTTAGCACACTTGGTAAATGTTACACATTTTCTGCTGGTGTTATAATAGTCACTTAAAAAAAAAAAGCATAGCCTTATCCTTCCTGAGTTTTAGGTGGGGCCCTTTCTATTTGCCTCATGGGCTGACTTTTAATAAATTGCTGGGAGGTAGTTGGAAACTGCTAGTTGGAAACCATGACATAGAGGCAGGGTGTTTATGAATTTTTTAGCCTTAGGTTCCCTACAAATGTGCACTGTGTGGTGGAAAAAGGGGGCTACTTCCCATTTAGGCTGTGTCTTAGTTTCTCAGACAAGGTGCTTTCTGCACAGGACTCTGGTCCTGACGTGCGGCAGAGAACTTCATTGCTAATACTGGTCTCACAATAGGAAAGGAAATTTATGTTAGGCTGACTGTTTATTCCTGTCACTGTGCAGTTAGCATGGAGAGAGAGACCTATGGAAAGGGTCAGGATAGAGTAGGCAACTCTAGTATCTAGTAAAAATTCAGTTGTTTTATTTTTGCCATATCGGGAGTGACCTGAGGTTCTACCGTTGTGATCCTGGTGGATTTTTCTAGGACAGGAGCTTGCAAGTGCTTGGACCTCCATTTTGGAGGAGAGAGCAACCCCTTTGTGAGAGGCTTGCTATGTGGAGCAAGGGCTTACGAGGTCTACCCCTCCCTAGCCTCCCAGGGCTGAATGGACACTTGCCCTTTCAGTGCCCTTCCTTTTGCAGTTTGCACATTGATTTTGTCTCAGTCCTGACAATGCCACTCGTGGCCAACCAAGATCAAGGCCCTCCAGATGTGCAAGGTTTTTACTGCCTAAGGTCACCTCGTGATGGTTCCTGTATTATGGCAGGTAAAATTGGCGCCGTTTTATACTTTGCTTTCTTCTCTGTCCAGTCCAAGTTATTGGACACCTTAAAGACCTCTGGCACCGAGGCAGACTGCAGGGTTTAATGTACTTACAGTTTTGAGATGGATTCGTGGTTTTTGCATAACAGTCTCTGATAATAAGTTATTCTGGCATTGGTATCTGCTTATATTCTTGACTCTTCATTAATAGAATTATGGTATGGGGAACCTTTACATTTAAACCTAGCACCCAGGACTGACAGAATTCAGCTGCCCCTTGAAACTTACTGACTCCTTTTTGATGTTTGGCCATGTTGAGTGTCCACTATACAAATCATTGATTGTCCCCACTACTTCTATTGTGACTTTTCCTAGTCTGATTGTCCTTCGGCCAAGTCTTCTTTGATGACTAGCTCAGGTTGATGTCTTAAATTCTCTGGTCCTTTTGAACTTACAGTTCCCATGCAATGAGGGCACTCATTCTTCCAATAGCCAATCTCTCTACAGAAGGCACATTGGTTATGGCGTAATTTCATTTTGGTTTCTTTCTGCCATGTGAGAGCAGCCGTCTGTTGCACTAGACCTGGGTTCCCTAATGCAGCTGCCAACAAGGACACCTTCTGCTTTCCCCATTTATTAGTTACTTCCTGGTGTATCTCTGCTGTTTTTGACACATTTGTTGACTTCCTAGCCCCAGCCTTTGCCTCTAATTTAGACTTTTCATGATTTTTTCCCTGTAGTGGGGATCTCACGAGCTTTCTAACAAACGAGACAGGAATCATCCCAACCCAGATGTCTTTGTTCCGGGCACTCCACCATTGTTCTTCAGGCTTTTCTATTATCAAGTCGAACCTGGACAAAACGGGTGTCATAGTGTAGGGCTGAGGCTCAGGGGCAGTAGGGGGTGGCAAAGGTACTGATGGTAGAGGCCTGTCTGGCAATTGATAGTAAAGTAGTCTCGTGAGGACTGACAGAGTTACTGGGATGTACAGCGGTCATTAGATAGAATCTTCCTTAGGGCCCCCGGGTGAATTAATTTTGTTGGCACTTCCTTGTCCTTTTCTCTAGCCAGTGGGGGCACAGATGCCCTATTTTGTCCCTGCCTTTTTGTGCTGAACCGGACTCAAGGGAGCACTATAGTAGAGGTCTGAAGCAATGTGCCTATGTACGGAACTTGGTCTAGATATCCTGGGGTCCCTGTCACTACCCAATACACTGCTCTCACTGTGGGGAGGTCTAAGGTCCCTTTTGAGGGCCAACCTACCCCTAATGCAGGCCATTCTAGCTTGCAAAGAATATAAAGTTTTTCCGAGTTCAGCTGACCCTATACTCCTCAGAGAACCCCTCCTTAAAATTTTCCAACATACAATCTAAGACAGTTGGCTTAGTGGAACTCAACCCATATTTGCAGAGAGCTTCCTTTGAGAAGTAGGCACAGAGGCCAGTGTTAATATATTCTCTAAAGTCCTGGAAACTTAGTTAAAGCAGCACAAAAACACTAAAATTGTTTTGAAGAAATACAGAATCTTAGTTTTCTTCCCAGGAAACCTTTTCAAAACATTTGCATCAGACCAATAGTCTTAGGAACATTAAAAACAATTCCAGTTTTTTATTTTTTTTTGCATAAGTTTGCTCTCGGCATTTGTTTCCAACCTTGTTTCATTTTATTACATAAAATTTTCCCTCAGAATTTCCTCACAAACCTCCTACACCTTCCCCTCACAAAATTTACTCTCAAGATTTCCTTCCATAGACCTTCTACTACTTCCGCAAACCTTCTTTCACACTTTATTCTTTCAGTTTGCCTCTTTTCACTTGCTCAGTAATAACCACCTCTGGGGCAAATACCTTTCTTGAAATTCTTTAACATAGTCTCAAGACCATTGTCTTACTCTGACCTGACTCCATGTTTCCCACTGTGTTGGTACCACAAAAACAGACAAAGGGTGGGGTGTCCCTTTTCAGAGACCACTCAGATACCCGCCTGGCCACGTTTCTCTTGAGATTTTCAGCATGTCTTGGCTAAGGTGTACCCATATCAACTCCCAGCCTGGTCATTCCCCAGAGGGATGAATCACCGTTATGCCTTATGACATCACAACGGAACCACAGGTTGGGGTCCTCTCAGACCCCGTAGTTTTTTACTGTCTCT
The DNA here is from genome assembly GCF_014176215.1 of Rousettus aegyptiacus. Classification (NCBI taxonomy): domain Eukaryota; kingdom Metazoa; phylum Chordata; class Mammalia; order Chiroptera; family Pteropodidae; genus Rousettus; species Rousettus aegyptiacus. Next base: position 80,366,408 of record NW_023416312.1, on the reverse strand, counting down.
GAGATCCACGCAGATGCACACACGTTCTCAGAGGTTAAAACATCACCTCCCTGGTAGTCCCTGCCTGAGGGGCGCTTGCTCCTGGAAGTTCATCAGTCTCCCCTTCCACCCTTAAGGTGGGCCTATCTACCATGGGCCTTACCATGTCCCATATGGATCCACCAAATCTCCTTGTTCTTGCTGCTCAGAGTCCTGGGGGAAACAATGGAGCGAGGCCTGCTAAGCGCAGCCAGGCCTGAGACCACCCAACTGGGGCAGGGTGCACCTTTTATTTCCTCAGTTGCCTTGGCTGACCAGTGTCTCAGCGTTGTGCCCAAACTGGTGGCTTCAAAGGGCCAGAGTGGTTGGGGTTCCCAATCAGGGAACCAGAATGTTCTGGATTTTGGCCTGTGTACCTGAAAGAACCAAGCGGCACTCAGCGAACTAAGAATTAGAGGTTTATTTACGCCAGCGGGCTCAGAGGAGTCACTCTCCAGAGTCGGAGCCCCGAACAAAGGCAGGCATGTAGATTTATAAATTGATTACTTCTGCATACTCAGAGGTCTTTTGTTTCGTGTGTGGGGGAAAGATAGTGTTCGAGGGAGAGGAGGCTGGAAAAATTCCTCCAGGACAGGGTAGCCATCTTAGTTTCTTTACATTTCCCATATCACTCTAGGGAGAAGTGTCTGTTCAGGTTCTCTGCCCATTTTCTGATTGGATCTTTTGTTTTTGGTTTTTTTTTTTGTTGTTGTTATTATTGAGTTGCTTGAGTTTTTTGTATATTTTGGATAGTAAACCCTTACCAGAAGAATTGCTTTCAAATATACATTCCCATTAACATGGTTCTCTCTTTGCCTTGTTGACAGTTTCCTTTGCTGGGCAGAAGCTTTTTAGTTTGATGTAGTCTCATTCATTTATTTTTGCTTTTACTTCCCTTGACTTTGAGGTCAAATTCATGAAATCCACTTTAAGTCCAAGGTCCATGAATTTTGTTCCTATAAAAGTGTAAAAGCACATTTCAATAACATCATTCTTGTTCACATCTCCCCTTTTTATTCCGGCCGTGACCACTTTGGAAAAATATGTTGCTATGGGTTATTGGTATCAATTTCTCAGTAAATTAGTCCCAAGGGAAGGGTAGAGAGTGATATCTCCAGGCGCCAGCTGCCTAGGAGAAAATAGCTTCCAAGGCTCCCAAGAAGAAAAATAAAACAATGTTGCAGCTGGAGTATAGATAACAGAGCTGTTCACCAGAAACCATATTTCTTTCTGCTAGACACTAACAACTAACTTTTGCTTTTGTAATCTGCTTGCTTGCTTGATCAAGGCCAACCAGGATGTAGTTTCGGGCTTTATAAGCTGCCTGCTCCAGAGACTCGGGGCTGATTCTCCGACCCTGCATGGTGGAAGGAATCAGTCGCCGGTCAGCAAATAAGGGCTTATAATTAATCTTAATTGGCTCCGTGGGTCTTAGATTTGAATGCGCCACAACAGTTCCTATGTTGTTTTTTTCTATGCATTTTATGTTTCAGGTCTTATATTCAGGTCCTTAATACATTTTGAGTTACTTTGGTATGTGGAGATAGACAAGAGTCTATTTTCATTCTTTTGCAGGTGGCTTTCCAGTTTTCCCAGCACCATTTCTTGAAGAGGCTTTCCTTTCTCCACTGTATGTTTTTGGATTCTTTGTCAAAAATCATTTTCCCATATAAATATGGGTTTACTTCTGGACTCTCAATTTTGTTCCACTGGTCCATGAGTCTGTTTTTCTGCCAATAAAACAAAACAAAACAAAACAAAACAAAATAAAACAAAACAAAACAACATGCTGTTTTGATTACTGGCACTTTGTGGTATAATTTGAACTTGGGCAGAATGATACCTTCAGCCTTATTCTTTTTTGCTCAGAATGGCTTTGGCAATTCAGGGTCTTTTGTGCTTCCTTCCATACATATCTGATGATTTTTTGTTCTATTTCTTTAAAAAATGCCAAAGGGATTTATGTTCAGATTTCTCAGGAACTCCTTTTCCTGGCACTGAGACTCTGGCTAGGATCCCTCACTTTTTTAGGGATGCCTCTGTAGCTGTGCTTGCCCTCCCAGTGCTGCCTCACACAGATGTGGTGCCAGCCCCTTTAGCACCTTTGCCCCTCCTGTTGGGAGCCATTTTGAGGAAAACGGGGCTGTTTGTTAAGCAGGATGTTTTTGCAGAGTCAGTCAGCAGTGCAGTCTGCTGACTCAGGAGGAAGTGCACCTGGTGTGGGGGCGTGAAACAGAATGTTTTCTGAATAGCTACAGAGTTTCCGTGATTGGTTGTTATTTAGAGGTGTTTTACTTCTTACCCACTCAGTAGGGTATAAATATGTGTTGCGAAATAAACTCTGGGCCGCTTGGTATTGACTGGGGGCTCTCCCGAATCTATCTCTTGTCTCTGTCTTTTTCTCAATCCTCACTCCCCACCTCGGGTGCTGTTCGACCTAGGCCGGCTGGCTCGGCACCCTCCTGGTCTTGATGTGGCTTTTTCTATATAGCCACAAATGCATGTATTCTTATCAGCGAGACTTCATGTGATTCTCTATGTTGATTTTTATAATTTGGTTATAATATTAATGTAGTCCTGAGAAGAGTGAATCCACTTTTACCTAGCCCATTATGTTGACCCTCAATCCATTTGATTTGAAATCATTGGTTTTTTTCCTAAAAATAAAGATAAATAGAATTTTCAGTAATTTTTTAAAATTTAGATATGTGACAAGTAACATTAGTTTAAGATGTACAAGATAATGATTTGATATTTGCATATATTGCCAAATGGTCACTACAATAAGTAGTTAACATACATCAACATACACCGTTACAATTATTTTTTTCTTCCAATGAAAAGTAAGGCTTACTCTCTTAGAAACTTTCAAAAATACAATACAGTATCATTAACTCTAGTCACCATGATTTATTTATTTTATAGCTGGAAGTTTGTCCTTTTCAACCCCTTCACTCCCTCCTACCGATGGTAAATTCTGATGGATTCTCTGTATTCATAGCTTTCTTTTTGTTTGTTTGTTTTAGTTTCCCCATATAAGGGATATTTTATAGTATTTGCTTTTCTCTGACTTATTTCACTTAGCATAATGCCTTCAAAATCCATCCATATTGTCACAAATGATAAATCTTCATTTTTATTTTTCAATTACAGTTGGCATACAATATAATATTAGTTTCAGGTGTACAATATACTGATAAGACATTTATATAAATTACAAAGTGGTCACCACAATAAATCTAGTAAGCATCTAACACCATACATAGTTATCACAATATTATTGACTATATTTCTTATATGTGCCCATAACTATTTTCTAACTACAAATTTGTACTTTCTTAATTTCTTTCTCATTTTTTACATATACCACCAACCCTTCTCCTATCTGGCAACCATCAAAATATTCTCTGCATCCATGAGTTTGTTTTTGTTTTGTTTATTTATTTTGTTCTTTAGATTTCATATGTAAATGAAATCATATGAAATTTTTTTTCTCTGACATATTTCAATTACCATAATAACCTCTAGGATGATCAATGTGGTTGCAAATAGAAAGATTTCATTTTTTATGGCTGAGGATCATTTAATTGTATATATGTACTACCTCTTCTTTATCCATTCATCCATTGATGGACACACTGTTTGTCTCATATGTTGGCTAATATAAAAAAGGCTGCAGTGAATATATGGATTCACATGTCTCTTTGAAGTAATGTTTTGGGTTTCTTCAGATAAATACCCAGAAGAGGGATTACTGGGTCCTTCTTTGTCTCCTGTTATATATAGCTTTTGTTTTAAAGTCTATTTATCTGGTATAAATATTGCCACCCCAGTTTTATTTATTTGTTTCCATTTTTATGAGATATCCTTTTCATCCCTTTACTTTCAATCCATGTCTGTCTTTCAATCTAAAGTGAGTCTCTTGTAGGTAACATATGTAAAGGTCGTGTTTTCTTATTCATTCAGCCACCCTATCATTTGATTGTAGCATTTAATCCATTTACATTCAAAGTAATTATTGATAGATATGTAGATATTGCTATTTTAGTATTCATATTTATTTATTTTTATTTTTTCTTCTTCTTACAAAAAGTTCTCCCAACTTTTTCTGTAATACTGGCTTGGTTGTGCTAAACTCTTTTAGCTTTTTCTTATCTGGGAAGCTCTTTATCTGTCTTTCAATTCTAGATGATAACTTTTCTGGGTAGAGTTATCTTGGTTGTAGTTCCTTGCTTTTCATCAATTTGATTATTTTGTGCTAGTTACTTCTGGCTTGGAAAGTGTCTGTTGAGAAATCAAGTGACAGCTATGAGAGTTCCCTTGTAGGTAACTAATTGCTTTTCTCTTGCTACGTTTAGGATTCTCTTTTTGTCTTTAAACTTTGGTGTATTCATTATGTTTTCTGGTGTTGGTCCATTTGGGTTCATTTTGTGTAAGACTCTCTGCCTTTTCTGGGCTTGTATGTCTCTTTCATTTGCCAGGTTAGGGAGTTTTCCATCATTATTTCTTCAAATCAACTTTTAATTTCTTGCTCTCTCCCTCTTCTTCTTGTACCCCTGTGATGCAAATGTTGATACATCTGATGTTCCAGAGGCTCCTTAAACTATCCTCATTATGGGGGGATTCTTTTTTCTCATTACTGTTCTGATTGAATATTTTCTTCTATTTTATTTTTAAACCGTTGATTTAATTATCTGCTCTATCTAATCTTTTGTCAATTCCTTTTAATGTATTTTTTTATTTTAGTTACTTCGTTTTTTAATTCTGGCTTTTGTATGTTTTCCATTTTTTTTTAAATCTCTTTGTTACAAAGTTCTCACTGAGTTCATCTCCTCTTCCCCTAAGTTCACTGATTATTTTTATAGCCAGCGTTTTGAATTGTGCACCTGATAAATAGTTGTTTTTTTTTTTAATTTAGTTAATTTGTTTTTCAGAGCTTCGTTCTGTTCTATTATGTGGGATACATTTATTTGTCTCCCCATTTTGGCTGCCTACTCATGTTTGTTTCTATGTATAAGATAGTGCTGTTCTGTATTCCAGACTTAGTAGAAGGGACCTTATGTAATAGGTGTCTTGTGCGGCCCTATGGTGCAATCTCCCTGGTCACCTTAGCTGGACATTCTAGGTGGTCTTTGTGTGGGTTGTGTGTATCCTTATTTTGTTGAGTTTTAATTGCTGTTTGCACATCAGTGGGAGGGATTGACCCTCAGTTTGGTTTGTCATAAGGACTGGTCAGTGACTAAAATGGAGGAACTGTTGTGCAGGTGGTGTCCCTACAGAGCAGCATTCACTTTAGCAGGGCTCTGGTGCCTGATTAGTCTGACCTTTGGATCTATTGTTTTCTAATGCAGCCCTGGGTGTGGTCTGGCTCAATCTGAAACAGCTGACCACTGGGCATGCCTAATCGTGTGTCTCCTAGAAGGGACCTTATTGCAGAAATAGTTCAGCTACATCTTGTGCCCAATTTGGGGCTGCCTGATATGAGCCATCAAGCAATTCTCAATTGGCCATCACTCCTGCTGGGCTTGGAGGTGCTTCAAGAGGTCAAGTTATGAACTGAGGTTGGTTGCTGCTTGTGCCAGCTTTGCATTGCTTGGTAAGAAGTTCAGAGCATGGCAGTGCCAGATGTTCCTTGTTTGGAGTGAAATTTTGAGAGATGTTTGCAGCATGAGCCAAGAAAGGCCATTTGTATGGAAAATTTACTGGAAGGGATGTGAGGTGGCCTATAAGTTGGGTGGTGCAGGATTTCAAAGGAATTACCACATGGGGTGATCAGTGGCAGCAAGTTGATGGCGACTTAGATATGGTGGCTGCATTTGTGTCCATGCCAAAAGGAAAGAGAACTCAACAAGGAAACAATGGATTTTGCCAGCACTTCTATCTGGAAGAGAACTACTCTTAGATCCCTCATCCTGAAGTCAGACAATTCAGTTTCTCCCCATATGTCCCTGGAACCTTTAAAACTACTTCCCCAGCTCTAGAGGTCAGAGCAGGTGAATCTATTAGCAAGTTAAGTTTATGTGTGGGCTCTTTAAAAGAAATACTTGGTACTTCAGTAGTCCTTTGTTTCACTTAACCACAACTTTGCTAGGTTTTATAGCCAGAAATTATGTAGACTTCTTTTTCTTGCACTAGAACCCTGGGCTTGGTAGCCCATGTGGGGCTGGGACTATTCGCTCTTCTGGGGAAACCACTGCAGCCGAGATATATCTCTCAATTTAACCACCACACATCTGTGTGAGGCCAGCCCATTCTGTGTCTCCTCATCTCCTACCAGTCTTGAGGTAGCTTCTTATGTATATCCTCAGTTATAGGATTTCCATTCACTTAGAATTCAGGACTTTCTCAATAATGGTTGCTCTGTAGTTTAGTTGTAATATTGATGTGGTAATGAGAGGAGCCAAGCACAGTGTTTAAGTACTTCACCATTTTGACCAAAGGAAGTTATTCTTTAATGTCACATTTTTAATCCATTCATTTTAAATGAACACTTAGATTTCTTTTGTATCATGCCTATTGTAAATAATGCTGCAATGAACATAAGGGTTCATATAGCTTTTCAAGTCAGGTTTTCCTTTTTCTTTGCATAAATACTGAGAAGTAGAATTGCTGAGTCATATTCTACTTCTATTTTTAAAATTTTTGGGAATCTCCATAGTGTGTTCCATAGTGGTTGAATCAATTTACATTTCCAGCAAATGTGCACAAGGGTTTTCTTTTTCTCCATCTCCTCACTAACACTTATTATTTCTTGTCTTTTTATAATAACCATTCTAACAGGTTTGAGATGGTATATCCTTAAGGTTTTTATTTGCACTTCCTTGATGGTTAGTGATGTTGAACACCTTTATTGTACTTATGGCCATCTGTATGTCTTTTTGGAAAGAAAAATGTTTATTCAGGTCTTCTAAACATTTTTTAAAAATCTGATTATTTGTTTGTTAGCTATTGAATTGTATAAAAATTATTTACCTATTTATGATATTAACTCCTTATCAGATATATGATTTGCAAATATTTTGTCCCATTTTTATTAGTTGCCTTTGAATTTTTTAATGGCTTTTTTGCCATGCAAAACCTTTTTAGTGTGGTATAGTCACACTTATTTATTTTTGCTTTTTTACCTTTGCATTACATGTCAAATCTAGTAACTTTTCACCAAAACCAATGTCAAGGAACTTACCACTTCTTTTCTTTAATGAGTTTAATGGTTTCAGATCTCACGTTCATATTTTTTTTATCCATTTTGAGTTAATTTTTCCATATGTTGTAAGATAGTGGCCCAGTTTCATTCATTCTTTTGCATGTTGCTATCCAGTTTTTTTTCAACAGCATTCATTAAAGAGACAGTTCTTTCTCCATTATATATTTTTGGTTTTCTCATCACTAATCAATTGACCATATATACTTGGATTTACTTTTGAGCTCTCTATCCTCCTCCATTGATCTATGTGTCCATTTGAATGCCAATACCATAGGGTTTTGATTACTATTACTTTGTAATATAATTTGAAATCAGGAAGCATGATTCCACCAGCTTTTTTCTTCTTTCTCAAGATTGCTGTGGCTATTTGGGATATGTTACAACTTTATATAAATTTTAGAATTGTTCTATTTCTATGAAAAAATGCCATTAGAATTTTATGAGCGATTGCATTAAATCTGTAGATTCATTTGAATATTATCAACATTTTAACAACATTAATTCTTTTACTCCATGAATGTGAGATATCTTTCCATTTATTTGAATTGTCTTTAACTTATTTTATCAATGCCATGTTTTTCAGCATACAAGTATGTTACCTCCTTAAATTTATTCCTAGATATTTTATTCTTTCTTATACAATCATAAATGAAATTGTTGTCTAAATTTCTCTCTCTGCTATTCTTTCTCACTGTTTGGAAACATAACAATACTTTTTATATTGATATTGTATACTACACCAATATGAATTTGTTTATTAGTTTTACCAGTTTTTTGGTGGAGTCTAGGTTTTCTATATATGATGTCATCTGCAAATAGTGACTGTTTTATTTTTTCCTCTCTGATTTGAATGCCCTTTTTAATTTAAAAAAATATATTTCTAGCATGTATTAGTTAATTGACTTCACCTAATTTTTGATCTGTAGTGTATTTATTATCTCAGCCTTAAATATGATGCTTTTTATTATATTTTTGTAACCAACCTATTATTTTAAAGTAGGTTTTTAAAAATTCATTGTATATTTTAAGTTATAATCTTATCAATCTTTTTATCCTGTCAACCTTCAACTTATACGTTTTCTGACTGTATTATTAAATGCTTAAAAGTACATGATTCTATAACTTTATAGTAAATTCCTTTATTTATTATTATATAAATGGATATATGTGTTTCTATGTATAACTTGTTATTAATAGAGTCACATAGTAGTGCTTGTCTGGCACAACTTTTGCCAACCTATCATCCTCCAATTTTATTTTTATATGTCATTATTTTAAGTATTCTCAACAACTTAATTTGTTAAAAATCTACATCTAAGAGCCTCTCTTAGCTAACTTTGTAATTTACTTATTGTTACTGAAATATTGGATATAGTGTGGATTTATATCTATCATAGCATTTAGTGATTCTATTAACTATTTATTTTCTTTAACATTATTTTTTTATTTTTTTTCCTTTTAGTGACTTGGACAGTTATACATTCTTTTTTCATTAAATTTGTGGATACTTTAAATATTTAAATAAATTGACTTTCCAAATTTTAAAATAATTATTTGCTCTCAAAATCCCCTAATTAATAAAAAGATTTTAAAATGCTTTTACTCATCACTATTTTCTAATGTTTATTTCCACATTTAAAAAAATGTTCCCTATATAATCTTTATTATCATTAATAAAGTACATTTTTATTCATATTTATCTATGTATTTGTCAGTTGCTTTATACACCATTACTCCTTTTTATTGCCTCACTCTGAATTCAAATTTCTTTGTCCTAAAATACATCTTCTAGGACAAGTCCTTTCAGCATGTGTCTGTGATTACTAAAAATTCTCAGTTTTGCTTAGATGTTTTCATGTTCCTTTTATTATTTTAAGTTGAAATACAATTTAATTTAAAATTAAAATTTAATCTAAAATTGTGATTATTTAAGATGTTTTTTAATCAAAATTTCTAAATTTCTTTATTTTTTATGGTGACATTGTTTAACAAAATCCAATAAGAATTACCTGTACATTATGACAGTAATGTGTGTACACACACACACACACACACACACACACAGTGTGTATTCACTTACCATAATTACATTTGTTTCTGTCACCAAATATACGACCCTTTTTATACCATCTACTTCCACCTCCCCTCTACCTTACCCTCTGGTAACCATTAGGCTACTATCCATGTCCTTGAGTCTCTGTATGTTTGTCCTGCTCGTTTGTTGCTTTTAGGTTTATATCCCACATATAAGTGATATCATGTGATTTTCAACTTTTTCTGTCTGGCTTATTTCGCTGAGCATGATTATCTCGAGTTCCATCCATGTTGTTGCAAATGGCACTATTTCATATCTTCTAATGGCTGAGTAATATTCCATTGTATATATGTACCACTGCTTCTTTAGCCAATCATCTATCCTAGGACACTTCAGTTGCTTCCATGTCCTGGAATCCATGAATAATTCTATATGAACATCGATTGATGTGCATATGTGTTTTCTGACATGGATTTTGAAGTCTTGGTGGTAAATTCCCAGTAGAGAGATTGCTGGATCATATGGTGGATCAATTCTCAGTTTTCTGAGGAAACTTCATACTGTTTTTTGTAGTAACTGTATCAATTTGCAGTCCCAACAGTGGAGTATGAAGATATCTTTTTCTCCACATCCTCTCCAAAATTTGTCATTATTTGTCCTGTTGGTTATACCTATTTTAACAGATGTAAGATGGTATCTCATTGTGGTTTCGAGTTGCATTTTCATAATAGCTAGTGATGTTGGGCATCTTTTTGATGGCCAATTGTATGTCCACTAGGGAGAAGTATCTGTTTAGGTCCTCTGCCCATTTTGATTGGATCATTTTTCTTGTTGTTACTGAGTTATATGAGTTCTTTGTATGTTTTGGGTATTAGGTCCTTATTGGAGGTATTACTTACAAATATATTTTCCCATTTGGATGGTTGTCTCTTTGCCTTGTTGATGATTTCTTTTGCTGAGCAGAAGCTTTTTAATTTAATGTAGTCCCATTCATTTATTTTTTTGGTTTTACTTCCCTTGCCTTTGAGGCCAAATTCATAAAATCCTCTTTAATTCCAAGGTCTTTGAGTTTCATTCCTATGTTTTCTTCCATGCATTTTATTGATTCCGGTCTTGTATTTAGGTCCTTAAATCCATTTTGAGTTAATTTTGGTGTGTGGTGATAGACAATAGTCTAGTTTCATTCTTTTGCAGGTGGCTTTCTAGTTTTCCAAGCGCTATTTATTGCATAGGCTTTCCTTTCTCCACTGCATATTTTGGCTTTTTTTTGTCAAAAATTATAAGCCCATATAAATATAGGTTTACAATTCTATTCCACTGGACTATGTGTCTGTTTTTCTGCCAATAAAACAACATTCCGTTTTGATTACTATTGTTTTGTAGTATAATTTGTAGTTGGGCAGAGTGATGCCTCCAGCCTCATTCTTGTTTCTCAGAATGGCTTTGGCAATTTGGGGCCTTTTGTGCTTTCACAAAAATCTGAAGATTTTTGGTTGTATTTCTTTAAAAATTGCCAATGTGATTTTTACGGAGATTGCATTAAATATGTATAATGCTTTAGATAATAAAGTCATTTTAACTATGTTAATTCTTCCAGACCAAGAACATGGAATATCTTTCCATTTCTTTGTATCTTCTTTGATTTCTTTTAATAGGGTCTCATAGTTTTCATTATATATGTACTTTGCTTTTCAATAGCTTTATTCCTAGGTATTTTATTCTCTTTCTTGCAATTGCAAAAGGAATTATTTATTTCCAATTCTTTTTCTGACACTTCGTCATTAGAATATAGAAGTGCTATGGAATTTTGAACGTAGATTTTGTATCCAGAAAATTTACCATATTTGCTTATTGTTTCCAGAAGTGTTCTTGTGGAGTCTTCAGGGTATTCTCTATAGAGAATCATGTCATCCACAAATAGTGCCTTTTATACCTTTCTCTTACCTGATCGCACTGGTTAAGTCCTCCCATGTTATATTGAATAACAGTGGTGATAGTGGACAATCTCAGCTTGTTCCTGATCTTAAAGGGAAAGTTTTTAGATTTTCACAAATAAGTATAATGTTGGTTGAGGGTATGTCATGTATAATCTTTGTTATGTTAAGGTACATTTGTCTTATACCAATTTTGTTAAGTGTTTTGATGATAAATAGATGCTGGATCTTGTTGAAGGCTCTTTCTGCATCTATTGATATGATCATATAACTCATTTTTTAATGTATTTATGTGCTGTATCACATTAATCGATTTGCATATGTTGAACTGTCTCTGTCCACTTTGTCTTGGTGTATAATATTTTAAATATTTTGCTATATTCGTTTTGCTAGTAGTTAGTTTAGGATTTTTACATCTGTGTTCATGAGAGATATTGGTCTATAATATTCTTTGTGTTACCTTTAGCAGATTTTGGTATCGGGGTAATATTGACCTCATAAAATGTGTTGGGAAGTATTGCCTCCTCTTCAATTTTTTGAAAGTGTTTGAGAAGAAGAGATATTAAATGTTTTTTGAATGTTTGGTTGAATTCAGTGGTGAGGCCATCTGGTTTTTACTTTCTGTTAGGTTTTTGATGATTGTTTTAATTTCCATGCTGCTATTCAGTCTATTTATATTTCCTGTTCTTCTTAATTCAGTCTAGGAAGGTTGCGATTTTCTAAGTACTGCTCCATTTCTTCTAGGTTATTAAATATATGTTATATACTCTTTCATAGTATTCTTTTATGATCCTTTGTATTTCTGCAGTGTCTGTGGTAATTTTCCCTCTTTCATCCTTGATTTTATTTATTAGCATCCTCTCTTTTTTCTTCTTTAGTGAATCTACCCATAAGTTTGTCAATTTTATTAACTTTTTCAATGAACCAGGTCTTGTTGCATACATTTTTTATTGTTCTTTTTGTCTTCAATTTCATTTAATTCTACATTATTTTTTTTATTTTTAAGATTTTTATGGCCACATTAGTTAAAATCCAATAAGTTTCAATTGTACATTTTTACGGTAACGTGTATACACACACACACACACATGCACACACATATACATATATATATGATATATACACATATATAGTTATATATATTAGTTTTTGTGTATTATATGTATATATACATACACACATACATATATGCATGTATGTATACGTATTATTTATATATATATATATATATTATACACACACACACATACTCTGTGTTCACCACCCATAGTCAAATTTCATTCTCTCACCACATATTTGACCACCTTAACCCCTTCTACCTCTCCCCTTTCCTCTCCAACCTAACCTCTTATGACCACTAGTGTATTTTCTGTGCCCATGAGTCTCTGTTTCTTTTTCCTGCTCATTTGTAGCTTTTAGATTTATGTCCACATATAAGTGATATCATGTGATTTGTAACTTTTTCTTTCTGGCTTATTTAATTTAACATGATCATCTCAAGATCCTTCCATGATATAAAATGGCAATATTTCATCTCTTCTTATGGCTGAGTAATATTTCATTATACATATATACCACAGCTTCTTTACCCATAATCGATCGTAAGACACTTCAGTTGATTCCATACCCTGCCCACCATGAATAATGCTGATATGAACATTGGTGTGCAAATATCTTTATGGATATGAATTTCCAAGTCTTTGGGGTAAATACCCAATAGACAGATTGCTGGATCATGTGGTTGATCAATTATTAGTTTTTTGAGGAACTTCCATACTGTTTTCCATAGTGGCTGTACCAATTTGCAGTAATACCAGCAGCGTATGAGTTTAATTCTGCTCTATTGTTTCTTTTCAAGGACAAGGAAGCAATTAAACACTGAGCTACCAGAAAGCGAAAGATAAAATGGTCATAGGAAAACCTAATATTTCAATAATTGCCCTAAATGTAAATGGACTGAACTCACGAATAAAAAAGTAAAGAATTGCAGATTGCATAATATTCAAAATGCAACCATATGCTGCCTCCAGGAGACACATCTCAGTCCTAAAGACAAATATAGACTCGAAGTGAAAGGACAGTAAATAATATTTCAAGCAAATGACAAAAAGTGGGAGGAGCAGTATTACTATCAGTCAAAATAGACTTCAAAATAACAAAGGTAAAGAAAGGTACAGAGGGACACTTCATAATGATAAAGGGAATCACGCACCAAGAAGAAATAACATTTCTTAATACCTGTGCTCCTAATTAGGGAGCCCCTACATATGTAAAGCAATTACTAACAGAACTAAATGGAGAAACAGATGAAAAGACTATCTTAGTAGGGGACTTAAATATCCCATGTCAGATATGGACAGATCATTTAAACAGAAAATCAATACAAAATAACATCCTTAAATGACACATTAGATCAACTGAACATAATTGACATTTAAAATGCCTTCCATCCTGAAACAGCTGCATATACATTCTTCTCTAGGGCACATAGAATATTCTCAAGAATTGAACACATACTGGAACACAGATAAGGCCTCTAAAAATACAGAAGGGTTGAACTCGTACCACATATATTCTCTGATCATAGTGCTTTGAAACTAGAGATCAACTGCAAAAAGAAATCAGGAAGAACCACGAATATATGGAAATTAAACAACATGCTACTGAAGATTAACTGGGTCAGAGAAGAAATAAAAAGAGAGATCAAGAGATGCATAGAAAATAATGATAATGATAATACAGCATATGAAAACTTTTGGGACACGTCAAAACCACTCATAAGAGGAAAGTTCATATAATTATATGCTACCTCCAAAAACAAGAATGAGCTCAAATAAAGAACCTAATGCTTCATCTAAAAAAAAAACTAGAAAGGAAAGAACAAATGAACCTGAAAGTCAGCAGAAGGAAAGAAATAATCAAAATTAGAGCTGAAGTAAATGAAACTTAACAAACAAACAAAATGAAGAAAAAAAATAAATGAAACAAAAAGTTGGTTCTTTGAAAAGGTTAATAAAATTGACAAAACCCTACCTAGACTCAGTAAAGAAAAAAGAGAAAGGACACAAATAAACACAATCAGGGATGAAAGAGGGAAAATCTCAACAAACATTGCAAAAATACAAAGGACCATATAATACTATGAAAAAGCATATAACACAAAATTGAATAACTTAGAAGAAATAGACCAGTACTTAGAAATACATGGCGTTTCTAGATTGAATCAAGAACTGGAAAATCAAAATAGACCAATCAATAGTATGGAAATTAAAACAATCATCAAATACCTACGAAAAAGTAAAAGTCCAGGACCAGATGGCTTCACCAGTAAATTCTCCTAAACATTCTCCTTAAATTCTACCAAAAACTCAAAGAGGAAGAAATATTTCTCAACTCATTTTATAAGGCCAATACTACACTGATACCAAAACCTGGCAAAGAAAACACAAAAAAAGAAAACTACAGACCAATGTCTCTCATGAACACTGATGCAAAAATCCTAAATAAGATACTAGTGAACCAAATATAATAACATATTAAAAAGATTATACGCCATGATCGAGTGGGCTTCATTCCAGGGGCACAGGGAAGGTGGAACATATGCAAATCAATTAATGTGATACAGCACATAAATGAATTAAAATATAGGAATCATGATCATATCGATAAATGCAGAAAAAGGCTTTAATAAGATACAATACCCATTTATGATAAAAATATTTAACAGAATTAGTATAAATGGAAAGTACCTTAACATAATAAAGGCCATCTATGACAAGCACTCAGCCAACCTTATACTTAATGGTGAAACACTAAAAACCTTCCCTCTAAGATCAGCAACAAGACAAGACTGTCCACTACCGCCGCTGTTATTCAATATAGCATGGGAGTTCCTTGCATGTGCGATCAGACAAGAGAAAGATATAAAAGGCATCCAAATAGGAATCGAAGAATCAAACTGTCAATATTTGTGGATGACATGATTCTTTCTATAGAAAAACCTAAAGACTCCACAAGAACACTTCTAGAAACACTAAGCAAATTCAGTAATGTTTCTGGATGCAAAATCAATGTTCAAAAATCCGTAGCACTCCTATACTCTAATAATGAAGTGTCACAAAAAGAAGTGGAAAAAAATTCTTTTTGCAATCGTGACCAACAATAAAATATCTAGGAACAAAACATGTGAAGGACCTATATAATGAAAACTATAAGACCCTATTAAAAGAAATAAAGAAGATACAAAGAAATGAAAAAAAAAATTTTGTGTTCTTGGATTGGAAGAATTAACATAGTTAAAATTACCATATTACCTGAAGCATTATATAGATATACAGATTTAATGAAATCTCCATCAAAATCCCATTAATACCAAATGGAACAAAAAATCATCAGATTTGTATGGAAGCACAAAAGACCTCAATTTGCCAAGGTCATCCTGAGAAAAAATGATGAGGCTGGAGTCATCACTCTCCCTGAATTCAAATTACACTATAAAGTGACAGTAATCAAAATGTCATAGTATTAGCATAAAAAAAGACACATGAACCAGTGGAATAAATTTGAAAGTCCGGAAATAAACCCATATTTATATGGGCAAATAATTTTTGACAAAGAAGCCAAAAAATTAGTGGAGAAAGGAAAGCTTTTTCAGGAAGTGGTGCTGGGAAAACTAGAAAGCCACCTGCAAAAGAATGAAATTGACTGTTGTCTGTCACCACACACCAAAATTAGCTCAAAATGTGTTAAGGACCTGAATATAAGACCTAAAACAATAAAATGCATAGAAGAAAACATAGGAACAAAACTCAAGTACTTGGGACTTAAAGAAGATTTTATGAATTTGACCTCAAAGGCAAGGGAAGTAAAAGCAAAAAGAAATGAATGGGACTACATCAAACTAAAAAGCTTCTACTCAGCAATGAAAACAGTCAACAAGTAAAGAGAAAACCATTCTAATGGGAACATATATTTGCAAGCAACACCTAAGTGCCTAATATCCAAAATATACAAAGAACTCATATGACTCAGTGACAACAGAAAAACAAGTGATCCAATCAAAAAAGGGGCAGAGGACCTGAACAGACATTTCTCCCTAGAATACATAAAAATGGCCACCAAATATATGAAAAGATACTCAACATTGTTAGCTATTAGGGAAATGCACATCAAAATCATAATGAAATATTCTCTCACACCTGTTAGAATAGCTATAATCAACAGGACAAATAATAATAAATGTTGGAGAGGATGCAGAGAAAAAGGAACCCTCATACTCTGCTGGTGGGACTGCAAATTGGTACAGCCACTATGGAAAAAATGTATGGAGGTTCCTCGAAGACTAAGAATCGATCTACCATATGATCCAGCAATCTCTCTAGTGGGTATTTACCCCAAAGGCTTGAAAATCCATATCAAAAAATATATTTGCACACCAATAATCCTAGCAGCATTATTCACAGTGGCCAGGACATGGAAGCAACCAAAGGGTCCTACAATAGATGATTAGCTAAAGAAGCTTTCGTACATATATAGAATGGAATATTACTCAGCCATAAGAAGAGATGAGTTATTGCTATCTGTGACACCATAGATGGGTTCTAGGTAATCATGCTAAGCGAAATAAGCTGACAAAAAAGCTGAAAAACACATGATATCACTTACATGTGGTATATAAACCTAAAAGCAACAAATGAATGGGACAAACAAACAGAGTCTCATGGACATGGACAGTAGACTAGTGTTTACCAGTGGGTAGGCCAAAGGGGTTAGGTAGGAAGTAGACTGAGTAAAGTGGATCAAATATGTGGTGACAGAAAGAAATCTAACTATGGGAGGTAAACACACGATGTAAATATATATGTCTTACTATTAAAATATAGAGCTGAAACTTTCAAATTTCATTAACTATTTATTGTTACCATAAAAATTAATTAATTAATTAACTAATTAATTAAAACTGGTTCAAAGACCTTAAGAGACGCTTCATGAAGGAAGATATATGGATTAAAAATGAAGAAAAATGTATGAAAATATGTTCCACATCTTATGTCATGAGTGCAGAAGAAATTAAAATAACAATTAAATATCACATACGCCTATTTGAATAAGCAAAATTTGAAACATTGAAAACTGTAAATGCTGGAGAAGGTGTGAAATGACAGGAGCTCTCATTTTTTTTTCTAATGGAAATACAAAATGGTATAGCACTTTGCAATATAGTTTGACAGTTTCTTACAAAACTTAAAATCAGTATTGTTTTATATTTACCCAAAGGTGTTGAAAATGTATGTCCACACAACAACCTGCACATGGCTGTTTATGAAAGCTTTATTGCTTTATTTATAATTGCCAAAACTTAGAAGCAACCAAGATTTCCTTCAGAGGGTGGGGGGTTATATAAACTGGTACAGCCAAACAGGGGAACATCATTCAGTGCTTAAAACAAATGCATTATAAGTCTTAAAAGGCATGAAGGAATCTTAAATGCATATTAACAAGTAAAAACAAAAAAGACCTATCTGAAAATCTCCATACTGTGTAATTCCAAATATATAACATTCTGGAAAAGTAAAAACATTGAGATACTGAAAAAAATCAGTGATTACCAGGAGCACAGAAGAAAGGATAAATAGGCAGGGCAAAGAGCATTTTTAGGGAAGTGAAAATACTCCCCATGAGACCATAATGATTGACACATGTCATTACACATTTGTTTAAACCCACATAATATATAACACCAAGAGCAAACAATAAGCTTTGGGTGATTATCATGTGTCAATGCAAGTTTATAAATTGTAACAAATGTACCACTCTGGTGGTGTATGTTGATAATGGGGGAGGCTATACATATGTGGAGGCAGGAGGTAAATGGGAAATTTCTGTACCTTCCACACTATTTTGCTGTGTACCTAAAAATGCTCTAACAAATGTAGTTTTAATAAATAAAAATTGTGATAAGAGTAAGTGTTGGCCAGGATATGGAAAAATTGCACCCCTCATATACTGATGGTAAAAATGTAGAATTTTGAAGCCACTTTGGAAAGCATTCTAGCAGCTCCTCAAATGATTAAACATAGAGTTATTATATTTCTCAGCAATACCACTCCTAGATATAAACTTAAGAGAAAGTAACACATATTTCCACATAGAAGCTTGCACATGAATGTTTATTGTAGCATTATTCGTAATAGACAGAAGGTAAAAACAACCCAAATGTCCATTATCAGCTGAATGAATAAAAAATAGCACATTCATAAAATGGAATATTCTTCAGTCCTAAGAAGAAATAAAGCATAATTAAATACTACAACACATACAAACCTTGAAAACATCATACTGAGTGGAAGAAACCAGTCACAAAATACTACAATATTATAGAATTCCATTTGTATAACAGTCCAAAACAAGATAATCTATACAAAGAGTAGAAGTGCTTAGGGCTGGTTAAAGAAGAGAAAGTATATAAAGGAGACACCTAAAGGGTTTGAGTATTCTTTTTGAACTGATAAAACTTTTTAAGAGTTTTCTGTGTTTGACCATACCTGTTGATATTCCTAAAAATGATTTAAACAGATGAATTTTATGGTATGTATGTGAATTATATCTCCATAAAAAATAGAACATGGAACGGGGAGAATGATGTGCCCATGAAAGCTTCATTAAATGTATATAAAATTATTGTTATTATTGCTATTATCTTTCAATAGTAGACTAAATCATCAAGTAGTGAGGTTTAATTTTGCTTAAATTAGGACCTTTTTTGCATATCTGTGCTTAAAGAAAAAAAGTTAAACTCTTCTGAAAAAGGAGAGTGGCTTATATTCCCTCCATTCACACTTCATCTTTTTGATTCAATATGGTACACTGAAGGTAATAACTTTCTACATATTAAAGATTAAATTACCTATATAGCTATTCTACATAAATCAGTGAGAAATCATTTTATGTAAATCAGAAATCAGTGATGCAAAATGACCCTTATAGTCTCCACACTCAAGGTTAGAGTCTAAAATCTAGAACTTTTTGGAACATTCTGCAAATGGGAATTAAAAGGAAATTGTCTTTGCAGTACATTTAATAAGGTTGAATAAGTAATAAACTCCCACAGCTGTACTATGCAGAATCTTAAAAAGGTTAAATCTAAAGTTAAAACATTATTTAAAGTATAGAGTTTAAATATACACCTTCTCTTTCCTAGTAGAGCAATTACTAGAAACAGAAAAAGAGAGTAAATTTATAGATGAAAACAACAAGGCAATTACAAAAAAATATTTAGCTTTGGTTCCTGAGTATCCTTATTTATTCAATGACATTAAGTGAAAATATACACTAGGCCAGGCATGGACTATGCCTTAGTTAGTTATGCTGCTTTAGGTGTTTCCTCTCTGCAAAGTGAGTTATTTAAAGGAAGAAGGAATGTTGTTTAGTAGTCATATGTATGTATGTATGTATGTGTGTGTATAAAGAATGACCTTTAAAATAACTGTGATGCAAATTGATGCATAATGTAATATTTTTACATGCTATGATGGTCCCATTAAATCAGGTTCCATAAGTGGAAACTTATTTTGGGATTAAATGACATAATACCATAATTAAATTTCATAATTCCATAATATGATTAATGTTTCCATTGTATGAGGATAAACTATAAATGTTTTTTCAACCCATTCAGTATCTTTTGAGAGTTTGCAACATCCACTGTAGGTTATGCTTGGTGCAACAGACAAATAAATGCCTTATTGCCTTCTAAGCAAACACTGTCCAAGCAAACACTTTTATTTCCATGGTAGTTAAGGAGTTTTAAAATCACACATAATAAGGTTGAAAACTATTCTAGTTTGAGATTCTTTAATCACTAGGAACACAAAACTTAAGCTTTAGTGGACATCATTGCAACACACACACACACACACACACACGAATGAGACAATGGTTTTCAGAAATTATAGCCAGATTTCAAATAGTTTATAAGTTACATTTTTCACTGTGCTCTGTGTGTTCTGTGCTCTCATTTTTCAGGATACATGTAGTTCATCCATCTCTCTGCAGACGAAGTTTTTAATAGGACTCTTAATTGTGGTTTTGCTTGCGGTTTTTGTGTTGCAATGTGAATTATTTCTGGCCCATATTATTTGATCTTACAGCCTAAGTTCAAGCTCCCAAAACCATCTTACTAAATTTTTCTCTGTAGCTAAAATTCCAATTTCCCAAAGAAAGAAAACCAGACCATTCCAGTTTGAATAAGGTGGATGGCTCTTGTGCAATCACCATGGTCAAAACAAAGAATACATGATATATGAGCCTGCCCCTTCTGGTCTGTGATTCTGTCAAATAATCTAAAAATAGAGTGCATGCAGAAATAAAATAATGTACATCTTTAATATAACTGCAAATAGAATATGGAAATGACCACTAGCTATAGAGCTGTATCTTCCCATTTTTCTCCAATCCAAATTAAAATATTTTTCAATGACAACCTCTCATTTTTATTCAAGGGGAAATTTTGAAACAAAAAGTACCAAAATTAAAGATACATGTATATGAATATGTCTGTCTGTCTCTATGTATGTATGTATGTTATATAAGTGCTCTGTTTTTATTTTATTTCTTAGAAATTGTGAACAAAGTTGATGAAAATTGAACCAGGTATTTCAATTATACTATAAATTTCAACTTTTTTATTTGAAAAACATCCCTCATAGAATGCACATCTGGTCAGGCTCTGCATTCTTGATACTTGATTATTAGCAGCCTCTTAGAGGATTTGAAAGGATTTGTAACTTCATTTAGACATATTGCTTTTTTTTTTTGCATTTGTTTACATGTGACTAAATTTTCTATAGATGTTCTACTGGAGAATTTAAAGTGGAATATGGATAAACATAAATTAGAAATATATGCTGGTTTAATACTATGGAAGATATGTTCTTTGAAGTCCCAAGTAATAATTTATTCAGAATATTCTAGGTAGCAATGACCATGAAACATGCCACAGGCTGAAAGCTGTGTTGAGTGTGTCAGCTTATTCTTGGTTCTTAGGTGTAGAGTGATGTTACTAAAATACTTATGCTTATTCCCTTCCCTGTGCCTTTGCTCATGATGAGTTCTTTGCCTGGGTTTTCCATACTATTTATTCAAGTTTCTTTACAAATCCAATTTCTTCATGAATCCTTCTCACAAACTCTTGTCCATAATTCTCTCCCACTTTCTCTTTCCCAGTATCACTAATTATCTATAATGCCCATTTAAATACTGGATCATATAGTATGCTTTCTTTCATTACATATGACTTTTTCCCACTAACAATTTTAAAGTTTTTCTAAGGTCGAAATTCACTATCTAAATCTCTCTTCCCTTCCGATGTTTTTATTTCTTTCCTTTAATTTTTGTGGTAGGAAGATAGTGATAACAAATATTTCCTGCGTATGTACTTTTTGCTTGTAAATGTGATTTGCATGCTTTGTCACAGAATAATGTTTAATCAATGTTTTTGAATTAAATTGAATTTAGTCAAAAATTATGTACCAAGAATTTTCTTAAAATAGATGCAATTTCATTTTAACTGTATATAGACTGAACTGTGTCCCCTCAAAATCATAGATTAAAGTTATAACCCCCAATTTGATGATATTTGGAGATAAGACTTTTAACAAGGTAATTAAAGGTAAATGAATTCAAACAGCAGGGCCCTAATCCAATAAGACTAGTGTCCTTATAAGAAGAAGAGACACCAGGAGTGCACACACATAGTGAAAAGGTCATGTAGAGGACACAGTGAGTGCAACTCAAGGAAAGAGGCTTCTGGAAAAACCAAACCTACTGACATATTGATCTGGGAATTCCATCCTCCAGAATTATAAGAAAATAAATTTCTGTTCTTTAAGCCTCCCTGTCTCGGATATTTTGTTATGTAGCCTTAGATGACTAATATACTATGCTAAACATAATTATACAAAAAAAAGCCAATTATTTCTATTTTTGGCAGGCAATTTATTATTTTGTGAATAAGGTACGTTTGTTTTCTTTAATATAATCATTCTTAATGTTGTTTCAAGAAAGCACATTTAGAACACTCATCTCTGAAACATAGCTTATTGTGGTCTATGTAGAAAAAAAATGTTGATTTTAGGGAAAAAAATGAGCATAGGAACTGAAAGTATAACTGAAAGTGTATATATATATATATATATATATATATATATATATATAATATTTAAGCCCAGTCACATAAATAGTTTTCTGATAGATTTTTATTTTCAATCCAGAAGACATGTTGAATAACATTAGGACTATGACAACAGCAACAATATTGGTCATTTCTAAACAACCAGAAGAAATCTCTGTTAGCCTTAAATAAGGACCTCCTTATTAGGTTGTTAAATGTTTTTGTCAAGTCTCTACATTCTTTAAATTTATTTTATGTTGATAATACATCTTTTAAGGGATTCCTCTCTATATTTAAAAGGAAAACATCTGCAAATAAAAAGATAAAGTAGATGGCTCTTATAAAAATCTGGACATTTGAGATCTAATAATTATTTTTGTATATATTATATACATGAATACACACATACATATAACACATGCATAACATAATTAGATTGATAACACATGAATTCTAACTAGATTTACTATTTTGACATAATTGATCAAGTAAAATAATAAGCAGTTCAGTCAAGTAACTGCATAGGTAGGAGACAGAGAGACAGAGACAGACAGGTAAAAATTTTACCTTTATTAATTACTAAATTCAATTGAAGAGCCTGGACCAATGGCATGTGTAGACATGAATTCTAAACAATTTTCGACCTATTGTCTTTGCCCTTTAGTACGAGTGTAAGAAATATATAGGTGTCATTAGCCCCTCCACCAAGGAAGGCACAACCATGCTAATTTTGTGCTGACTTTCTAAGTCATAGAAGTTCTTTGGTGACAGTCACACATCAATTTGAAGACTGTATTGTCCTTCAACGTGACTAAGAGTATTGGACAGTGATTGAATGTTGGCCGATGCTTATTAATATTCATGTTGTCATTTGTCCTCTCAGTCATCACTGGCACTGCCATTTGTGTTTCTATAAGCATCATATTGACTCTTGAGTTGCTAAATATGAGGTTCTACTCTTTTAGCAAACTCATCAATAATACAGGTTACCATTGTCAAGAACCCATGCTAATAAAAACTATGGGTTTAAGATTGTTGGACTTATTCAATCCTTTAATGCAATACAGAGGAAAACTACTAAAGTGATAAAAGAAAAACTATGTAAATTGAACTCTTTGTCTTTTTAATGAATTGTGTCTAAGTGTACTAAATACAGCTGAAAAGGTGGAATCTTTCTCAAAGATAAAGAAATAAAACATTTTTTTAGTTTCCCATCATAGTCTCAAAATTTTTTTATTCATTTAATGTAATTTACATAACTTCCAGTTTTACATATTAGACACCTTTCCCCTTATCTACCTAACCCCTCTCCCTCCAGTCCTACCCTCTGGTAACCACTAGTCTATTGTCCATATCTGTGAGTCTGTACTTTGTCTTGTTTGTTTGTTGCTTTTAGGTTTATCCCACATATAAGTGATATCATATGGTTTTCAACTTTTTCTTTCTGACTTATCACACTTAGTATGATTATCTCAAGGTCCATCCACATTGTCGCAAATGGGAATATTTCACCTTTCTTACGGCTGAGTAATATTCCATTGTATATAGGTACCATTGCTTCTTTAGCCAATCATCTATTGTAGGACAAATTGGTTGTTTCCACATCCTGGCCACCGTGAATAATGCTGCTATGATCATCGGTGTGAAAATATATCTTTTCAGATATGAGTTTTCAATTCTTTGGGGGTAAATACCCAGTAGAGAGATTGCTGGATTATATGATAGATCAATTAATTTTTTGAGGAACCTCCATACTGTTTTCCATAGTGGCTGTAACAATTTGCAGCCCCACCAGCAGTGTACGAGGTTTTATTTCTCCACATCCTCTCCAACATCTGTTATCATTTGTCATCTTGATTATAGCTATTCTAACAGGTGTGAGATACTATCTCATTGTGGTTTTGATTAGCATTTCCCTAATAGCTAGCAATGCCAAGCATCTTTTCATATATTTGTTGAACATTTTCATGTCCTGTGGGGAGAAGTGTCTGTTCGGGTCCTCTGCCCACTATGTTATTAGATTATTTGTTTTTTTTTCCAGTTGTTATTGAGTCGTATGAGTTCTTTGCATATTTTGGACATTAGGCCCTTATCAGAGGCATTGCATGCAAATATGTTTTCCCATTTGGATGGTTGTCTCTTTACATTGTTGATGGTTTCTTCTGCTGTGCAGAAGCTTTTTAGTTTGATGTAGTCTCATTCATTTATTTTTGCTTTTACTTCTTTTGCCTTTGAGGTTAAATTCATAAAATACTCTTTAAGTCCAAGGTCCTTGAGTTTCATTCCTATGTTTTCTTCTATGCATTTCATTGTTTCAGGTCTTATGTTTAGGTCCTTAATTCATTTTGAGTTAATTTTGGTGTGTAGTGATGGACCACAATCTAGCTTCATTTTTTTGCAGGTGGCTTTCCAGTTTTTCAAGTACAATTTATTGAAGAGGATTTCCTTTCTCCACTGTAATTTCTTTGTTATGGTTGAAACTTATTTGCTCACATAAACATGGGTTTATTTCTGGACTCTCAGTTCTGTTCCACTGGTCTGTGTGTCTGTTTTGCTGCTAATACCATGTCATTTCGATTATTGTTTCTTGGTAGTGTAATTTGAAGTCGGGTAAAGTGATACCTCCAGCCTTGTTTTTTGTTTTTTTGTTTTGTTTGTTTTTTCTTCAGTATGGCTTTGGCAATTTGGAGCTTTTTGTGATTTCACACAAATCTGATTATTTTTTGTTCCATTTCTTTAAAAAATACCAATAAGATTTTGATGGGGATTGTATTTAATCTATATAATGCTTTAGCTAATAAGGTCATTTTAACTATGTTAATTCTTTCAATTGAGGGACACGGAATATCTTTCCATTTCTTTGTAAATTTTTTCAATTTCTTTTAACAAGATCTTATAGTTTTCATTATATAAGTCCTTCACATGTTTCATTAGATTTATTTCTAGGTATTTTCTTCTTTTTGTTGCAATTGCAAAAGGAATTATTTTTTTCCAATTCTTTCTTTTTGATACTTTGTTATTAGAGAATAGGAATGTTATAGATTTTTAAACATTGATTTTGTATCTAGAAACTTTACTGGATTTGCTAATTTTTTCTAGTAGTATTCTTATGGAGTCTATGGTTTTTACTATAGAGAATCGTGTCATCCATAAATAGTGACAGTTTAATTTCTTCATTGCCTATGTGCAAGCCTTTTATATCTTCCTCTTGCCAGATTGCACTTGTTAGGACCTCTATTATTATATCGCAGTGGTAATAGTGGACAGCCTTGCCTTGTTCCTGATCTTAGTGGGAAGGTTTTTAGTTTTTTACCATTAAGTATAGTATTGGCTGAGGATTTGTCATATATGGCTTTTATTATGTTATGGTACTTTCCTTCTATACCGTTTTGTTAAGTCTTTGATCAGAAATTGTTTCTGTATCTTGTCAAAGCCTTCTTCTGCTTCCATTGATATGATCATATGATTCTTACTTCTTAATTTGTTTATTAGGTATGTCACATTAATCAGGTTGTGTATGTTGACCATACTTGTGCCTCTGAAATGAAGCCCATTTCATCATGATGTATAATATTTTCAATATGTTGCTTTGTTTGGTTCACGAGTATTATGTCTAGAATTTTTTTTGCAATGGTGTTCATGATAGATATATGTCTGTAGTTTTTATTTTTTCATGCGAGTGTCCTTGTGTGCATGCGTGTGTGTGTGTGTGTGTGTGTGTGTGTGCGCGCGTGTGTGTGTTTTAATGTTACCAAGTTTTGGTGTCAGGATAATATTGACCTCATAAAATGAGTTGAAAAGTATTGCTTCCTCTTCTTTTTTTTTATCATTTTTTTGCAAAAGTTTAAGGAGAATAGGTGTTAAATCTTCTTTGAATGTGTGTTAGAACTCACTAGTGAAGCCATCTGGTCATGAATTTTTTTTGGTAGGTTTTGGATGATTGTTTCAATTTCCATACTGCTAATCAGTCTATTTAGATTTTCCACTTCTTGATTCACTCTAGGAATGTTGTATATTTCTAAGTACTGGTCCATTTTTTCTAGGTCATTAAATTTGGTGTCATATACCTACCTTTTCAGAGTGTTCTTGTACATTTATTTGTATTTCTGTGGTGTCTGTCATCATTTCCCCTCTTTCATTCCGGATTTTGTTTATTTGTGTCCTTTCACTCTTTTCTTTAGTGATTCTAGTCATGGGTTTGTCAATTTTATTAACCTCTTCACAGAAACAGCTCTTTGTTGCATTTAATTTTCTTTGTTGTTGTTATTGTTGTTGTTTGTTTGTTTTTCTTTCAATTTCATTTAATTCTGCTCTAATTTTTATTATTATCTTTTGGTTATATTAGGTTTTATTTATTCTTCCTTTTATAGTTTTTTTTTTAAGATGAAGTTTCAGGTTCTTTATTTAGGCTCATACTTGTTTTTGGATACAGGCTTGTAATGATAAGAACTTTCCTATTATTACTGGTTTGCTGTGTCCCAAAATTTTTGATATGCTGTCCTATCATTATCATTCATTTCTATGTTTCTCTATATCTCTTTTTTAATTTATTCTCCCACCAAGTCATTCTTCAGTAGTGTGTTGTATATTCTCCATGTATTTGTTGTTCTTCCCACTTTCTTTTTACAGTAGATCTCCAGGATCAAAACATTATGATCACAGAGTATGGTTGGTATGATTTCAACCTTCTTATATTTATTGAGGCTGTCTCTGTATCCCAGTATGTGGTCAATCCTTGAGAATGTTTCGTGTGCACTAGGCATAAATTTATAAACAGCTGTTTTGAGATGAAAGGCTCTGTAAAGGTCAGTTACATCAGTTGATCTAATGTGTCATTTAAGGATGTTATTTCTTTATTGATTTTCTGTTTGGATGATCTGTCCCTATCTGACAATGGAATATTTAGGTCCCTTACTATGATTTTGTTTTGGTCTGTTTCTCTCATTAGTTCTTTTAGTAATTGCTTTACAAATTTTGGGGG
Organism: Rousettus aegyptiacus; assembly: GCF_014176215.1. Lineage (NCBI taxonomy): Eukaryota > Metazoa > Chordata > Mammalia > Chiroptera > Pteropodidae > Rousettus > Rousettus aegyptiacus. Next base: position 80,339,066 of record NW_023416312.1, on the reverse strand, counting down.
TCTCTTATTGAGAACGTAGTTATTAATATGTTTATGTCTTCTTCATACATGATTCCTTTTATCATTATACACTGTCCCTCAGTATCTTTCTTTATCTTTTTTATATTGAAAGCTATTTCTTCAGAGATTTGTACCACTACTCCCAATTTTCTCTGAATTCCATTTGCTTGAAATATAATTTTCCACCCTTTTGTTTTGAATCTACATTTGTCTTTGGAGCTGAGATGTGTCTCCTGGAGGGAGCAATGGTTGGGTTTTGTTTTTCATCCAATCTACATATCTGTGTCTTTATATTGGAGAATTTATTACATTTACAATGTGATTATTGAAATATCAGGTCTTCTCATAGCCATTGTATCTTTTGCTTTCTGGTACCTCGGCATTTCCATTGCTTCTTTGTCCTTGTGTGTCTTTTTGTTTTTTGTTTTGTTTTGTTTTGTTTTGGTATCTTGGTTGGCTTTTGTAGGTTTTCCCTTTGGTTCTTCTTGTTTTATGTTACACACTTAAAATTCTAAATCTTCGGTGCGTGCTTACCATTACAAATATTTAAAGGATGTGTGTATATATATATATATATATATATATATATATATATATATATATATATATATATATATTCGTTCATTTTCTTCTGCATGTTCCTTATCTCCATTCCTCTTTGTGAATTTGGATCTTTGAATCATCCCCTTTTCATTCATTGTTGTCTGAAATTGTCCTTATGTATGCTGAATGTTTCCTACTATCTTGTTATAGCAGATCTCTTCTTATTATTTAAGCTTATAATGCTCTTTTCCTAGTAAGTGTTGCACTACTATGCTTCTATCAGCCTTCTAGTCACCTTATTCCTAATTATGTATTTTTTTTTGTCATTTCATTTTAGGTGAACTGACCCCTTTTAGTATTTCCTGTAATGCAGACCTCATAGTGGATAATTCCCTCATTTTTTGCATGTCTGGAAAGGTCTTTACTTCTCCTTCATATCTAAAGGAGAGTTGTTCTGAATAAATTATTCTTGGCTGGTAGTTTCTTTCATTTATTAGTTTGAATATTTGATTCCCTTCTTTCTGGCTTGTAAGGTTTGTGCTGAAAAGTCCAACATTAGGCTAATGAGTTTTCCTTTATAGGTTACTGTCTTCTTTCCCCTGGCTCCCATGAGAATTCAGTCTTTTTCATTGATTTTTGATAATTTTAATAAAATGAGGTTTTGAGAAGGCTTTATTTGGTTGAGATAATTGTGTGTTCTGTTGACTTCTTGAATTCCAAGCTCCAGCTCATTCTTTAGATTTGGGAAATTCTCATCAACTATTTTTCTGAAAATGCTTTCTAATCCCTGCTCCTTTCCCTCCCCTTTTAGAGGGCCCATTATTCTTATATTTCCTCTCTTGATGTTATCAGCTATTTGTTGTATTTCTCTTTCATTATTTTTCATTCTTCAGTCTCTCTCTTCTTCTTCCTTATTTATTTCTAGATTTTTGTCTTCCATATCACTGATCCTTTCCTCCATTTGGTCGACTATGTTTCGTTTTTCATCTTTTGGCTTGTGTTCTTCATCTCCAGAAGTTCTATTTGGTTCTTTTTGAGGGTTTCAATCTCCTTGCTAAAGAATCATTCTTTTCTAGTTGTTTGTTTTCAATTCCTGGAATTGTTGATTTGACTCATTTTGGAACTCACTGAGATGTTTCAGAAGTACCATTCTGAATTCTCTATCATTTAAGTCGCATATTTCTATGTCTGTAAGCTTATTTTCTGGAGATTTTTCTCTTTCTTTCTGAGATCCCTTGTCACCTTGGGTGTTCATGGTGTTAAATGGACTATTTCTCCACCTGGGTAGTAACAGAAGGGTATTCTGCTTTCTTTCCAGAAAGAAAAGTTATTATGTAAAAGTCTCTCTTTAACCTGTTGCAAAGAAGGAATTTTGCTTTTGGTTTCCAGTAGGTGGTGTCTAAGCTTCTTGGATTCCTGCTTTATATGAAATCTTAATGATGGCTTTTATTTTTTATATATAGATATCCAATCACACTCATTACCCTCAGTCTCAATTCCATTCAGTGTTAGCAACATTTTCAGTGGTGTTTACTCTGATTTCCCTGGTCTCAGCAGTGTTCAGTCTCAGAGAATATGGGGGAAAGGCCCTCTGGGTTTGGTTTGGGTCTGCAGCTCAGCCTTGTGTTGCTATTATGGCTGATAATAATCATCTGTTGTTTCTCTGCTGTTCCCACTTCTCTTCTTTCTGCCCTGATGCCTGGGAACTGCCACTGGCTGTATGAACCTCATAGCTCTCCCAAGCAGGGCTTTTCAGGGAACTCACCATACCTGCTCACCTCTCCTTCCTCCTATGGGGAGCTCCTGTTGAGAGAGGCAACTTCTTTGTTTCTCCTAATACCACCTGACTCTCAGGGTTCTGACCTGTGGTAGCTCTTATGTGCAGATCCTGCACTCAGACATTCTTGTGTACAGTTTTGAGTTTTTGTTGTAGTGGCGGCAGTGGTTTAGATGTTCAGCTGTTATTTCAAGGGGAGACATCTGAGGACATCTCTCACTCTACCATTTTTCTGAACCAAATATTGACTATTATTTTGATATTGATAAAGATATTTTATTTTGTCTCTGGTCTTCACTTTATCTAAAGAGTTCTTACAGTGGATATTGAAGCAATTTTTTTAATGTAATAAATAGTTTGCTTATTTTAATCATTAAACTTCAAAAAGCTCCTTCTTGCTGAACTTCTCAAAAGTATGTATGTATCTCAAATCTCCAAAGCTCAAGAGATCCTTTAAAGTGTTATTACTATCTCTTTTGTTTCACCATGTGAAATATTTGTTCTTTAGGTACAAATTAACATAAATTTATTTTAAAGATACAATTCAGGAAAATGTAGTAAGTTAAGGGGTAATATGTCATTTTGTCAGTGTTAAAGTAATATTCAAACTTCCCTTTCTGATTTATAACTGGCTAGAGTGTTACACAACCAAATTACATAATCTTAAAAACCTAATCATGAGAATATTAGTAATATCATAGTGGACTGCTTCACTCATTTAATTTATCCCACATAAATTAGATTCTCTCTATTTTATACAAGAATACCTCCAGCAATATTAGTCTGCAGGTAGTTGAAATATTGTATTCCTAAGTTGTTTCTAAGCAGGATTTTGAAAACTCTGAAGGTGAAGGAGCCATGAGAATCTTATATTAGAATTTATTATTGTTCTTTGGCTGCACTTTATAGGGTAAGACATATGATTTTTAGCAGAGCTGATTTGGATAACTTTATTCAGAAGGGTTCTTGACATCTTGAAAGTATTTTGAGGTTCTACAGGTATTACATGGAACCTATGCAGTATAAAGAGGTAACATATTAAATGAGGTCTTAATCATTTTTGGCTTATTTGGTTAGTAATCTTTATAATAAGGGGCAATTTTAGGCAAAATGTACAGAATGGATTTGTGTGAAGGTAGAGTGAGGAAGGACGAGTCTCCTGAGAGGAAGTAGAAGTAAGTATTCTAGAAAATATTTTTGTTATGGTATTTGGCATAAAGGTGATTGTCAAGACTAATGCTGGCAATGGTAATAAAAAACATGTCGCTAATATCTGACATTTCCAAAGAAATCTATTTTTCTTCACTATTTTCTTTGTTCTTCTCTTATGTGCTCTTTCTTTAAAGGCCAGATAATGCTAAATTTGCATCTGTATAGAATAAACCATCAGAAATTCAAACAGTTAGAAATGTCATCCTATCTGTCTGGATTCTGCTTTGAAGAGCCTTTCAGTCAAAGCTCAAATCTTTGAGCTTTGATCCTCAAGTCTTTCTGTTTCCACCACAAAAGTTTAAAAGAGAGGAAAATCTTCAACAAATGCTGTCTACAAACAATCAACATCTAAATGGAAGGAAGAGGATAAGCAAGGTTAAACAAGTCTCCGAAAAAAGCATCTATGTATGTATGAAATAATAATACACATTAATCTAGGAAGCAGAAGCATATTAGATAAAAAGTACTTTCATTTCATCAAAAATGATCAAGTAGGGACAAACTCACACAGAGAGGTCTAATAATGTTGATATTGAGTGGCGACTTGCTATTATATCTGTTCAATTAAATGTCCTTGGCAGGTGCTTTTTCTATCCAGCCTAGTCCTGAACATTCTTCCCAACGAACAATTGGAAATCTTTGTGAATTTGATTATGTCATAACAATTGGATTAATTATGCCTTGTGTCAGCAATTACTGACATAAGATAAAGTGGTATGTCACATCAACTTGTGTGTTTTACCCAGTTAACCTAACCAATCATCCAAAATCAACCTAGGAGATATTTAGAAATACAAATAATTATATATATATATATTATCTCCCAAAAAGCAGATTGAAAGGTTAGCTTGCTGAAAATAACGACGTATTATAAACATTGTTTTCATTTGTTTGTTTTGTGTTGTTTTCCACAACACTAGCTATTTAATATTGTCAGTATTAGCACTCCCTGGCATTCGAATGACCACCTGCACTATTGTCGTATGCTCAGAATAAATATGGGCCTGATAGTTGACTAGTAATATGTCCATTGGGGAAAAGAAGACTAGAATATTGCTCACCAGGAGAAAAGTTAAAACAACTTTGTGTTTATGGGAGGAAAGATCATAAAATATTACCTTTAACATTTGCACCACTATACACTAGATTTTTTTTACATATCTGTTCTTGTGGTTCTGAAAGTCACCACAGCAATTATATTTATGAATCAACTGAACTAAATATTAATAATAGTAAAAGCAATGACAATATCAACAGCAGCGGCAATAGTTTATTTAAAATCTATTTTGTGCCAGCTATCTTTGAGAGTCTCATAAGCTCTGTGAGAACAGGGTTTTCTTTTTATCTGATTACTGTTCTATTCTCATTGCCTGCATCTATATCTGGGACTATGTATGAGTTCTATAAATAATAGTTGAATAAATAACCAATGACTACATTCCAAGTGTCTTTTTTTTTTCTTTTTCTTTTTTTTTTTTTTTTACTGCTGATGAGAATATCAAGCAGTACAGCCACTATGGAAAACAGTGTGGAGGTGCTTCAAAAAATTAAGAATAGAATTATCATATGACCCAGCAATCTCTCTTCTGGGTACTTATCCCCAACATTTGAAAACATTTATCTGTAAAGATATATGCACCTCATGTTCATTATTCACAAGGCCAAACAACAAAAAATCCCTTCAATAGATGATTCGATAAAGGAAATGTGGTACATATATACAATGGAATATCGCTCAGCCATAAGAAAATATGAAATATTGCCATTTGCAACAAACATGGTTGGATCTTGAATTTATCATGCTAAGCAAAATAAGTCAGGCAGAAAAAATGAGAATCATATGATTTCCCTAATATGTGGGATATAAAACTGAAAGCATAAGCTAACAAGACAGAGTCATAGACACAGACAACAGTTTAGTGTTTACCAGAGGGAAAGTGGGGAGGGGAAGGTATATAAAGGTAAAGGGGGTCAAATATGTGGTGATGCAAGAGAATTTGACTTTGGGAAGTGAACACACAATGCAATATACATATGATGTATTATTGAATTGTACACTTGAAACCCGTATAATTTTTTAATCGGTCACCCCAACAAATTTAAAAAAGTGAATAAGACAAGGTGTCTGTCTTCATGTGTCACACAGTATAATAGATTGTTTTCCATATTTTTATGTGTGTATACATATATATTTCTCAGTTATATGTGTAAAATATATTTAGTTAAATACATAAAACTGAAAAATATCATGTAAGGATATGTGCTTTAAAATTTGTGCATTTAATCTTTTTAAAATTTGTTCATTGTACGTTTCTTCTCACACACATAGAGTGTAAGTTCCACAGGAACTTTGTCTTATTTACCACATCTCCTAATGCTTAGAACACTATACTGCATATGATACTCAATAAATAATTGTTGAATTAATGACCCTTAAACTTTTGATATTTCTACCTAAACTTGGTTTATATTTCCTGAGAATGTATTTATGTCAGTAAAAGGAGATCTTACATTGAATCTAGAGTGCTTTTGCTGTATGTTATCTGAGTAAATATCGCATGCATACGCACACACACACACAGGTTGAAACATAAGAAGGGGGAACTAATGAAGACTATTTCCTAAAATAAACTGGAAAATGACAAATTATAGAAATGAAGGAGAAATTCAGTGGTTCCAGAGGTTAGATCAGGGTTGAGGGGGAGAAATAGGAGTATAGCTATAACAAGGCAACTCAAGGATACTTGTGGTGATGGAATTGTTTTGTATATTGATTGTATCAATGTCAGTAACCGCATATGATGATATTATATATAGTTTTGTAAGATGTTATCATTAGGAGAAATTCCTATAGGGGGACGTGAGAGGAAATAATATATACAACTTCTGGAACACACATTTAAAAGAACAAGTTATGCCCTCCTCTTCCTGCTAGCTGGAATGTAGAGGTAGCGCTTGGGGAGCCATTTTGAACGAGGTATGCCAGGGATGTCAGAGCCACCATAAAGAGTGCCATAGCTAATGGGGATGGTTTATATCAGAGAAACAAGATGAGAAACAAATAACTTTTTATCTTATTCAAGTCTTGTTATAATCTTTGCAATCACAGATGATCTATAGCTTAATTAAGTCCCAGAACCTCTGGGGATGGGAGGTCTCCGAAACTCTTTCAAAAGGTTCACAGCGTCAAAATTGTTTGCGTAACAATACTGTGACTTTATTGTCTTTTCACTCTCATTCTCTCACAAGTGTATACCTAAGTTTTCCAGAGACTACTTGATGAATGATAACACAACAGATTGCATGAATTCAATATGCAAATACATCTGTCTTCTATTAAGCCACATATTAAACAGGTTTGCAAAAGCAAAAAATAACGCCAGTCTTCTCATTAAAAATTTTTTGAAAATATATATTTTTATGGGAGAAATTGGTTTAATGGTGCATAAGATCTTTCTGTATTATTTCTTACCATTACATGTGAGTCTACAATGATGTCAAAATAAAATGTTAATTTAAAAATCACTGCAAATGAGTCAGAAATAAGGCACTTCAAATATTTATATATTTTAAATACAAGCAAAAATTTTTCAACCCGTAGAATGCTCAAATCTAATTTTATTTTCAAAGGACTGATAGACATCTCAGATACTCAAGCCAGCAATTACTGACACATGACAAAGTGATGTTTTACATATGTTTATTGAAAATATTTCTAAAATCAAAAATGTCATGTTTTGAAGTTATTCTCAAAGCTGCTGGCAGTTGTAGCTATTTTGCAACATTGATTCTTAGTCTGGAATGTATGCTGAACAACTCAAACAATGGCTCTGTGAGTTAGCCTGTAGATCTGTTTGCTCTTTTCAGTGATTTTGGATGACATCAAAACAAACTCATAAATGTAATATTCAGAGCATACTCTTTTTCTTTCCCAGCCTTCTTCCAACAAATATGTCACTTTCATGGGTGTGTATTTGGATACTTACCACCTTTCCTCATTTTAAACAAAAAGCCATAAGTAACAAAAAAGTATGCCTTTTCTGGATCAATTTTTATATAAAAATTCTGTAGAAAAATACAACCCATTTTAAAAAACTATTTATTTATTTATTTATTTATTTATTTATTTATTTTCATTAGTGAAACAATTTTTTTGAAGTTTCATAGCTTAAAAATTATGCAGTTTTAGAAGTATTAAGATACATAAGAGGTGGTTATTAAAAAAAATCTCGGAGGTTTAAATATACCCTCTCAATAGTAAAATTAGAAAATGCATGTTAGTGTTTAAATTTCACATATATTACTTTCTCATTCTAACATTCTCATAGGAAAAAAGATACCTCATATAGTAATAAACACACTGACAGCATTTCTTCAACTCTAAATCACAGTTGTAACACATAGCACTATTTTATACATCCCTGAGAAAGAAAAAAAAACTGCAAATGAAACTATGATACGTCATCAATTATAAGCTGCACCTAACTTTCAGAGATATTAAAAGGTGAAATTGTACATTTTAGTCTAATGAAATTTTATTCTAGAGTTTACCCAATAAATATGCAGGAATCTGTACAGTGCTTCTTTACATCTGTGATATATGATGACCAAAGTTGTTACAACTGTATCTTCCATTTATTCTCTTCTTAACAAGCATAATTACATAGAAATTGCAACATTTATTCCAAAAGGATATTTGATTTAAGCTTTTGGTAACTCTAACACTGATAAGAAATTGTAATGTTTAAGCATTTTAAACCTTAATTTAAAAATATAAGCTGTGGAGTATTAAAATGGCAGTCTGGGTAGATACATCTGAATACAATCATTTTGTGTGTGTGTGTGACAAAAAAGAAAGCTAAATAAAATGGAAGCTGAGAACACAAATACTGGTGTTGTGTAGTTATATCACTCCAAAGCTATAAGGAGGGATCACCAAAATAACAGGTGTGGCTTCAGATCCCTTGTCTCTTTCTATGGAAGGAAGCATAGTCTTCATGTGATGTCACTACATACACTATACATACTCTAAAGGAATTATTTTGAATTCAGTTCATTCAAAAATCATCTTCCATACCAACAACTTAGAGTTAATAGAAGCAATACAGAAGAATATATCCTGTGTGATTTATTTTACAGTCATAAGGCTATGATATTGAGACATGACTCATCTGCAACCAGGAATATTCACTGTGGAAGATGAAGCACATGTAGAGATTTCCCAGGTAAAGGAATACTGGATTCATCTGATACATCACTTATTCTTCCTCTTACTTGGTTATCAGCAATAAGCTTTTTTTATATGTAGAGAAGTTTCAGAAGATAATATACTTTTTGAAAACACAACTTGACACTTTGCACTGTTGAGCAGAAAACTGTCACCACTCTTCTAAGAGAACCACAGAGATTCTGGTCAAGATACAGAGTAGGTAAATGTTGTGTTTGCTTCTTCCACAACCACATGAAAATTAAAACTAAGCAATAAAACAATAATCCTTGAGAATCACCTAAAGTCGAACTAAACAAAAGTCTTATAAGTAAAGATATACAGAAAAAGCCACATCAAGACTGGTAGGAGAGGCACAGATATGGAAAAAAGCTGGTCTCAGACCCATATATGTCTGGGAAGGATACCTTGGCTGTGGAAATCCACTCTTAAAAGTGAAGAGGAGGTGAAAAAAAAATGGCATAGATGATGGAAGATTTGTTTTTCCCTCTTGCAACCAAATCAAAGTTGTGACAGAAACACAGAGTAAACAGCAAGCATAGGCACTTGGGATCTAGATGAACAGAAGTGCTACAACTAGAGAGGATAATAAGAAATCACCCTGCAACAGTAGAAGGTAGGAGGGGCCGAAGATGCTAGGCTACCATTCTGAATGGTTGAGTGAGACAGAGGTTATGGCAGCAGCAGCCAGCATCTGCAGATGCCTCTTAAGGGGCTGTGTCTGTGAGCAGCCAGTCAGGGTGAAGGACGTGCTCTTTCTGAGCACTAGTGCCTGATCTGCTGCTCAGGGAGTACCATGGATTTACAGGGGTACACCGAGTTGTCAGAGTGAAGGCTGGAGTTAAGGCTCTATCATGGGCAGAAATGTTGGTGGTATCCATTGTTCTTCTGTTGAGCCCTCCCTCTCCCAGTGTGCCAACTAAGTGTGGCCATAGCTGAGATGTTGTAAAACTGGATAACAGAGCTCGCTCAGTCTGGAGAATTCCCTGAAACTTTGCCTCTCTGAATTCACAGCCCCACTCAAGACACATCCAGTTGTGTCCTCAGCAAGTCCAGTGCTCCTTGTTGAACCAACTCCCGAGCTGACACTGGTGGCAACTGACCTTGGTTTCTGGTGGGGCTTCTTGAAGCAAGTATAAGCCCAGCATCTGTGGATTTCTTGCTGAATTTTAACAGGTGTCCCCAGAGGGGCATGGGCTGGGATAAACTTGGTTTGCAGCAGGACCCCTTTTAAAACTGTACCACTGAATATCTACTACACAAAACCATGCTAAGACAAGGAAACTTTGCTTATTACATAGCAATAGACATAGAAAGACAGCCAAAATGGGAAGACAAAGAAGAAAAAACCATTTGAGAGAACAGAGATACAGAAATAATGGAGTCAAGCAATCTAACAGTTGCAGAGTTCAAAACACTGGTTATAAAGATGCTCAACAAACTTAGGGGAAGTGTAGATGATCTTAGTGAGAACTTAACAAAGAGATTAAAAAAAACATAAAACTGGAAATGGAAATAATAAAAAGGAACTAGTTAGGCTTTTCTGCCTGCTTTCCCTTTCCCCCGAGTACCATTCTGGCTGCATTGCACTTGCTCCAAGTTCTGGGCTCCTGCTAAGCCAGCACAGCAATTGTCTCCTTCCAGCTGCCAACATGATCATTTACCTGGACTTCATCAGCCATTATGAAGTGTTTTTCAATATTTACAAGATCTGGGAAATTGCAGGCAGGCTGCGCCTGCAGGTGTAGGGTAAGATGGTAAGTAGGACAGAGGGTAACATTGATGACTCCCTCATTAGTAGAAATGTCTTCAGTGAAGGCCCTGCTGTTGAAGGAATCAAAGCACAGTAATCAATGCTGTTGATATCGCCATGAACCCTGACTTGCAGGAAATCAGCTTCACAAAAGTAGCCTACAAGAAGTATGTCAAAGATTACATGAAATCAATCAAAGGGAAACTTGAAGAACAGAGACCAAAAAGAGTAAAACTTTTTATGATAGGGGCTGCAGAACAAATCAAATACATCCTTGTTAATTAAAAAAAAAACTACCAGTTCTTTATTGAAGAACACATGAATTCAGATGGCATGATCACTCTGGACTACTGTGAGGAAAGCGTGACCTTGTATATGATTTTCTTTAAGGATGCTTTAGAAATGAAGAAATGTTAACAAATTTGGCAATTCGGATCTATCATCAATTGTTATAACGGGTTGCTGCTTTTCATCCACACACCAGCCCTAGAACAAAAGGGACTGATGTCATCTTGAGCCCTTCCTTTATTTTGATTTTGATTTATTTGGAGTAAATGCATTGTTTTAAGAAAAAAAATATGTCATGTAGGTTATCTAAAAATAAAGTCCATTTAAACTCATTTGAGAGAATGCTTCTTAGTTTAATATATATTCAAATCCATCCTGTGTAGTGTTCCTGGAGAAGCTAGAATTGGTTTAGACCACTACTATAAAGCATATGACTGTCTTCAGATAACTCTATGGTGAAAATGGCTTCTGGGACTGGAGTATAAAAAACAATGATCAAAAGTCTTAATTCTGAGTTGAAGTAAAGGGAAAGACCATGTTCACAGAAAATCTAGCATATGAAGCGGATTCCTTAGACAATTTATTATCTCCAAATAGAAGTAGTTAACTGAAATAGATCACCAAAATAATAAAAAGAGATTAATAAAGTTGGAAGGAAAAAATAATAATAAAAAAATTTAAATAGAACTAGTCAGAAATGAAGAACACATCATCTGAGGCAAAGAGTATATTAGAGGAAATCAATAGAACAGATAAAAAAGAGGACTGAAGCACTGATATAGAGGATTGGGAAGCCAAGGATACTCAATCAAAATGGTAAGGAAAAAGAAGCCAAAGCTAAATAATATTTTAAGGAGCCTATGGAATACAATTAAGTGTAAAAATATCTGTGTCATAGGGTACTATAAAAAAAACAGGAAGTTAAAGAGCTATCGGAAGAAATAATGATAGAAAACTTCCCTAATCTGGTGAAGGAAATAGACCTAAAACCCAAGGAAACTCAGAGAATCCCCAAAACCAGGAGCCCAAAGAGGCCCACACCAAGACACATTATAATTAAAATGCCAAAGCTTAAAATACAAAGAGAGAATCTTAAAAGCAGCAAGAGAAAAACAATTAGTTCCCTACAAGGGAGCACCCATAAGACTGCCAGCAGATTTCTCAAAGGAAATCATGCAATATAGACGGACTTGGCACAAAATATTCGATGTGATGAAAACCCAGGATCTACAACCACAAATACTCCATCCAGCAAAGCTATCATTTAGAGTCAAAGGACAGATGAAGAGCTTCCCAGATAAAAATAAGCTAGAGGAATTTATCAATGCCAAGACAGTATTACAGGAAATGTTGAAGGGACTTTTCTAAGAAGAAAAAAATCATGTAGCAAAAACAAGAATAAAGATTGGTAATAACTACATATCTATTAACAAATACCTTAAATGGAAAAGAGTTAAGTGCTCCAACCAAAAGATGAGGTGGCCGAATGGATGAGAAAACAAGACCCCTATATATGCTGCCTACAGGAGACTCACTTCAGATTAAAAGACACACAGAGACTAAAAGGAAGGGGATGGAAAAAAATATTGTCTTGATGGAACTGGAGAGTATTGTGCTGAATGAAATAAGTCAGATAGAGAAAGACAAATATCACATGATTTCACATACATGTGGAATCTAAAGAACAAAATAACAACAACAACAAGAACAAAAATAAAAACAAACTCACAGAATATTTTGAGGGCTACTAGACAGGAGGGGGTGTGGGATGGTGACACAGAACAAAGGGATTAAGAAGTATAATTGGATAGTTACAAAATAGTCATAGAGATATAAAGTGTAGCTTATGAAAAAGTCAACAATGTTGTAATAAATAAGGGGGAGAGAAGTTCTAGATTTTGTGGGATGATCTCTTTGTAAGTCATATAGATCTCTAATCACTATGCTGTACAACTGAAACTAATATATTATTGTATGCCGACTATCATTGAAAAAGCTCATTGAATTGTACAATGTAAATATGAGCAAGTAACTGTCTATTGTATTTCAATAAAGCTGAGAAAAAAAGGTGAATATTCCAAGCCCCATAGCAGGCTCCTCAGCTCAGGATTCCAGCGCCAAGGAGAGAAGTCCTCATGACTTCTGGCTGTGAAAAACAAAACAAAACAAAACAAAACAAAACAAAACAAAAAACAAAGTCTGTGTTTGAGAGCAGTATGAAGGCTGGAGTCTCAGGTGATCTCCTTAAATAATGAACTCACTAGCTCTGGGCTCCATTGTTAGGGCATCAGTTCAACAGCACCTTGAACACATGAAGAACTAAATTTTTCAGCTTCAGGGCAAAGGCTTGAGGGGCAGATTGCTCCCCGACATAAGTGCTGGTGAAAACCATTGTTCTTGTCTTGAGACCTCCCCCTATCCAGTGTGAAGATGCAGGTGGGCACCATTATCTGAGTATCTACCAACCTAGCTAACACTGTTCCCTTGCTCAGGTGATTATCAACAACCTTGTCGCATCCAATGTGAGGACCCTCCCAAACAGCTTCAAGTGGTTTTTCTATACAAAAGTCTTGTCTTGACTCATGCTGTGGACTTTCTTCATATCTCTCAAGGTTCATAAAACTCAAACAAGCAGCATCTGCTCTTGGTATGCCCAGTACATTTTGTTATGCAGCTTCAAGCCTGGCACTAGTGGTAGTCAACCTTGGTTCAAAGAATAGCCTCTCCCAGGCACCTCCAAGCCCAGCATGAGTGGCAACAATTTGCAGATCACTTTGTAGTTCATACAAAGTGGCCCGTGGCAGGGCACAGACAATGGCTGACCTTGACCTGCAACAGAACTACACCTAGAATTCACACAACCAACAAACCTGATGCCAAGCTTGAGACCACATCAGAGCACCACACAACCACCTCTATAATTAATGGACCCCAAGGTCAGACTGGGAAGAAACAAGAACTTCAATAAAGTGAATCTTGCTCTGTAGGGTCACCTTATGCACAACAGTTCCTCCACTGTAGTCATGACTAGTCTTCACAACCAATCAACCTGAGGGAAAATCACTCCCACTGACATGCCAAAAGCAATCAAGGCTCAAAAGCAATAGGAGGGCACAACAACTTACAAAAGAGACACACCTGGAGCACTCAACTCAGTTGACCAGGAAGACTGTGCCATTGGGCCCCACAGGACACCTACTATATATGACCACTCTATTAAGATTAGGAGACATAAAAGCTCTACCTAACACGTAAAAACAAACACAAGAAGGCAGCCAAAATGAAGAGACAAAGAAATGCATCCCAAATGAAAAAAAAAAAAAAAACAGAACAAAAGCTCCAGAAAAAGAACTAAACAAAATGGAGACAATCTACCAGACGTAGAGCTCAAAACACTGGTTATAAGGATGCTCAATAATCTCAGTGAGAACTTCATCAAAGACATAAGAAACATAAAAATGGAGATAGAAAACATTTAAAAAGTCAAAAGTAAAGAATAAAATAACCGAAATAAGGAATATATTATAGGGAATTAATAGTAGATTAAATGAAGTAGAGAATCAAATTTGTAATTTGGAAGAAAGAGAGCAGAAAACAACCAATCAGAAGAGCAACAAGAAAAAAGAATTCAAGAAAAGAGTATAGTTCATGGGGCCTCAGGAACAACATCAAGCATACCAACATTTGCATCATAGGAATACCAGAAACAGAAGAGAGAGAACAAGGAATTGAAAATCTATTTGATGAAATAATGTCAGCAAACTTCCCTAACCTGGTGAAGGAAATAAACTTATAATCCCAGGCAGCACAGAAAGTCCAAAACAAGATGAACCTCAAAACACCCACATCAAGATATATCATATTAAAATGCCAAAGATTAAAGACAAAGATAGAATCTTAAAAGTAGCAAAAGAAAAGCAGTGAGTTTCCTACAAGGGAGCTCTCATAAGACTGTCAGCTGACTTCTCAACAGAAATTTTGCAGCCAGAAGTGATTGTCAGGAAATATATAAACTGTTGAAAGCAAGGACCTACAAACAAAACTATCTGGAAAAGCTATCATTTAGAATCAAAAGACAGAAAAAGAGCTTTCAAGACAAGGAAAATCTAAAGGAGCTCATCACTATCAAACCACTATTACAAGAAATGTTAGAGGGACTTCTTTTAAGAAGAAAAGAAGGATCAATAATCTATGTTTACATTTTGAGTGTGGGGGAAATTCAAGAAAACAACAACAACAACAACAACAAAAATGGTGTCTTCCAGTACTTCTGTCTGGGAGAAAGCTGCCCCTCCAGCGTTTGCCTTGAAACCAGAAAAACTAGTTCCTCTTTGTATGCACTTGGCACTTTTCGAGTTGCTGTCCCAGCACTGGAGCTCAGATATAGTGAGTATGTCCATGCGTGGACCATTTAAGGGGTATACTTAAGATTCCAGCCACCCTTTATCTCACTCGGCCATAATCTTTGTTGATTTACACAGCCAGAAACTATAGGAACTCCTTTCCCTGGAACTGGAACCCTGACCTGAAGATCTTGGTGTGAAGCTGGAACTCCTCACTTTTCAAGGTGAATCTGTACAACCGAGCTATCTCTCCAAATTTGTAATCACCATATGTGGGTGTGAGTTCATCCTGTTCTGCATCCTTGCTACTCCTAACGGTCTTGATGTGGCTTCTTCTGTATATCTTTAGTTATAGGACTTCTGTTCAAGTAGACTTAAGATAATTTTCAAAGATGATTGCTCTGTAGTTCAGTTATAATTTTGATGTGGTCATGAGAGGGGGCCTGCACCGTATTTACTTACTCTTTCACTTTCCATTTTGTCTTTTTCTTGTAAAACTAAATACATTGTTTCTCTATGATTCAGCAATCAGGTTATATGGGACTTACTCAAAGGAATTGTAAACTTATGTGCACAAAATACCTGCACACGAATGTTTATAGCAGCTTTATTTGTAGTTGTCAAAACCTGGAAGCAACCAAGTTGTCCGTTAAAAGGTGTATGGATAAATAAACCTGGTACATCTGGAAAATGGAACATTATTCAACAATGAATATAAATAATCAATCAAGTCATGAAAAGTTATGGAGGAAATATAAGTGCATATTATTAAGTAAAAAAAAGCCAATATGAAAAGACTGTATACTATGTTATTTAATCTATATGACATTCTGGAAAATACAAAACTATGTAGACTGTAAATAAGTTAGTGATTTATAGGGGCTAAGAAGGAGGGAAGGATGAAGAGTCAGAGTACAGAAGATTTTTAGTGAAGTAAAACTACTTTTTATGATACTATAATGGTACATATATATTACTACACATTTGTACAAGAATGTACAACACCAAAAATAAACCTTAAATTAACTATGTGCTTTGGGTAATCATCATGTGGCAATGTAGGTTCATCAACTGGTAAGAGATATATCCTGCATGTAAACGTACATAATACCACGATTGTAGGCAATTTTTCAAAGAATACAGGCCTTCTATACAGAAAACAGTATGTTATTGTTTATACCAGCTTTGACTTGATATTAGGTTTATTTCTCAGTGTTCAGTTCAAAGATGAATCTCTCTCCAGCCAGTATCTAATATATTAAACAAAGGATACTGTTCACATTTAAATATTTCTTAAGTTATTTCTGTGATACAGAACCAAATATCTATTTTTCAGGATTAATGAAAAAGTCATTTCAATTAAAAGAAATTATTAAAATATAAGTTCCATTTTCTGCAGATATCTGGATAATACTTTAAATAAATAGTCCATTCCTCCCTCCCAAAGATTTTCTTGAAGATTTAATTGTGTAAGTTTATTGAATAATGACAGAGTGAGAGAACTTGAGAAATCTCTGTGTAAGAATTCTTGAACAGTGTAATCATTCTTGATCAGTGATTGTAAGGAAAGCGCTTGAAGGCAGGGATAGAGGGAACAGTATTTAGAAATCACACAGGGCCAAACATAATGCCTGTTTTAATCTGCAGAAAGAAAAAAAACATTAATAATTCATGGTGATAGAAAATTTAGAGGGTCTCATCTCAATATTGGTAATAACAAGATTTGACAAACGGACCTGGCTTATCTCTACAGCAAGATTCAAAGGGTTAAAACTGTTTTTAGTTATTTAAATGCACCCCATAACAAAGATTACAAAACATTTATAGGAATATAAAAATATACATAAGCAAACAAAGTAAAATTAGAATTGATTGGCATCAAATTAATAATATCCAAAAATGAAAAGAAGTGAGAGAAAAATCAGTCAATTGGAACCAACCCCGGAATAACACAGATCTTATTAGCAAACAACGACTTTAGAACTTTTATTATAACTGTGTTGTGGAGTTCAAGGATGTTAAATTGAGACATGACAAATATTTTTTAAATGCCAAAACAAATTTATAAAAATAAAATTCCAATGACTGATATAAAAAAGGTAAACTTGAACACGCAGCAACGATGCTATCTAAATTGAAAAAGAGAGAAAACAACTAAAACATAAACTAATTTTTTTTTGATTTATTGTACAATTTCAAGTGGCCTGAGACACATTTAATTAGGATCCTCAAAGGAGAAGAGAGAAAGGACAGAAAATTTATTTAAAGACATAATGGCTGATTTTTTTTAAATTTATGAAAAGTATACACTCATGCATTTAAAAAACTCAAAAAAACTCAAACACAAGTAATGTGAAGAATATCACACCAAAGCATAACATAAAAAAGTGCCTCAAAACCAATGACAAAGATAAAAACTGTCCAAAGGGAAACATGCACTTTATATACAGGGGTACAAAATTGAGGATAAGAATTCTCACTTCTATTCAACATTTTGCTAGAGGTTAGAGCAAGGACAATAAGGGAATAAAGAGAAATACAAGACATCCACATTGAAGAAAAATAACTGTCTTTATTTCCAGAATGTCTAATGGAATCCCAAAAAAGCTATTAGAAGTTTTCAAGATACAAGATAAGAATTCAAAACTTAATTGTATTACTATATACGACTATTACTCTATACTAGCAGCAAACAATCCAAATTTTAAAAGAAATGACATGGGGGTGACATCAGAAGTATGGCAGTGTGAGGCATCTCTCCTGATCTCTCCCCTTGAAATTGCAATCAACTGAACACCTACAATTCAACAAATAACACACAATCACCACACAAGTACCTCAGAGAGATCTGCGTGTCAGAGCATCCAAAGGTGGAACAATTATACAAGTTGTGGAGGTGGATTAGGAGAGAGGTGAAAAGGAATTACAATACACAGCCCAAACTCCCTGCAGTATGAGGGGAGGGAAGACTTATGCATTGGTTTCTTGGTTCTTTGAAACCCAGAACATTTCTGTCTGAGTGATCAGAATATTCCACACAGGGGAGCCCAGAGATCAGAGCAGAGAGCATGGCAAAGACAATGCAGAGAAATGACAGCTGTGTCCTAGCAATCACCATTGCCAGGCAAGAGGCTAGGTCACAGAGACTGGTCATCTTCTCCCACCATCCAAAAGCATGCCCTCCTCATCCTTGTTTTCTCCCAGAGCTAGCACCAAGCCCCAGGGTAATTTGTACAATCAGTACTAAAACCTAAACTGCAGTGGTACTAGAGACAGAAGCAGTGATATAGAAACAAGACAGCTGAAACTTGGGGGCAAGCATTACTGAGAGGGAAATAGCCACATGCATGGCTGACTTCTCCCAATCTACCTGACCCCGCCCTTTCAGACTGATTCAGAAGGAAGTAATGAAGCATTTCATCTGACTGTTGGAGGCAGTAACAGGATTTCAGGGCCTTTTCAGACGCTTGGACCCTCATTGCTCATCACATCCTCCCATGGCGGTAGAGCCCTGTGACCAAATCACAGAGGAAGAACACACCTCACCAGAAAAAAGGGCACTTTTAACCTCAAAGTAGAGATCCATAAGGCTTAAGTGCCACCTACTGGAAATAAAAGAAAAACCCTCTTGTTATTAACCTGCTAAAGAGAGAACACTATATAATATACGTAAAAAATAAATAAACAAATAAAGCACAGTACACTCCCATTAATGTCCGGGAAAGAAATAATTCATCAAGCACCATGAACAACCAAATTGACAAAGAAGCTCAGAAAAAAAAAAAGTAGAAAAGCTCCAGAAAATAAACTTAAAAGTATCAAAATATGCAAGTTAAGTGGCAAAGAATTCAAGATCTCACTGAAAAAAATCTAACAAGATGCACGAAAATTCTGACTGACAGTTCAATAAACTCAGAAACAAAATCGAGGGACAACAGGAATAGGTTACAAGGATATTGAAATTCTAAAAAAACAAACAAACAAACAGAATTGCTGCAGATAAAAAAAAAACTCATTAAAAGAGATGAAGAATGCAAGCTTAAAAAACAGAATTAACTGAATGGAGGAAAGAACTAGTTAAATTGAAGGCAGAAATCTGGAAGCGACACAAAAGAAAGACGAGAGAAACTTGAGAGTGAAAAAATAACAAATGAAAATAAAAATAAAAACTTGACGAGAACTAATGACAGCATCAAAAGAAGCAGCATAAGAATAATGGGAATACCAGCAGAAAAAGAGACGAAGAAGAGAACAGAGAGCATATCTGAACAAATAGTCTACAAGAATTTTCTAAACCTATGGAAAGAACTGGATCCTCGAATCCAAGAAGCAAAAAGAACTCTTAATTACCTTAACTAAAAAATGACTTTCTTCAAGACACATTATATTAAAATTGTCAGAAATTAATGACAAAGAAAAAATTCTCAAGGCAGCCAGGAAAAAGAAGACAATAACTAATTAAAAAAAAACAATTAGATTATCTTTAAACTTCTCAGCACAAACCTTACAAGTAAAAGAAAGTAAAGTCAAATATTTAAACTATTGAAAGAAAATAATTACCTGCCGAAGATAAATATATCCAGTAAAGCTTTTCTTTAGATATGAAGAAGAAATAAAGATCTTCTCAAATATACAAAAGCTGAGGAAATTTTCCACCACAAGTTCTATATCACAGGAAATACTGAAGGAGGACATTCTTCCTGAAATGAAAGGACAAAAAAATACATAACTATGAGTAAACTAAGAGGCAGATAGGAGCAAGATAGCACAACCCTTCTTTAAAACGGGGTACTATAAGCTTATATATTCCATGATTAGTTAAAAGTAAAAACGATAGCACTTTAAAAAGAGTAGAAGACAACAGCTACTGCAACTTAAAAATAGATGCACAATGTAAATAAGAATAATTTGAGACAACAAAAACAGAAAAGTGAAGATAGTGTATATCCAAATCTACAAAGGGGAATGGAGATAAGGTACATGCAGAAGAAAAAAGACTACCGTGTGTGTATGTATGTATAACTTATGTTCACATATTCTTAATGGTAACTGTGCTCAGAAAATTCAGACCTGACATAAAAAAGGAGAAACAGGGAGGGGGGCATAAAACACTACCAGATTAAAATAACAGACAGAAACACAAGGACAAAGAAACAATGGAGGCACTGAGCTACCAGAATACAAAAGATAAAATGACTATAGGAAAACTTCATCTTTCAATAATCACACTAAATGTAAATGGACTGAATTCGCCAATAAAAAGGCACAGAGTAGTAGATTGTATCAAAAAATAAAACACAATCACATGCTGCCTTCAAGAGACACATTTCAGATGCAAGGACAAATATAAACTCAAAAAGCTTTAAACGGTGAAAAACGATAGATACTCCAAGCAAAGGGCATCCAGAGAAAAGTGGGTGCATCCATACTTATATCTGAAGAAATAGACTTAAAGATTAAAAAAAGTAATGAGAGAGAATGAGGGACTCTTCATAATAACAAAGAGGACCGTACATCGAGAAGATATAACACTTATCAATACTTATGATCTCAATTAGGAAGCACCAAAATATATAAGGCAGCTGCTAACAGAACTAAAGACAGAAACTGATAAAATACAATTAGAGTAGGAGACCTAAATACTCCACAGTTAGCTATGGCTGGATAATTCGAACAGAAAATCAATAAAAGAAATGTCATTCTTAGATGACACATTAGTCCAATTAGATATAATTGAAATTTCAAAGGCTTTCATCCAAAAACATCAGATTATACATTCTTCTATAGTACAAACAGAACATTCTCAAGGATAGGCCATATGTTCAGACAAAACTAGCCTCAAGATTTTAAGATTGAAAAATCAAGCATAGTCTCTGACCACGATGCTTTGAAATTGAAGATCAACTGTAAAAAGATAATGGGAAAAGCCACAAATATGTAGAGATTAAACAACATGCTATGAAAGAATGAATGAGTCATAGAAAAAAGTAAAAAGAGAGATGGAGATATGCAAGAACAAATGAAAAATAAAGTACAACCTATCAAAACTTTTGGTTTATATTAGAGAAAAGTTCATATCATTACAGTCTTATCTCAGACAACAAGAAAGATCTCAATAAACAACCTAACATTACATCTTAAGAAACTAGGAAAAGAAAAAGCAAATAAAGCCCTAAGGAAATAATCAAAATTAGAGAAGTAAATTAAATTGAGAATATAAAGAAACAGTGAATGCAAAGAACCAAGAGCTGGTTATTTGAGAATATTAATAAAACTGGCAAATCCTTGGCTAGACTCACTAAAGGCAAAGAAAAAGAACACAAATAAAATAAAAAATAAAAGAAGATAAATCATGACAGATACCACCAAAATACAAAGGACCATATAAGAATACTGTAAAAAATTGCACATTAAATTTATGAACCTAGAAGAAATAGATAGACAAGTTCCTAGAAATATAAAACCTTCTTAGACTGAATCATGAAGAACTAGAAAGTTTAAATAGACTAATAAGTAGTATGAAAATTAAAACAATTATCAAAAATATACCAAAAAGTAAAAGTATAGGACCAGATGCCTTCACAAGTGAATTCTAACAAGGATCCTAAGAATTAGTGCCTGTTCTTCTCAAACTTATCCAAAAATTAAAAGAAGCTATATTTCTTAACCATTTTATGAGACCAACATTACCCTCAAACCAAAACCCGGTAGAGATAACACAAAAAAGAAATCTACAAACCATTGTCTCTCATAAACACAGATGTAAAAATCTGTCGTATTCAATTTGCTAGTATTTATTTTATTTAGGATTGAAAATTCTAGACTCCACTATAAAACAGTAGACATAACAAACAAAAATAGTCAAGTTTCAGAACACAAAATCAATGTACAAAAATCCATAGCATTTCTATATGCTAACAAGTATTTTGTAGAAAAAGAAATGAAAAAAAAAAACAATTTTATGTGCAATTAAAACAAGAATAATAAAATACCTAGAAATAAACCTGATGAAACATGTGAAAGACATATACACTGAAAGATACAAGACATTAAAAGAAATTTAAGAAGACAAATGGAAAGATATTCTGTGTTCATGGAGTGGAAGAATCAACATAGTCAAAATAACTTAAAGCATTATACAGATTTAATACAATCTCCATCAGATCTCAATAGAATTTTTAAAAGAAATAGAACATTTTTTATGGAAGTGCAAAAGATACTGAATAGACAAAGCATTTCTGAAAAAAAAAATGCCAGAATTATCACTCCGCGTGACTTCAAATTATATAACAAAGGAACAATAATCAAAACAGCATGGTATTGGTAGAAAAACAGACAGATAGATTAATGTAATAAAATTGAGAGTCCAGAAGTAAACCTCCAAATACAACTCAAGAATAAATAAAAAATAATCCAATTTAAAAAATGGGTAGAGGATCTCATCAAGAAGTCATGAAAATGGCCGACAGACATATGAAAAGATGCTCAAGTTCACTAGGTATTAAGAAAATGCAAATCAAAACCACATTAAGATGCCACCTCACACATGATAGAATAGCTATCATCAACAGGACAAGTGATAACAGGTGTTGGAGGGATTGCGGGGAATAAGGAATCCTGATACACTGCAGGTGGGAATATAAATTGTTACAGTCACTATGGAAAACATTATGGAGTTTCTTCAAAAATAAAGGAACAAAATACCAGATGACCCAGCAATCCCACTTCTGGGTATTTGTCCAAAAACTTAAAAACATTTATCTGCATTGATATATGCACCACAATGGTCATAGCAGCATTAATCATGGTTCCAGGACATGGAAACAGCTGGTGTCCTTCATTTGATGATTGGATAAAGAAGTGGTACATATATACAATTGAATATTACTCAGCCATAAAAATTGATAAACTACTGCCATTTGCAACAATCTGAATGGATCTTGAGATAATCATGCTAAATGAAATAAGTCAGACAGAAAATATCGAGAGCATTATGATATCACTCATATGTGAGATATATAACTGAAAGCAATGAACAAATGTGACAGACAGATACTCATGGACATGGACAGTGAATTAGTGGTTACCAGAGGCAAGGAGATGGGAAGTAGATAGGAATAAATGGGGTCAAATAATTAGTGGTGGAAGAAAATTTAACCTTGGGTGGTGAACACCCAAGGCGCTCTCTCTCTCTCTCTCTCTCTCTCTCTCTCTCTCTCTCTCTCTTTATATATATATATATATATATATATATATATATATATATACATACATACATACATACACACACACACACACAAACACACACACATATATTATATATGTGTGTGTGTATATATATACATACATATATATGCATATATATACATATATACATACACATATAATACATATATATACATACATATACACAAATATACATATATATTTGCCTTAATGTTAAATTTGCTGTATTTATTAACCTATGTCACCATAATAAAAGTAAAAATTATATATAAAATAAAAATTCTGCATGGAAATTAGATATCAGCATAAGAGCCCTGACTTCATAATTTACATGTTGTAGGTCCATTGAGTTTGTTTAGTAATACCTAGCTAAACTTTTTGTTGTCTCCTAAAGTTATTTTTTAAAGAAGCTCTGTGGCATTTTTATTTAGACTTACCTATAGCAGATCAATCCAACTTAATAATTGCAGTCATGGTTCTGGTGCCCCAAGTGGCATACAAGTTAAGCAACATTCGTTACATCAAAAAAAAATGTTTTAACAATGGTTTTCTTGGTCTGAATATGCTACACCTTTAAAAGTGTGTTGCTAACACTCAAGCCACAGTGTAAATAGACAAGACTATTTTTATCTGAGAAGATAACCAACCTTTTTTTTAATACTTGTAGTAAGTAATATATCTTTTCATTCATTAGCAGTTCGATTATTTTGAAGAGATGTTGAGAAGTCTCAAGGATAAAGGAGAGAAAAGGAGGTTAATGTCTTGATACTCCATGTGACAAAAGATATAATTTGTCATCTCTGTGACAGTAATAGGAACTTCTTAGAGAACACATTCGTTTTTAATTTCAAACCATTCAAGTGACTCCAGGCCTTTGTAGGATACCATACTGATCATCTTATCATCTTTTCTTTTCATAACCTATTAGTACCATCTAAGAGAAGGAAATAAGATTCAGGTAAAGATTTTATGCAATTTGTACATGATTGTAAGTTTCTTTCAATACGTTATGACAAATAAGGTACAACACAATTCAACAGCTCTATCCAACCTCATTTTAAAGAAAATGCTTGCAGAATTAAGCTTGGCAGAGAAAAAGGAAAAAGGAAAAACCAAAACAAAAAGCAGATATTTGCCAAAGAGCTCTTGAATTTCTGTTTTACTGACTATGAAAGAGGATCTATTTTGAAATTGAAAAGTACTCAGATAAGACTAGATATTATAGGAGGCCCTTCCATTTTTACTTTGCTTCATGATTTCGAACCTTCAATGCATCAAAAAAAACCTTTATAGTTTATTGGTATGGTCGCCCTTTCCCTTCCAGGCTTTTTTACATCCCAACAGAGAATCATATCATGTTGATACTCCTCTCATGTCACTGAGAATTTGTCTTCTTCACTCCCATATTTTTCTTCTCTACTATTCCATATCTGTATTGTCAAACTTATTTACATAGTCATTCAGAATTTATACTTAGAAGATGACTTTGACTTCTCCCTGTAATCTATATGGCTTTTCATTAAATCCTAGCAATCATTTCTACAAGATGCTTCTCTCTCTAATTTGTTCCTCCTGCTATAGTTCTACTGCCACTATCATGCATGCAGTCTTCACAGGATTATTGTATTATTTTAATAATCTTCTATCTGGTTTTCTTATTTCATAGAAGGCATTATTTAGTCCAACCTCCACTTCTCCATTTTTTTTTCAAATAACAAATCTGAACCTCAAAGAGGATAAGGGCTTAAGGGTCTCAGAGTTAATAATAATTATAGTCAGGGGTAGAAATCAGATTTCCTAACTATCAGCCAAATTTTTATCATTACATCATTCTTCTTTTATACTCTTTTCACTGCAGAACATCTTGCATGACACTGTCTATCTAATATGTCTTAGACTTCCATTTTCATTAAATTACCCTACCTTTCAAAAATGTTGTATGATATACTATTTCTCATTAAATAAATCTATTAAGCTTAGCTTTGCAACTCTATCTAAAACCTACCTTCTCTAAAAACAACAACAACAACAAAACATTTTCTGTGAATTCTGTTTCAATGCCTTGGCTCAAATGAGTGACTAATAGAGAATTATATAATTATTGGCAGGATTAACGATGGTGTTACGTTGCAATGGAAATAAACTCATATAGTAGTTCTTTCACTGTGCCTTCATATAATTCTGGGCTTATTTCAGGTCCATTTCCATTAGAATGATCAATCTTCTATAAGTTACTTTTCTCCAAAAAAGGTAACATGAGTGTTCTGTAGTTTTGAATCTGTATTAAACGAACTCTAAACAGAATCCGGTGGATGAGAGAAAATAGATTTGGGGGCAAGAATGCCAGTGGAAAGAATGGCAAAGCCACATCCTTGCAAAATCATCATTATCTATTGAGCTAACAAAATAAATCAATTAAAAAAAGAGTTGATAAAGATAAAAGGTAGAGACTCATGGAACAACCTAATAAGATTAAAATTACTAATGTCTTAAAACTTACACTTAAAATTCATTTTATTTTATTAACCAATGTCATACCAATAATTTTAATAGCAAAGAAAACCACACATACACACACAATTGACATATACAATAGCATTAGTAAATATGAGATACATAGACATAAATCTGACACAAAATATACAAAAATTGTTCACTGAAAATTTCAAAACATTTCTGAGAGAAATTAAAGATTTGAACAGAGAGATTTGGTATTTTCCTGGGTCAAGTGATTCAATATTTTTAATGTCAACTCTCCAAACTGAATTATAAATAATGTAGTTCCTATCAAAATCTCAGTAGGCTTTTAAAAGAAACTGAGAAATTAGTTGTAAAATCTTAATGCAAATATAAAAGGCCTAGAAGAGCCAAAATAATTTTGGTTTTTTTTTTTGTTTTTTTTTTGTTTGTTTTTTTTCTTTTCTTTTTCAGTTTATTGTAGTAATGATGGCGAATACAATTTTATAATTTCAGATCTAAATTATAATTTGACAACTGTAAATTTTATTGTGTGATTACACCCCAGGGTCCAGTTTCCTTCAGCTACCATATATTTGACCTCCTTTACCCTGTGTACTTACTTCTTCCCTCCTCCTTCAATCCCAACAATCTGGTAACCACTAGTCCATTGTCCATGTCCCTTAGTCTCTGTTTGTCCTGTTCATTTGTTGATTTTAAGTGATATGTGATTTTCAACTTTTCCTGTCTGGCTTATTTCACTTAGCATGATTATCTCGAGTTCTATCTATGTTGTCGCAAATGGTAGGATTTTATCTCTTCTTATGCCTCAGTAATATTCCATTGTATATATGTACCACTGCTTCTTTAGCCAATCATCTATTATAGGACACTTCGGTTGCTTCCAGGTCCTGAACACTGTGAATAGTGCTGCTATGAACCTCGGTGTGCAAATATCTTTTTGGACATAGATTTTCAAGACTTTGGGATAAATATCCAGAGGAGGAATTGCTGGATCATATGGTTGATCAATACTTAGTTTTTTGAGGAACCTCAGTACTGTTTTCTATAGTGGCTGTACCAAATTGCAGTCTCACCAGCAGTGTACGAGGGTTTCTTTTTCTCTGCATCCTCTCCAACATTTGTTAATACATGTCCTGTTGATTATAGCTATTCTAACAGGTGTGAGATGGTATATTGTTGTGGTTTTGATTTGCATTTCCCTAATGGCTAGCAATGTTGAGTATCTTTTCATATATTTGTTGGCCATTTGTATGTCCTCTAGAGAGAAGTATTGCTGCCAATACCATGTCATTTTGATTACTGTCACTTTGTAGTATAATTTGAAGTTGGGCAGAGTGATGTCTCCAGCCTCGTTTTTGTCTCAGGATGGCTTTGGCAATTCAGCATCTTTTGTGCTTCCATACAAATCTGACGATTTTTTGTTCTATTTCTATCAAAAATGCCAATGAGATTTTGATAGGGATTGCATTAAATCTGTATAATGCTTTAGATAATATAGTCATTTTAATTATGTTGATTCTTCCAGTCCAAGAACACAGAATATCTTTCCATTTCTTTGTTATCTTCTTCGATTTCCTTTAATAGGATCTTATAGTTTTCATTATATAGATCCTTCACATGTTTTGTTAAATTTATTCCTAAGTATTTTATTGCAATTGCATAAGGAATTATTTTTCTACTTATTTTTCTGATTCTTCATTATTAGATTATAGAAACATTATGAATTTTTGAACCTTGATTTGGTATCCAGAGACTTTCTTGTATTTACTTATTGTTTCTAGTAGTGCTATTGTGGAGTCTTTAGGGTTTTCTACATAGAGAAGCATGTCATCTCCAAAAAGTGAGTTTGAATTCTTCTTTTCCTATTTAGATGATATTTATACCTTTTCTTGCCTGATTGCACTCGCTAAGACCTCCAATGTTATATCGAATAACAGTGGCGATAGTGGACAGTCTTCCCTTGTTCTTGATCTTAGAGTGAAGATTTTTAGTTTTTCACTATTAAGTATAATGTTGGCTAAGAGTTTGTCATAGATGGCCTTCATTATATTAAGGTACTTTCTTTACCAATTTTGTGAAGTGTTTTGATCACAAATGGATGCTGTATCTTGTCGATGACTTTTTCTGCATCTCTTGATATGATCATATGATTCTTATTTTTTAATTTGTTTATGTGGTGTATCACATTAATTGATTCCCATATATTGAATCACTCCTGTGCCCCTGGGATAAAGCCCACTTGATCATGGTGTACAATCTTTTTAATATGTTGCTGTATTTGGTTCACTAGTATCTTATTTAAGATTTTGCATCAGTGTTAATGAGATATATTGGTCTGTAGTTTTCTTTTTTTTTGCATTATCTTTACCAGGTTTGGGTATCAGGGTAATATTGGCTTCATAAAATTAGTTGGGAAGTATTGCCTTCTCTTTGATTTTTTGGAAGAGTTTGAAGAGAATAGGTATTAAATCTTTGAATATTTGGTAGGATTCACTGGCAAAGCCATCTGGTCCTGGACTTTTACTTTTTGGTAGGATTTTTGATGATTGTTTCAATTTCCATACCTCTAATTGGTCTATTTAGATATTCCAGCTCTTCTTGATTCAGTCTAGGAATTTTGCAGTTTTCTAAGTTCTGTCCATTTCTTCTAGGTTATTAAATTTGTTATTATATACTTTTTCATAGTACTCTTCTATGATCCTTTGTATTTCTGCGATGTTAGTCATAACTCCCTCTCCTTCTTCCCTGATTTCGTTTATTTGCGTCTTTTCTCTCTTTTCTTTAGTGAGCCTAGCCAGGGTTTGTCAATTTTATCAACCTCCTCAAACAAACAGTTCCTTATTGTATTTATTTTTTCTATTTTTTTTTTGCTTTGTTTTCAATTTCATTTATTTCTGCTCCAATTTTGATGATTTCTTTCCTTCTGCTGACTTTATGTCTCATTTTTTTTTCTTCCTTTTCTAGTTTTTTTTAAGATGAAACATTAGTTTGTTCATTTGGGCTCATTCTTGTTTTTATATATAGGCCTGTAATGATATGACATTTTCTCCTATGAACACTTTTGCCATGCCCAAAAATTTTGATATGTTGTACTATCATTATCATTAGTTTCTATCTATCTCTCGTTCTGTCTTTTTATTTCTTCTGTGACCCGGTTATTCTCCAGTAGCATGTTGTTTGATCTCCATGTATTTGTGGTTCTTTCTGATTTCTTTTTGCAGTTGATCTCTAGTTTCAAAGCATTATGATCAGAGAATATGGTGGGTATGATTTCAACCCTTTTATATTTGTTGAGGCTATTTCTGTGCTCCAGTATGTGGTTGATTCTTGAGAATGTTCCATGTGCACAAGAGAAGAATGTATAAGCAACTGTTTTGAGATGGAAAGCTCTGTAAAGTTAAATTATGTTGGTTTAATGTGTCATTTAAGGATATTATTTCCTTATTGATTTTTGTTTGGATGAACTGTCCATATCAGATACCGGGGTATATAGGTGCCCTACTGTTATAGTGTTTTGGTCCGTTTCTCCCTTTAGATATGTTAGTAATTGCTTTACATATTTCAGGGCTCCCTGATAGGGAGCATAGATATTAATAAGTGTTATGTCTTCTTGGTGCACGATTCTCTATGATTATGAAGTGTTCCTCAGTATCTTTCTTTCCCTTTCTTTTTTTTTATTTTGACATATATTTTGTCCGATATTAGTACCGCTACTCCCTCTCTTCTCTGAATGCAATTTGCTTGAAATATCATTTTACACACTTCCACTTTGAGTCTATATTTGTCTTTGGAACTGAGATGCGTCTCCTGGAGGCAACTTATGGTTGTGTTTTGTGTTTTGATGCAATCTGCAACTCTTTACCTTTTTATTCATGAGTTCAATCAATTTACATTTAGGGTGATTATTGAAATATGTGGTTTTCCTATAACCATTTTATCTTTTGCTTTTTGGTAGCTTGGTGTTTCCATTGCTTCTTTGCCCTTGTGTTTTTGTTTTCTTCATTTTGGTTGGTTTTTGTGGGTTTTGCCTCTGGTTCTTCTTGTTTTATGTTATATACTTCAGTTCTGAATCTTTAGTGTGCAGCTACCATTACAAATAATAAAACGATAGTTTTAGATATACAGTTGTCCATTTTCTTCTGTGCATGCCTTATCTCCTTTCCCCTTTACAATTTGGATCTTTGAATCATCCCCCTTTCAGTCATTGTTATCTCAGTTTGTCCCTATGTATGCTGAACATTCATTTCTGTCTTGCTATAGCTATTTTCTTCTTATTATTTAAGCTTATAATGCCCTGTTCTTAGTAAGGATTGCACTCATCTGTTTCTGTTTGCCTGATAGTCACTTTATTCCTATTTATGTATATATTTTTTTATTTTGTTACTTTATGTGAACTGACACCTTTCAATATTTCCTGTAATGTAGGCCTCATAGTGGAGAATTCTCACAATTTTTTGTATGTCTGGAAAGGTCTTAATTTCTCCTTCATACCTAAATGAGAACTTAGCTGAATACATTATTCTAGGCTGGTAGTTCATTTCACTTAATAGTTTAAATATATGGTTCCATTTCTTTCTGGCTTGTAAGATTTGTGCTGAGAAGTCCGATGATAATCTAATGGGTTTTCCTTTTTAAGATCCTGTTTTCGTTTCCCTGGCTGACCTGAGAATTCTGTCTTTGTCATTGATTTTTTGATAATTTTAATACAATGTATCTTTGTTAAGGCCTTTTTGGGTTGAGATAATTGGGTGTTCTATTGATTTCTTGAATTCCATTCTCCAGCTCATTCCTTAGCTTTGGGAAATTCTCGTCCACTATTTGACTGAAAACCCTTTCTAGTCCTTGCTCCTTTTCCTCACTATTATTCTTATGTTTCCTCTCCTGATTGTATCAACTATTTCTTGTATTTCTTTCATTATTTTTCATTCTTTGGTTTCTCCCTTCTTCCTTATTTGTAGATTTCTGTTTTTTGATATTACTTATCCTTTACTTCTTCATTTGGCAAACTCTATTTCACAAGCTTGCTATTTCATTTTTTGAGACTTGCATTGTGTTCTTCATCTCCAGTTCTATTTGGTTTCTTTTGATGGTTTCAATCTCCTTGCTCTGCTCATCTATTTTATCTTAATTTCTGAAATTGTTGACTTGAGTTGTTTTGGATCTTGTTGAATTTTTTTTTCAGAAGTATCATCTTGACTTCTCTGTCATTTAAGTCACATATTTCTATGTCTATAAGCTTATTTTCTGGAGATTTTTCTCTCTCTTTCTGAGATGCCTTATCATCTTGGTCGTTCATGGTGTTTAATGGACTATTTCTCTGTCTGGGCATTAATAAACATACATTCTGTTGTTTTTCCAGATAGAATCTTTATTATATAAAAGTCTCTCTTTAGCCTGCTGCAAAGAAGGTGCTTTTTTTTTTATTTGTTTGTTTGTTTGTTTCCAGTAGGTGGCATCTAAGCCTCTTCGATCTCTGATTTATATAAAGTTTAAATGTATTATTTTTTTTTATTTTCTTTGTAGTTATTTAATCACACTTGCTACTCTCAGTCTTAGTTCCTGTCAGTGTTAGAAACAGTTTTGGTAGTATTTTCTCAGAATCCCCTGGGGCTTTGTGGTGATCGGTCTTGGAGAGTATGGGGGGAATGGCTCTCTGGGTTGGCAGTTAGGGTCAGCTTCAGTTTTGCAACCAAAAGTGGTAAAAATCAACTGTTGTTTCTCTTCAGTCTCATCCCGCTCTTCTGCTTTCTCTCCTGATGACTGGGGGCTGTTATCAACTGCTAGAAATTCTGGCACCTTCAGGTGGGCTGATCAGGGAAGTCCTTACACCTTCTCCCCTCCCCCTCCTCCTTCAGGGAGCTCCAGAGGCTGTGAGAGGTAGCTTCAGTCTCCGCAGCTTTTGCTCAGATTCCCCTGGGGCTCTGTGGTGTTCTGTCTCAGAGAGTATGGGGGGAGGGTCCCTCTGGGTTGGGTGTTGGGGGCTGCAGCTCAGCCTCAGTTTTGGAACTTAGGCTGGTTAAATCCAATTGTTGTTTCTCTGCTGTACTGTCCTGCTTCTCCTCTTTCTGCCCTGATGATTGGGCCCTGCTGCCGGCTCCTAGAAGTTCTGGCACTTCCCGGCAGACTGATCAAGGAACATGCTGCACCTTTACCCCTTCCCCTCCTCCTGTAAGGAGCTCTGGTGGCTGAGAGAGGCAGCTTCTTTATTTCTCCTAGTCCACTGCCTGACACCTGCATTTCTGACCTGTGGTAGCTCTTATGCACGGATCCCACGTTCAGATATGCTGGTGTGCATTTGGGGTGTTTTTTGTTGAGTTTTAGATGTTCAGCTTTTTGTCTCAAGGGGAGAGGTCTGAGGACATCTCTCACTCTGCCATGTTTCTCAGAATTCCAAAGTCAAAATAATTTTGAAAGAGAATAAAATTTGAAGACTAATATTACCTGATTACAATAATTGTTATGAGATATAGTTAACAAGACAGACTAGATTAATAGCACATGAAAGGAAACCCAGAAATAGAGACAAACATATATGAAAACTAATATTTATTTTTTGATTTTTAAGAAGACTGTAGTAAAATACACATAACACAATATTTGCTAGCTTAACCATTTTTAATGTATACAATTTAGTAAGTTTCTCTTTTTAACATTTGTATACACTACAAATTGATCATCCCCAATAGTCTACATATTATCCATCACCATACGGTTTATGCACTTAATCCCTTTTACCCACTCCCAAATCCCACTCTGGTAATAAGCAAGCTTTTCTCTGTATTTATGAGTTTGTTTTAAGATTTCACATATGAATGAAATCAAATAATATTTGTCTTTCTTTTTCTGACTTATTTTACTTAGCGTTATAATGTTAAGGTCCATCCATATTGTCACAAATGGCAAGATTGCATTCTTTTTTATGGCTTAGTAGTACTCTATTGTATGCATTACCTCTTCCTTATCCATTCACCCATCAAAGGACATTTGATTTGCTTCCATATTCTGGCTATCGTAAATAATGCAACTAGACCACTACCTTACACCTTACACAAAAATTGATGTAAAATAGATTAAATACTTGAATGTAATACATGAAATTATAAAATTTCAAGAAAAAAACATATCTGGTAAGCTCCTTGACATCAATATTAATGAAGTTTCTGTGGCTCTTACTTCAAACACAAGAAAAACAAAAGCAAAATTAAAGAAATGGGATTACATTGAACTAAAAAATTTTCTGCACAGCAAAGGAAATCTTCATTAAAATGAAAGGACAATCTAATGAATGGGGAAAAAAACATTTGCAAATTGTACATCCAATAACAGGTTAACAGTGAAAAAATATGTAAAGAACTCTTTCAACTGAACAAAAAAAATGACATAATTAAAAAATTCACAGAGGATTTGAACAGACATATTTCCAAAAAAAAAACAACAAAAGGCATATGAAAGGATGTTTAGTATCACTAATTTTTAGGGAAATGTAAATCAAAGCCACAATGAGATAACACCTCATACCTGTTAGAATGGCTGCTATTCAAAAGACAGGAAATAACAAGTGTTGTAGAGGATATGGAGAAAATGAAACACTCATTCACTGTTGGTAGCCACTATGAAAATCCACATGGAGATACTTCATAAAATTAAGAATAGAACTTACCATATGATCCAGCTATTCCACTTCAAGGTATTTATCTGAAGAATATGAAAACACTAATTTGAAATGATATATTCATTCCTATGTTTATTGTGGCATTATATACAATAGCTAAGATATGGGGGGGGAGACATGTTAACCATTTTTAAGGGTATAGTTCAGCAGTATTAAGTGCATTCTTATTGTGCAAGTATCACTACTCTCCATCTCTAGAACTACTTTTATCTTCCAAAACTAAAATTTTGTACTAAGTAAACAATAATTTCTTAGTGTCCTGACGTTAGCCTCTGGCAACCACCATTCTACATTCTATCATTATGAGTCTGACTACTCTATGTACCTCATATAAATGGAAACATACAGTATTTGTCTTTTTGTGACTTATTTCACTTACCAAAATGCCTCAAGGTTTATCCTTATTTTAGTATGTCACAATGTTTTTTTTGTAACACTGATTAAATATTTCAATATATATATATATATATATATATATATATATATATATATATATATATATACCACAATTTTTCCATCTATTTCTCCAGTGATGGACTTGAGTTGTTTTTATCTCTTGGCTCTTGTGTATAATGCTGCTATGTATATGAGGGTACAAATATCTCTTTGAGACCATGCTTTAAATTCTTTTGATTATATATCCAGATGTAGAATTTCTCACAAATAGTGCACAAGAGTTTCATTTTCTCCACATCATCACCAGCATCTGTTATTTTATGATTTAAAAAAAATAGAGACCATCTTAATGAGTGTAAGATATCACATCACAGTTTTGAATTACATTTCCTTATTTCTGATGTTGAGTATCGTTTAATATACTTATTAGATATTTGTATAACTTTGAGAAAATGTCTACTTTAATCTTTTGCTCAGTTTTTAATCAAGTTATTTGTTGTTGTTTTACTTTTTTATTTATTCTTGACATTAGTCCCTTATCAGATATATAACTCGCAATTATTTTTATACTCCATTGGTTGCCTTTTCACTCTTTGTTTGATTGTGTCCTTCAATGTGCAGAATTTTCATTTTTTTTTTACATTTTGTCAATCTTTTTATTGCTGTCTGAAATAAAAGACAGTTGTATTTTCATTTTTTATTTTGCATTTATTTATTTATTTATTTTTAATATCTTAAATTATAGTTAGCATTCGATGTTTGTTTCAGATGTACAACATAGTGGTTAGACACTTATACAACTAAGTTATCCTCCTGATGAGTCTAGTACCCATCTGGCACCATATGCAGTTATTACAATATTATTGACTATATTTCCTATGCTGTACTTTACACACCTGTCACTATTTTATAACTGCTAATTTATACTTTTTAATACCTTCACCTTTCTCTCTCTCTCCTTTTTCCTCTCTTTTTCCCTTTCCCTCTCCCGCTCACAACCATCAATTTGTTATCTGTATCTCAGTTTTTTTTATGTTTTATTTATCATTATTATTATTATTAGATTCCACATATAAGTAAGATAATATTGCTTTTGTCTTTCTTTGCCTCACTTATTCCACTCAGCACGATACCCTCTAGGTTCATCTACATTGTCACAAATGGTAAGATTTCAATATTTTTTATGTCTAAGTGACATTTCATTATATATATATATATATATATATATATATATATATATATAACTGATCACTTCTTTATATACTTTTTAATTGAAGAATTTAATCTATTTACATTTAAATTACTTATTGATAAGTGTGTGGTTATTGCCATTCTATGAATTGTTTTCTAATTGTTATTGCAGTTTTCTGGGTTTTTTTTCTTATTTTCTTGCTCTCTTCTCTTGCATGGTGATGAATTTCTGTAGTGTTGTGTTTGGATTCCTTTCACTTTATTTATTGTATATGTCTTGCAAATTTTTTGTTTGTGGTTACCATGTGCTTGGTATGTACCAAGCTATGTTTATAGCAGTCTATTTTAAGTTGACGGTTACTAAAGTTTGAACACATTCTAAATTTACTACCACTTTTACTCACCTCCTGCATGCTTGTTTTATTATATTTTACTTTTGAATGTGTTTGTTTATATCTCCTAATTTACTGTAGTAATTACACATGATTTTCCTACTTTTTCCTTTTAACCTTTGTACCAGTTGTAATGTTGGTTGATTCACTGTTTTTATTGTGTGTTTGCTTTTGTCAATCGCTTGTGGCCTGCAAAGTTTCTGTCGAGAAATTGCTGACAGTCTTATGGGAGTTCCTTTGTAGGTAACTAATTGTCTTTCTTTTGCTGCTTGTAAGGTTCTCCCTTTATCTTTACCCTTTGGCATTTTAATTATGATGTATTTGATGTGGGCTTCTTTGGGTTCATCTTGTTTGGGGCTCTCTGAACTTCCTAGGCTTGTATGCTTTTTTTTTTTTTCCACGATGTTAAGGAAGGTTTTCATAATTATTTCTTCAAATAGGTTTTCAATTCTTTGTTCTCTTCTCTTTTTAGTACTACTATGATGTGAATGTTGGTATGCTTGATGTTGTCCCAAAGGCCCCCTAAATTATCCTCATTTTTTTAAAATTCTTTTTTTTTGTTTTCAGATTGGGTGTTTTCTGCTACCTTACCTTCCAAATTGTTAATTTGATCATCTACATCATTTAATCTACTATTCATTTCATTTAATGTATTCTTCTTTCTGTTTTTATATGCTTTCTATATTTTTATGCTTTATATCTCTTTTTTTTTATTTCTTCATTGAGATGATCTATTTCTCCCCCAATTTCATTGGGCATCTTTACAACTACAGTTTTCTTTTTTTTTTAATTTATTTATTTTAATTAGTTTGAAGTATACAGTACATTGGTTAGACATCTATATAGTTCATAAAATGATCCCCCCAATTGCTCCCTCCCTCCCCTGTCCCTCCACCTAGCCAACATATTAATGGTAATTGCATTCCCTATGCTGTGCTCCCCCTCCCAGTGACCATCCATCGGGTACTAATTTGTACTTTTTTAACACTTCACCCTATTCTCCCAGACCCTCAAACTCCCCTCCAAATTGTTCACTATAATTGTGAGTCTGTTTTTGATTGGTTTGCTTTTTTTATTCCTTAGATTCTGCATATAAGTGAAATCATATAGTGTTATCTTTTTTTTTGTCTGACTTAAATACCTTCTAGGTCCATAAAAGCAATATATTTTCCATCCTCTTCCTTTTAGTCTGTGTGTGTCTTTTAATCTGAAGTGAATCTCTTATAGGCAACAGGTAGTGATCGTCTTTTCCTTTCCATTCATCCACTCTATATTTTAGTTGGAGCACTTAATTTCTGTTTGAGGTACTTATTAATAGAATGTAGTCGTTACCATTCTTTATTCCTTTTTTTTTAATTCATGTTTTTTTTTTCTTCTTAAAGAAGTTCCTCCAACTCTTCCTGTAATACCGGCTTGGTGGTGATAAATTCCTTTAGCTTATTTTTGTATGGGAAGCTCTTTATCTGTCAACTCTAAATGATAGCTTTGCTTGGTAAATTATTCTTAGTTGTAGATCCTGGGTCTTCATCCTGTTGAAAATTTTTACCAAACCCTTCAATCCTGCATAGTTTCTTTTGAGAAAGCAGCTGCCAGTCTTATGGGTGTTTCCTTACAAGTAACTATATGTTTTTCTCTTGCTACTTTTAATATTGTTCATTTGTATTTAAACTTTGGCATTTTCATCATGATGTATCTTGGTGTGGGCCTCTTTGGATCCCTGATTTTTGGAATTCTCTGAGCTTCCTGGGGTTTTATGTCCATTTCCTTCACCAGATTAGGGAAGTTTTCCAATATTATTTCTTCAAACGGTTGTTCAACATCCTGATTTTCTTCAGTTATGCCGATCAGATGGATATTTGAACCCTTAACAGTGTCCTATATGCTCCTTAAATTACTTTTATAATCTTGGTATCTTATCTCTTGCCATTCTGATTGTGTGTCCTTGGCTTCCCCATCATCTAGATAAGGCATTCGATCCTTTTTAAAATTTATTTTGTTTATTCCTTTGTTTATTCCATTCAATATACTTCTCATCTCATATAACGTTTTCTTCATTCCAGACAGGTTCCCTTTTATAATTACCATTTCCATTTTTATGTGTTTTATCTCTTTGTTGAGTTTTCACTAAATTCACTACCCTAAAGTTCATTGAGCATCTTTATAACCAGTGTTTTTGAACTCTGCATCTGGTAGATTACTTGACTCCATTATATCTGGATCTCTGTTCTGTTCTATCATATGGTTTCAGCTTCTTTGCTTTCCCACTTTGGCTGCCTTTCCATGCCTGATTCTATGTATTAAGCAAAGCTAAGTCTCTCTGTTTTATTAGCATGGATTTGTGAAGTAGTAGTCCAGTGGAATAGTCCTGAGAGGGGTTCAGCTGCAGGCCAAATTTAGCCTAAGTCTCTGCCCCTTTGGAGCCACCTGTTAAGATTCAGGAAGCAATCTACAGATGCTGTGCTTATAGTTGCCTCAAAAGTCCACACCAGAAACCAAGGCCATCTGCCTCCAGTGTGAGTCTAGGTGCTGCTCAGCAAGGAGCATGTGACTTGCTGAAGATGTACCTGGATATGGCTTGGGTGGGGCCACGAGTTGGGAGACATGGGGTTTCAGGAAATTCTTTGGTAGGAGTGACCTCTGTTATCCAGTTTGATGGTGTTGGCTAAGGCGGCACTGTATCAGAACACTAGGAGGGGTGAGGGTTAAACAGGGAACAATGGATATCACCAGCACTTCTGTACAGATGAGTCTTGCCTTGGCCCTCACTCCGACTATGTCTCTCTGTAAGCCTCTGGTGCCCCCTACACACAGCCGAATCCGCCCTGCTGCTCAGAGCAAGCAGGTCCATCACCGCGCAAATCCATTCGTGGATGCGGCCCCTTTAAGAGGCTTTTGCCTCTGTCACAGCACACCCATCTCACTCAGCCGCTTGAGACCTGCAGCCCCAAAATCTCACCCCATCTGACCTTTCTTGGATTTCTCCCTAGTTGTATAGCTTCTTCATCAAGATCTCAGGTGATATTTTCTTACTCTGCTCCTTGTTTCTGTCACAACTTTGATTTGGTCACCAGAGGAATGAACAGAGCCTCTATCATCTACGTCATTTTTACCCCCTTCCTATAACTAGTGTTTTAAACTCTACATTAGGTAAGTCACTTGCTTTTATTTTGTTTTGTTTTGTTTTTCTGTAGTTTTGTCCTGCTTTTTTTTTTTTTTGATTGTTTCATTTGGGACATATTTCTTTATCTTCTAATTTTGGCTACCTCCTCGTTATTATTTCTATATATTAGGTAGGTCTGCCACATCTCCCAGTCTTGGCAGAGTGGTAGTAGGTCTCCTCTGGTGCTTAATGGTGCAGTTTCCCTGGTCACCTGAGCTGGGTGATTCTTGAATGTCCATTGTGTGGGTTGTGTGTGATCTCTTTGTAGTTGAGCCTTGAGTTCTATTGGCATGTCAGTGGGTAGGCCTGATCTTTAGGCTGACTGGCTATGAGGACTATTGGTGACTGCAGTAGCCAGGCTGTTCTGTGGGAGCTGACAATATGGAGCAAGGTTCACTTTAGTGGGGCTCTGGTGTTTGCCAGTCCACTTTTTGAGTGTGTCATTTGTGGCACTAATTGTGTGGTATTATAATGTGGTTTGAAGTTGGCTACTGGGTGTGTTGCTTCTGGGGCCTCTTAGAAGGGGCACTTTTTCTGGCCAATATCAGCCACTACCTATGTCTAACCTGGGGCGACATGTTAGGAGCTACAAAGTGATCTGTAGTTAGTAGCTGCCTGTGTTGGGCTTGGAGACACCTAAGAATAGTTATTCTGTGAATCAAGGCTGGGTACTTCTAGTTCCAGGTTTGGAGATGCTTAGCCAGTATTATAGGGCCAGCCACTGTTTGTTTGGGATTTGTGGACCTTTGAGAAATTTTAGGAAGGTCTGCAGCATGGACTCAGGTTGCCACTTGTATGGATTCAACTCTGAAAGAGGTTTAGGCCAGGCACATAAATTAGGTGGGATGGGGCCTCAAGGATTCACAAAGTTGAGGTGAGAGCAATGTTAGCTATTTAATGGAGACTGAGATTTGGCTCTTGCCTATGCTCGATGGCTGTGTCTGGGGATGGCTCAATGAAGGAATAATAACACATGCCAGCTTTACCATCTGCACCTGCTAGCTCTTCCAGTTCTTACTCTGAAGCCGAATAATTCAGTTTCTTTCCGTATGCCCCTGGCATTTTGTTTTTTTTTTTTTTCATGGCTGTCCTTTCTCTTGAGCTTATGGTGTTCGTGAGATGGTGAGTCTTTATTCAGGCCTTTTAAGATGCCTGGGTCCACAGCAGCCCTCCATCTTACTTGGACAAAGTCTCTGCTGATATTTGTAACCAGTTGTTGTGGGTTCTTCTCTTTCTTACACTGGTGTTATGAGCTGGGAAGCCAACTGTGGGGCTGGGAACCATTGCTTCTCAGGGTGGCACCTCTATAGCTGATATACCCTCCTGATTTTTAAATGCCACATGTTGGTGTGAGATATTTTGCATTTCAGGCCCTCCTAACAATCTCAACATGGTCTTTTCTTTATAGCCTTTATTACAGGAGTTCTGTTCAAGTAGTCTTTAGGTGTTCTCAATGGTGGTGGTTCTATAATTTAGTAAGTTTTATGTGGTCATGGGAAGAGGTGAGCACAGCATTCATCTCCTTTGACATTTTAATCAGAAGTCCTTTAAAACAGAATTATCTTATGTAACTATTGGAGACTGCTAAGGCACCAACTAATTACCATAATAATTGCAATTTAAAAAATCAAGTGTTTATTTCACTTTTTCTGTATGTAAGATAACTGGATAGTTAATAAGAGAAGGTTATTTTGTATTGAATAATTCCAGCTAAGAAATCATAGAAATATTGGAATTATAAAAATAGCAATTTTTCAACTCCTAAAGAAGTAATGGATCTAGGCGATGAATACCTTTCTGTGTTAAATCCATTAGGCAAAAAGTTGATATTTATAATTAAAAGATTAGGTCAACATAATCTAAATAAGCAATTTTAGAATCACTAAAAATAGAATAACGACATATGACTCTACATGTTTTAATCCAATAAAATTACATAGTAAAACCAGAAGAAAATAGAACCTGAATCAACAAAGTCTCTCAATTCAACTACTAGTTTAAAGAAAATATGTAAGTGAGAGGAACATATTGAAAGGTACCACAAGAATAGAAATAGACTAATACAGAATATGGCCTAGTTTTTTCAGCATAAAAGTAATTTGGGGAATAAAGCTGGTATATATTAAGATATACTTAAGAAATATATCAACCAAATGTAGTGTATGAATCTTGTTATGCTCAAGATTTATACAAATCAAATGTAAATGATAATGTTGAGACAATAGGTGAAATATGAGCATGAAATGGGATCAAATGATATCACAGGATTATTTTAAATTCTGTTATTATGGCAATGATATGGTAGTTATGTTAAAAGAAACAGCCCTGTTAAAAATAAATGCTGAAGATTTTATGAGTAAAAGGATATAATATCTGAATCTGAATTATAATAGCCCAACAAAAATGTTTGTTTTTTTTTTATAAAACAAGATTGGCAAAATGATGCTACATTTTGAAACCGAGCGATGGTACACAAAGATTCATTACACAATTTTCTCTATCTTTTTATGTATTTGAAACTTACCAAAATAAAAAAAAAATATGTATTTTTTAAAAAACAAACTTCTACAGACTCTCACTACCCTTTATGCCCTGCAAATTAATCTCAATGTCCATATATTTCTTGTTTCATAAATAAACTCTTTGTGTGCCTTTTTAAATCCAGTTCCTCCATCTATGCACTTTTTCCTCTTTTCTTGCCTACTAAAGAATATTTTTTTCAATAATTATCTCCTTTTTTCAACATCAATTGTTTGGTGTCTACTGAATTATTCTTATTAGAATATGAGCATAGTCATAATATTCCCATTACGACAACAAAGAAAAAGCTATTCTTCAACCCTGCTAGCTACTAATTTCTTTGGTCCTCACCTGCACCAAAATGCTTTAAAACAGTTGACCGTATGTAACACCTCAAATTGCTCTCTTTTATTTATTTTTTCTCAAATTCACTGCCAGTAAGTTTTATTCCCTTAACTTCACCAGGCCCTTCTCTGTTGCTAATATAAATATTTCTCAATTATCATCTTCTTACTCTTAATAAACTTTTCCACTAAGCTTTCAAGACATCACATTTATTTAATTTTTCTTATGTTATCCTCTCTAAGTCTTGTTGATGCTTTTTTCTCTCCATGAGCTCTTAATGTTGGAGTTATCCATGGCTCAGTCCTAGATCCTCTTTCCTTCTTTATCTATACCCACTCTCTTTATATGATCTTATCCAACTTTATACTTTAAATTCCTCTTCTATGATGATGACTTCCAGATTTATATTCCCAGCTGTCATCGCTCCTGTACTTAATAATGCTATATCCACCTACTTACCAAATATTTTCACTTTAAAATTTAACAGACATCTCAAAAGTGACATATCTAAAACTGAAGGCCACAAACCTGGTCTTCCTGGGGCCCTCCTAATCTCAGTTTATGGTAATTCCAAACTTTCACTTGCTCAGGTTCAGCATCTTTGATGTATCCCAAACTTTTCACTTTTTTTTCACACTCCTTATCCAATCCATTCACGAAGTCTGTCTATTCAACCTGTGACATATATCCAAAGTCTGACCATTTCTTACCACCTTCTCTATTAACATCTCCTGTTCTAACTTAATTTTCCTGCTTCTGTCCTTGCCAACCTGTAATATATTCTTGACACTACAGTCAAAAGTATTATTTTAAAATATAAGGCAGAATCCTGTTATCTCTCTCCAATTTAGTGTAAAAGTCATTCCACTTACTCAAAAGCTTTATGTGAGCTAACCACCACACTCATGTTACTTCTTTGACCTCATTTTTTTTTATTATTCTTTCTTCAATTACTCTGCTTCAGCCTTACTGGAATGCTTACATTGTCTACAGCATAATAGACATATTATATTCTTCTGCTTAGAATACTCTTCTCCAAATATAATTAATTTTCTTACCACCCTCAAGTCTTCCCAAATGTTACTGCCTAAATGAGACCTATTTACTATGACATCCTATTTAAAATTATAACTCTAACCTCTCCACAAAATTTCTCATTTCTTTTATTTTGCTTTACTATTTTCTCCTAGCTCTTATCTCCTTTTAGAATAGCATAACATCTATCTATCTATCAATCTATCTATCTATCTATCTATCTATCCATCCATCCATCCATCCATCCATCATCTATCTATTGTATGTCTTCCTCTGCTCTACTAGAATATTATCTATTAGTGCAAAATGCTTCATTTTATTTTTAACCGATATGTCTCAAGCACCTGTAACAGTGTCTAACATATAGGATATTCAAAAACGTATGATAAATAAGTACATTATTTTTTACTTGTGCCTGGAAGCTAGATGTGTATGCATGTTATATCATCCCTTTTATGATGGGTGAGTTACTGTGATTTTCCTTCCAGAATACTCCTTACTCCAAAATGATCTTAACCTTTAATCAGACAAGCTGGCAACGACAGTGATTTTTGAGGTAGTTGGCACAATAGTACTTTTTTATAGACTAAAACTACTACATCCTTGGGATCAGGATTCTTTACATCATTTATTCATCCTGTTATTATCTGTGATGAAACTAAATTAAAATAGTATTGAAACATCCTAATTATAGTCATTACTAATATACTGATATTAAAAATAAAATAAAAAGTATTACCAAAAGCTGTCGTTACTCTTATCAATACTTGTATTTCTCCAAAATAGAAATCTCATTGTGCTAACTGCTTAAAATATTTCAATGACTTCCCTTTGTGCTTTAAATAATATCTATATAAGAATTATGATAATGAATGATAAGATTTATTGACTATCATGTTTTAGTCATTGTGCTTAGAATTTTATGTGATATTAGATTTGTCACTTAATCATCACAATAATCCTAGGATATAGGCATTATTATTACTTCCATAGTATAGATTAGACAAAGGATTTCACAAAGTTAAAGAACTTGCACAACAATTTTTTAAATATAGAAAACATTCTGTTTACAATGGAATTTAGATAATTTTCATATTCTCAAAATTGAACATAGTCGAAGCACTAGTACATAACTATATTGGGAAGAAATAGCAAAGACATTAGATAATTTTCCATAATTACTATTTTGTATCTTTATTTCCTTTGGTACATTAATTCTCATCATCTGATTGTTCCTC
The DNA here is from genome assembly GCF_014176215.1 of Rousettus aegyptiacus. NCBI lineage: Eukaryota > Metazoa > Chordata > Mammalia > Chiroptera > Pteropodidae > Rousettus > Rousettus aegyptiacus. Next base: position 80,295,267 of record NW_023416312.1, on the reverse strand, counting down.
TTCTACCAAGTACCCCAAGCTCATTATTTCTCTAACTCACACATTTCATGACAGGCCTGCATGTGAGGTCACTGTGTCCTTTAGTTCAAATATATCTTGACTAGAAACTGAGATTGAATAAGTAAGGGAATTTTAGATGTACTCTTTTTTTTTTCCTATTTCAGAACAAAATGTAATAGAAATAGAAGAACTAAAATAAATAAGATAAAATTCATTCAATAAGGGAAAAAAACATTACAGGTTTAAACTCACTAAGATAAGTGAGAACAGTCATTTGAATAACTGAAAAGTGAATAATACTTTCCATTTATAGAAAATTGAAAGGAGACTGAGTAGAGGTTTAAGTATGAGTAAGTGTTTTGTCCATTGGTAATGCTCTTATTTTTTTGAAATATAGCTAACATACAATATTTTATTACTTTCAGGTGTATACCATAATTATTCAACATTTATATACCTAAAGAAATGATCACCATGATAGGTCAAAGAAACATCTGACACTGTATAACACTGTTATAATATATTTGACTATGTTCTCAGTGATGTGCACCACATCTCCATGATTTATGTGTTTTATAGCTAGTAATTGGAACCTCTTATTCACCCTCAACTTTCCCCCCCCCCAATTTTTTGATTTTTTTTTTTGGTTACAGTTGGCATCCAGTATTATTTTATATTAGTTCCAGGTGTACAGAATAACAATTAAACATTTATATAATTTATGAAGCAATCTCCCTGACTAGTCTAGTATGTACCAGGCGCTATACATAGTTATTAGTATATTATTGACTATATTCCTTATGCTATACTTTACATCCCCATGAATATTTTATAACTACCAATTTTCACTTCTTAATTTCTTTACTTTTTAACCCTGCCAACCAAGCCCCCTTCCATCAGGCAGTAATCAGCTTGTTCCCTGCATCTGCGAGGTCTGTTTCTGATTTTTGTTTGTTTATTTTGTTCTATAGATCACACATATAAGTGACATCATATACTATATGTCTTTTTCTGTCTGACTTATTTCACTTAACATAAAACCTTCCATGTCCATCCACGTTGTTGCAAATAGTAAGATTTCATTTTTATGGATTAGGAATATTTCATTTTATAAATGTACTTCCTCTTCTTTATCAAATTATCTATTAATGGATACTTAGATCGCTTTCATATCTTGGCTATTGAAAATAATGCTGCAATAAACAGAAAAGTGCACATATCTTTTTGTATTAGTGTTTCAGTTATCTTCACATAAATACCAAACAGAGGAATTGCTGGGTTAAACTGTATTTCTATTTTCAATTCTTTGAGGAAACTTTATGCTGTTTTCCATAGTAGCTGTATCAGTTTGCAATCCCACCAACAGTGCATGTAGGTTCCTTTTCCTCCACATCTTCACCAACACTTGATTGTTGACTTATTGATAATAGCCATTCTGACAGGTGTGAGGCAATATTTCGTTGTGATTTTAATTTGCATTTCTCTGATGATTAGTAACATTGAGAATCTTTACATATATCTATCGCTCATCTGTATGTCCTCTTTGGAGAAATGCATATTCAGGTTCTTTACCGATTTTTAATTAGATTGTTAGTTTTTCTGGTATTGAGATGCATTAGTTCTTTATATACTTTAGATACCCCTTACCAAATGTATCATTGGCAAATATCTTCTCCCATTCAGTATGTTGTCTTTCCATTTTGCGAATGATTTCTTCACTGCGAAAGAACTTTTTAGTTTGATGTAGTCCCATTTGTTTATTTTTTTTTATTTCCCCTGTCCAAGGAAATGTATCAGAAACAAATATTACTAAGAGCGATGATAGTTTACTATGTTTTTAAAAGGAGTTTATGGTTTCAGATTTTACATTTAAGTCTTCAACCCATTTCGAGTTTGTTTTTCTGTCTTATGTAAAAAGATGGTGCACTTTTTTTTTCCATTTATGTGTCTAGTTTTTACACCATTACTTGTTTAAGAGACTGTCTTTACCCCATGATATATTCTTTTCTTTTATTCTTGCATAAATTAATTAATCATATAGGTGTGGGTTTATTTCTGGCCTCTCTATTCTGTTCCATTGATCTACGTGTCTTCTTTTATGCCAGTACCATGCTGTTTAATTACTACAGCCTTGCAGTATAGTTTGATATCAGGTAGCGTGTTACCCCCAACTATATTATTATTTCCCAAGATTGCTGTGGCTATTCAAGGTCTTTCATAGTATTATATAAATTATAAGGATATTTATATGAGTTCTGTAATACCTGCCACATATGGTATTTTGATATAAATTGCACTGAATCTATAGATTGCTTGCTTTGGGTAGTATGGATATTTTTAAAATATTATTTTTTTCTATCCATAAGCATGATATATGCTTCCATTTATTTATATCTTCTTTATTTTCTTCAATGTCATAATTTTCTGAGCATGTCTACCTATTTGGCTACATTTATTTCTAGGTTTTTTATTTTTAGCCTTATTTTTAACAATACATTTTATTTTTCAATTACAGTTGGCATACAATATCATATTAGTTTATGGTGTAAAACATAGTGAATAGACATCTATAAAATTCACAAAGTGATCACCTCAGTTAATCTAGTACCCATTCGATACTGTATATAGTTACTACAATATTCTTGACTATAAATCTTAGGCTATTCTTAACATCTTCATGATTATATTGTAACTATTGATTTGAATTACTAGATTCCGTCCCACATTTCCCCCATTTTCCACCACCTGACATCGGTTAACCTTCAAAATGTTCTCTGCATCTATGAGTTTGTTTCTCTCCTATTGGTTTATTTTGTTCTTTAGATTCCACATGTAGGTGAAATATTATTACATTTGTCTTTCTTTGTCTGACCTACTCCACTCAGCACAACACCCTCTATGTCCATTCATGTTGTTGCAGATGTAAAGATTTTATTTATTTATTTATTTATTTATTTATTTATTTATTCATTTATTTATTTATATGTTTATTTATTTATTTATCTATCTGTGTGTTTGTTTATCTATCTATTTGTCTGTTCGTTTATGGCTGGATTATATTCTATTGTATATGTGTACCACCTCTTCTTTATGCATTCATCCATTGATGAACACACAGATTTCCTCCATATTTTGGCCATTGTAAATTTTGCTGCAATAAATATATGGGTGTACATGACTCATCAAAGTAGTATTTTGGTCTATGGCCATGCTACCCTGAACAAACCCAATCCCATCTGATCTTGGAAGCTAAGCAAGGTCAAGCCTGGTTAGTACTTGGGCGGGAGACTACCTAGGAAGACCAGGTGTCATAGGAATAAAAAATAAATAAGGGATTGTAAGCTGGCAAGGTCTTTGCAATCTGTGAGGTCAACCAAGGGTTGCCTTTCCTAAGGGAAAAAAAAAGTAGTGTTTTGGTTTTCTTCAGATAAATATACAGATGCGGCATTAGTGGGTTCTTCTTTGTCTCTTGATATAGCTTTTGTTTTAAAATTGGTTTTGTTTGGTATAAATATTTCTATCACATTTAAAAATTCTATTTCATAAAATATCTTTTTACCATTCCTTTACTTCAGTTTGTGTGTCTCTTGATCTTAAGTGAGTCTCCTGTAGGCAGCATATATGAGAGTCTTTTTTTTAAAAATTCATTCAGACACCTTATCTTTTAATTGGAGCATTTAATATTTTTCATTTCAAATACTTGTTGACAGGTGTGTAGTTATTGCCATTTTATTATTCATATTTTGATACATATTTTGTTTCTTCTTAAAAAGTCCCTCCAACATTTTCTTTAATATTGGCTTGGTGGGGATGAACTTCTGTAACTTTTTCTTTTATGTGAAGCTCTCGGTCTGTCTTCTGATTCTAAATGATCGCTTTGGTGGATAGAGTAATCTTGGTGTACTTCCTTGCTTTTCATCACTTTGAATATTTCGTGCTAGTCCTTTTTGGCCTGCAAAGGCTTTGTTGAGAAGTCAGCTGACAATCTTATGGTAGATGCCTTACAGGTAAATAATTGCTTTTCTTTTGCTGATTTTCAGATTCTCTTTTTGTCTTTAAATTTTAGCATTTTAATCATGATGTGTCTTGGTGTGGGCCTCTTTGGGTTCTTCTAGTTTGAGACTCTCTGAGCTTCCTGGGGCTGTACATTTATTTTTTATTTTTTTCATTAGGATAGGAAAGTTTTCCATCATTCTTTCTTCAAATAGGTTTTCAATTTCTTGTTCTTTCTTTTCTCCTTCTGAGACCCCTATGATGCAACTGTTGGTACTCTTGATGTTGTCTAGAGGCACCTTAAACTATCCTAATTTTTGCTGTTCTGATTGAGTGTCCTCCACTACCTCATTTCTTAAATTGGCTGTCTTCTACTACCTCATTCCTTAAAAAAATCCTCCACTACACCAATCTGTTCATTTCCTCTAATCTTGGATATTGTATTCTTCATTTCTGATTGGTACTCTTTTAAGTTTTTCATCTCCTTTTTTTTCTGTCTCCTTGTTAAATTTCTCACTGAGTTAATCTACTTACTCTTTTTCTAAGGTCATTGAGCATTTTTTTTAAAATTATTTTTATGGTTAGTTTCAAGTCTACAGTACATTGGTTAGACATTTATATAGTTTATAAAATTACCCTCCTAATTACTCTTCTTCTCTGGTTCTCCACATAGCCATTACATTAATACTAACTGCATTCCCTATGTCGTGTTCCCCATCCCCATGTCCATCAAACTACAAACTTGTACTTCTTTAACTCTTCTCCCCTTTCTCCCAGAGTTCCAACATCCCTCCTCTGTAGCTGTCACCAGATTGTCCTCTATATTTGTAAATCTGTTTTTGATTAGTTTGTTCATTTTGTTCCTTAGATTCCACATATAAGTGAAATCATATGGTATTCATCTTTCTCTGGATGACTTATTTCATTCAACATAATAATCTATAGGTTCATCTATATTACTGCAAATGGTAGGGTTACATTTTTTAATGGCTCAGTAATATTCCATTGTATATATGAACCATGACTTCTTATTCAATCATCTGTTGCTGGGCATTTTGGTTGCTTCCATGTTTTGGCTATTTTAAATTGTGCTGCCATGAGCATAGGGGTGCACAGATCTTTACAAATTATTGTTTTGGTTTTCTTTGGACAAATATCAGATATGCAATTGTTGGGTCAAATGGTATATTAATTTTTATTTTTTTGAGAAACTTCCAGATTGTTTTCCATTCTGACTATACCAATTTGCAATTCCAACACTTTATGAGAATTTTCTTAATGTACTCACCAACTCTTATTGTTCTTTGATTTATTGATGCTAGCTATTCTGACAGGTGTGAGGTGATATCTCATTATGGTTTAATTTGCATTTCTCTGATTATTAGCGAACTTGAGCATCTTTTCATATGTCTATTTGCCATCTGTATTATCTCTTTGGAGAAATCTCTGTTCAGGTCTTCTGCCTATTTTTTTAATTGGATTTTTTTTTATTGTTAAGTTGTATGAGTTCTTTATATATTTTTGATATTAACCTCTTATCAAATGTATCATTAGTGAATATCTTCTCCCATTCAGTCAGTTATCTTTCTGTTTTGTCAATAGTTACCTTTGCTGTGCTTTTTTTTTTAGTTTGACTTAGTCCCATTTGTTTATTTTTTCTTTTGTTTCCCTTGCCCAAGGAGATATATCCAAAAATAATTTACTATTAGCAATATCAGAAAGTTTATTGCCTATGTTTTCTTCTAGAAGTTTTATGGTTGAGGACCTTACATTTAAGTCATTAATACATTTTTTGTCTATATTCTTCTATCTGGTGTAAGAAGGTGGTCCAGTTTCTTTTTCTTTTTTTGCATGTATCTGTCCAATTTTCTCAGCACCATTTATTGAAGAGAATGTCTTTACCCCATTGTATATTCTTACCTCCTTTGTCATATATTAAATGAGTGTATAGGCGTGGATTTATTTCTGTGTTCTCTATTCTGTACCATTGATCAATGTATCTGTTTTTATGCCAGTACCAGGCTGTTTTGATTACTGTAGACTTCTAGTATAATTTGATATCAGGTAGTGTGATACCTCCAACTTTGTTCTTCTTTCTAAAGATTGTTGTGGTTATTCGAGGTGTTTTTATAGTTCCATATAAATTTTATGATTACTTGCCTTAGCTCTCTGAAAAATGTCATTGGTATTTTGATGCAGATATAATTAAATCTATAGATTGCTTTGGGTAGTATGGCCATCTTACTGATGTTGATGCTTCCTACTCAAGGGCATGGTTTATGTGTCCATTTATTTTCATCTTCCTCAATTTCTTTTTTTGATGACTCATAATTTTCTGAGAACAAGCCATTTACCTCCTTTGTTAACTTGATTCCCAGGTATTTTATTGTTGTCAATTAAATTGTAAATAGGATTGTTTTCTTAATTTCTCTTTATTGTTTATTGTTGATGTATAAGAATGGCACTGACTTCTAAATATTAATTTTATATCCTGCTACTTTACTGAATTCATTGATCGGTTAAGCAGTTTTTTTTTTTTTTTGGTGGAATCTTTAGGGTTCTCTATATATAGTATCATGTGATTGGCAAATAACAAGAGTTTTACTTCATTCTTTCTAATTTTGATACCTTTTATTTATCTTTCTTGTCTTATTGCTGCAGCTAAGACATCCAATACAATTTTGAAGAGGATTGGTGAAAGTGGGCATTCTTATCTTGTTCCTGGTCTTAAGGAAAATACTTTTAGCCTTTCCCCATTGAGTATGATGTTATGTTGAGGTATGTTTCCTCTATTCTTACTTTGTTGAGAGTTTTTATTTTGCGGAACACTTTTTTTGCATCTATTGATATGGGGATATCATTTTTATCATTTTATCATTCGATTTATTAATGTGGTATATCATATTAATCGATTTGCAGATATTGTACCTGTCTTGCATCTCAGGAATAAATCCAACTTGATCATGGTGTATGATATTTTTAATGTATTACTGAATTCGGTTTGCTAATATTTTGTTGCAGATTTTTGTATCAGTGTTAGTAAAAGATATTGGCCTATAGTTTTATTTATTTATTTTTTAAATTTCTTTGCCTGGTATTGGAATCAAGGTAATAATGGCCTCATAAAAGGAGTTAGGAAGCCTTCCCTCTTCTTGAAATTTTGGAATAGTTTAAGAAGAATAGGTGTTAATTCTTCTTGGAATGTTTAGTAACATTTACCTATAAAACCATTTGGTCTAAGACATTTGTTTTGGGGAGGTTTTTGATTACTGATTTGATTTCATTGGTAGTGATCGGTCGGTCATTGAGCATTCTTATAACCAGTATTTTGACTTCTCATCTGGTAGATTGCTTGTCTCCATTTTATTGAGTTCTTTTTCTGGAAATTTGTTCTGTTCTTTTATGTGAGTCATGTATCTTTGTCTCAAGATTTTCTGGCCCCTGTGTTTGTTTTGATGTATTATGTAAGGCTGCTATATTTCCTAATCTTAGTAGAATGGCTCTATGTAGTAGGTGTCCTGTGGGTCTTTGTGGCACAGTCTTCCCCGAGGCAGGTGGTCAAGGATTGTCCTTTGTGTGGGTTGTGTGTGCCCTTCTTTTTGTAGTTGATTCTTAGTTGTTATTTGCATATCAGTGGGAGGGATTTTCTCTTGAGCTGACTGGTTGTGACTTTTGGCCAGTGATGGGCCAAACCTACAAAGCATGTCCCTGATCAGTCTACCTTTTGGTTGTGTCCTTCTCAGATGCTAACCTGGGTGGTGCTCTGGATCCAGCACTGTTTGGAGAAGGCCACCAGGTATGCCAGCCCAAGGGCCTCTTGGAAGGAGCCCAGCTGAAGGCCAAGATCAACCACTGACTGTAAAATTTTGGTACTACCTGGTAAGAGTCACCAAGAAATTCACAGATGGCTGGCACCTTTATTAAGCTTATAGGTGCCCTGAGAGGCCAAACCAGAAATCAGCGTTGGCTGCTACTAATGCCAGGCTTGGGGATGCACAACAAGAGGTATGGGGCATGTCGAGGCCAGATGATGCTTCTTTGTTTTTTCAACCCTTTGAGAGGTTTTAGGAAAGTGCATCCTGAGTCAAGAAAGGTCAATTATGTGGGATAAACTACTAGTAGCAGCTTTGTAGCAACTGGTAGAAGTCGGAAGAGGTATGGCCTCAGGGCATCACCTGGGCAGAGCAACCTGTGTTAATCATGTTGTTGGAGACTCAGATATGGCAGACGCCTATGTTTGTACACTGGAAGAGGGGAGGGCTCAGCAAAGAAACAATGGACACTACCAGCACTTCTCTCCAGGAGAAAGACACCCCTCCAGCACTTGCTGTAAATCCAGACAACTCTGTTCCTCCTAAGGTGTTCTTGGCACTCTTCAAGCAGCTTCTCTAATGTTGGAGCTTAGAATGAGTGAGTCTGTCAGCAAGTAAGTCCATGTGCAAGCCCTAAGAAGAACATCCATGACTTCTTCAGCCCTCTGTCTCACTCAGACATAATCTCTGCTGGCTTTCACAGCCAGAGGTTGTGGGTCCTTCTCTTCTCATTACTGGAAACCTGGGCTGAGGAGCCCATTGTGGAGGCAGGACTCCGTTGCTCCTCCTGGGGGAGCTCTGCAGCCAAGATAACACTCCAGATTCTTGACCACTACACGTGGTTGTGGGACTGGCCTGTTTCACTTTACTCCTCCTAGCAGTCTAAAGGTGGCCTTTTATCTATGTCCCTAGTGGCAGGACTTTTGTTCAGCCAGACCTCAGGCAAGTTTCAGTGACGTTTTTTTCTGTAGTGCTTTATAACTTTTGTGTGGTCATGAGCAGAGGCAAGTTCAGTGTCTACCTTCTATTTAACCAAACCTCAGTATTCACCTTTTTTGATGCAATGGCAAATGAGATTTTTAAAAATTTCTCTTACTGATAATTTTTATTGGTTTATAGAAGTACAGCTTATTTCTAAATATGAATATAGTATCTTGCTACTTTACTGAATTTATTACTCAGTTCTAAGAGTGATTTAGTGGACTCTTTAGGCCTGTCTATATACAGTATCATGTCAACTGTCATTACAGTTTCACTTTTTTCTTTACAAGTTAGGAATCTTTTATTTCTTTGTCTTCTCTGACTGCTGTGGCTAGAACTTTCAATACTGTCTTGAATTAAAGTAGTGAAAGTGAGCATTTTTGTCTTCTTCCTATCTTAAGGAAAGTGCTTTTAGCCTTTCCCCATTGAGTGTGATGTTAACTGTAGATTTCTCCTATATGCTCTTTATTACGTTGAGGTATGTTCCCTGTATTCTCACTTTGCTGAGAGTTTTTATCAAAAATGAATGCTAGATTATGTCAAATGCTTTTTCTGCTTCTTTATTTTGTTCATGTGGTGTATCACATTAACTGATTTGCAGATATTGAAGCAACTTTGCATCCAAGGAATGCATTTTACTTTATAAGGTTACATGTTTTTTTAAACATATTTCTGAATTAATTTAGTTTGCTAATATTTTGTTGAGGACTTTTGCATTTATGTTCATCAGAGAAATTTTCTCTTTCTTTTTTTGCAATGACTATTTAATTTTGGAATTAGTGTAATTGTGACCTCGTAAGCTTAGACTCTTCCCTCCTCTTGAATTTTTTGGAAGAATTTGAGACAGATAGTTGTTAGTTCTTTGAATACTTGGTAAAATTCACCTATAAAACTATCTAGTCTAGGGGTTTTGTTTGTGGATTTTTTAATGTTTTGATTACTGATTTAATTTTATTAGTAGTAATCATTCTGTTCAGATTTCTTATTTCTTTTTGATTCGGTCTTAAAAAAATGTATGTTTCAAGGAATTTATCTATTTCTTTTAGATTGTTCAATTCGTTGCCATTGCTTGTAGTTCTTTCTTGTAATCTTTTGTATTTCTGTGGTGTCAGTTGCCATTTCTCTTTTATTTCTGATTTTATTTATTTGGATTTTCTCTCTTTTTTTCTTGATGATTCTGGTAAAAGGTTCATCAATTTTATTTATCTTTTTAAAGAACTAGCTCTTGGATTCATTAATATTTTGTATTGATCTTTAGACTCTATTTTGTTTATTTCCATTCTCATTTTTATTATTTCCCTCCTATCAACTTTGGGCTTTGTTTGCTGTTTTTTCTAGTTCTTTTAGATATAAGGTTGGGTTATTTATTTGAGATCTTTTTTGTTTCTTGAAGAAAGCCTCTATTACTGTGAATTTTCCTCTTAGAATTGCTTTGCTATGTCCATAGAATTTTTAGTTATTGTGTTTTCATTTCATCAATCTCAAGATATCTTGTGACTTCTTCCTTGATCTTATTATTAACCCATTCATTGTTTAGTAGCATGTTATTTAGCCTTCATGTGTTTGTGTATTTTTCTCTTCTTTTCTTATAATTGAGCTCCAATTTCATATCTTTGTGGTCAGAGAAGATGCTTGGCATGATTTCAATATTTTTAAACTTAGTGAATTTTTTTATGGCCTTACATGTGATCTATGTTGGAAAATGGTTCATGAGTTCTTGAGAAAAATAAATATTCCACTGCTTTGGGTGAAGTGGTCTGAAAACATCGATTACATCAATTCGATTTGTCTTTTCAGGCTACATTTTTGTCATTGTTGTTGTTGTTGTTGTTGTTGTTGTTAATTTCTTATTAATTTTCTTTTAAGAAGATATTTTTTATTGTTGTCAAAAGGGTGTTATTGTCTTTTGCTATGACTTTATTACTGTGAATCTCTCCCTTTATGTCAGGTAATATTTGCTTTATATATTTAGGTCCTCCTATGTTAAGCGCATAAATGTTTACAAGGGTTACATCCTATCGTTAGATTGATCCTTCTCATAATATGTCCTTCTTTGTCTTTTATTATAGTCTTTGTTTTAAAGTTTTTTTGTTTGATATTAGTATTGCTACCCCAGATTTTTTTGTTTCCATTTGCATGAAATAACTTTTTAGATCTCTTACACTTTTAGTCTGTGTGTCTTTTGATCTAAAGTGGGTCTCTTGTAGACGGCATGCGTATGCATCTTGTTTTCTTTTTCATTCGACCACCCTATGTCTTTTGATTGGAGTACTTATTTCATTGATATTTAAAGTGATTATTGATGGGTATGGAGTTATTGCCATTTTATTGCTCATATTTAATGTTCTTTTTCCCCCTCTTTTTCTTTTAAGAAAACCCTTTAATATCTCTTGTAATCCTGGTTTGATGTTCATGAAGGCTTTTAGCTTTTTCTTGTCAAGGAAGCTCTTTATCTCCTCTTGAATTTTAAATAGTTGCCTTATTTGGTAGAGTAGTTTGGTTGTAGGTCTTTGATTTTTATCATTTTGACTATTTTATTCCAATCCCTTCATGCCTGCAGAGTTTCTGTTGAGAAATCAGCTAACAGTCTTTTGGGGGCTTACTTGTAGATAAGTAACTGCTTTTCTTGTGCTGGATTAAAGATTGACATTTTAGTTATGATGCATCTCTGTGCGGGCATTTTTTAGTTCATCTTGCTCAGTACTCTCTGAGCTTTCTGGACATTTATATATGTTTCCTTTACCAGGTTAAGGCAAGTTTCAGTCATATTTTTTTCAAATAAGTTCTCAATTTATTCTTTCTTTTCTCCTTCTGTTACTTTTGCGTTGTATATTTTGTTATGCTTGATGTCCCAAAGGTCCTTTAAACTATCTTTTTTATTGTTCTTTTTTTTTCCTTTTTCTGTTTCAATTGGGTGTTTTCTGCTACCTTGTCTTCTAAATTGATGATTGGATCCCCTGTTTCATGAATCCGCTGTTGCTTTTTCCTACTCTATTTTATATTTGTTATTGTATTTTTTTAATTTCTGACCATTTCATTTTTTAAATTTCTATCCTCTTTGTATGCTTGCTATCTCTTTGCAAAAATTCTCAGTAAGATTCTTATGAATCCATATAACCATTGTTTTGAACTCTGTATCTTGTAGATTACCTACTTCCATTTTATTTGGCTCCTTTTCTTTCTTTCTTTCTTTCTTTCTTTCTTTCTTTCTTTCTTTCTTTCTTTTTTTCTTTCTTTCTTTCTTTCTTTCTTTCTTCTTCTTTCTTCACTTGGGATATTTTATTTGTTTACTAATTTTAGCTGCCTCTCTATGTTTGTTTCTATGTTTTAGGTAAATCTACTACAACTCACAGTCTATGTGGAGTAGCCTTCTGTAGTCTTATGGGGCACAGTGGCCTAATCTCCCTGATCACCCAATTCGGATGCTCCAGGATTGTTTATTATGTGGCTTTTGTGTGCCCTCCTCTTGTAGTTGACCCTTGATTGCTGTTGGCACATCAGTGTGGGATTTACCCTCAGTCTTACTCTCTGTGAAGACTGGCCATGACTATAGGATACAAGCTATTCTGCATGTGTTGACCTCATAAAGTGGAATTTGTCCCAGTGTACTCATAGCCTGCCAAGAGCATCCTTTTAATGTGCTACTTTTGGAAATATCAGCTATTGTTTTATTATGGTTTGAAGATACCCACCATGTGTGCTTGTTCTGGGGCATCTTGGAAGGACCGCTGTGCAGGCCAACTTCAGCTGCTGCCTGTAAATTGTTTGTGGCTATCTGGCAGGAGCTATAGAATGATCTATTTCTTCCTGTGTTGAACATGGAGGTGCATGGGAGATGACATGCTGCAAATCAAGGTCGACCATTATTAGTACTGGCCTGGGGAAGCTCATCAAAAGGCCCAGGGTACCTCAAAGCCTACCATTGCCTTCTAGTGGTCCATAAGTTTTAGTCACTGAAAGAGCCTCGGGTGGTACAGGAGCTGGGTGGGGCAGTGTTTCAAGAGTCACCAGCATGGCATGAGTGGTATATAATGTGTTAATGAAGGTTCAGATTTGACACCAGTTCTGAGCCTGGGAACACTCTGCAAAAGGTTTGGTACATACTGAGGTCAGCTGCCACCTGCCTTCAGATTGCAGAACCCTTAAGCTGTCCCAGAAAAACTATAACATTGTCTGACACAGTTTGTCTTCAAGCTGTCAAAACAGCCTCCAGCATTGTGTGATTTAGATAGGTCTGGGTCTCAGCCAGTCACTAGTATGGAGTGAGTGGTGTTCATTTGGTTAAAGCAGATTCTGATTTGGTGCAAATATTGGTCCTGGAACAGCTCCACAAAAGTCTTAGACTCCATCTGAGGCCAGCTGCTGCCCGCTTGGGGCTCTTGGCCTACTGAGAGTTGTCCAAAAAAAACTGAAGCACAGACCAACAATGGCTGCCTGCCAAACACAAAACAGACTCTGGTTGTATGCATATTGGCTGGGGCAGAGTCCCAGGGAGTCACCAGGGTAGAGTGAGAAGGGCTCACCAGGCCAATGAAAATTTAGGTTTAACCTTATGGAGGGAGGGCTTAACACTGGGACAGCCGCGCCTTTTCTTCTCCCTCAACTTAAGCCAAACAACCGTATGTCTTTGGCACATCCCCAGCTTCTATCCCTCTGCCAGAGTCCAGGTTCAGTGCCTGAGAGTGAAAGACTGTGTACAAGCCCTTTAAATGGACCTCTGGGTTTCAGGCCACCTTTCATCTCACAGGATAGATGGAATCCTGGCTGATTTTCACAGGCAGATATTGTAGGGGCTATTCTTCACAGCACTGGTGCTCCAAAAGGATGAGTCTGTTGTGAGGCTGTGACACCACACTGCTCAGGGGGAAACTTTGCAGCTGAGACATGACTCCCAATTAGTAACCACCATATGTAGGTGTTGGCCAGCCACATTGCATCTCTGCCCCTCCTACCGGTTTCAAGGTGTTTTTTCATATCCTTGGATATAGGACTTCTGTTTATCTAGTCTTTGGATAGTTCTCAAGGTTCTTTATTCTGCATTTTAGTTGTAATGTCAATAAGGACATTGGAGGAGGCAAGCACAGCTTTTCTACTTCATCATCATGGCCAAATCTCAGCAAACTTATCTTTTAATTAATTAATTAATTTCTTTATGGCGACATTGGTTAATGAAATCCAATAATTTTCAGCTGCACACTCCAACAACAAGGCATATATATATTTACACCATGTGTTCACCTCCCATAGTTAGATTTATTTCTGTCACAACATATTTGACTCCCTTTATCCCGTCTCCCTCCTCCTCCCTCCACCCCTTACCCTCTGGTAACCACTAGTCTATAGTCCATGTTCATGAGTCTCTGTTTATTTGTCCTGCTCATTTGTTGCTTTTAGGTTTATATCCTACATATAAGTAATATCATGTGATTTGCAACTTTTTCTGTCTGGTATATTTTGCTTAGCATGATTATCTCGAGGTCCATCCATGTGGTCACAAATGGCAGTATTGCATCTCTTTTTATGACTGAGTAATATGCCATGGTATGTATGTACCACAGCTTCTTTATCCAAACATCTACCATAGGACACTTTGGTTGCTTCCATGTTTTGGCTACTGTGACTAATGCTGCTGTGAACATCAGTGTGAAAATATCTTTTCTTATATGAGTTTTCAAGTCTTTAGAGTAAATACCCAGTAGAGGGATTGCTGGATCATATGGTAGATTAATTCTTAGCTTTTTGAGGAACTAAGTTTTTGAGAAACTTAGTTTTTTAAGCGTCTCATAGTTTTCATTATATAGATGTTTCACATATTTTGTTAAATTTATTCCTAGGTATTTTATTATTTTCATTGCAATTACGAAAGGAATTATTTTCTCCACTTTTTAAGAATCACTTCTTTGGGTGTAAGAATGCTATGAATTTTTCAACATTAATTTTGTATCCAGAAAATTAACTATATTTGCTTATTTTTTCTAGTAGTGCTTTTGTGGAGTTTTTAGGGTTTTCTATACAGAGAATCATGTCATCTGCAAATAGTGACATTTTGACTTTTTCATTTCCTATTTGGATGTCTTTTATATCTTTCTCTTGTCTGAATGCACTCAATAGGACCTCCAATGTTATATTGAATAACAGTGGCGATAGTGGACAGCTTTACCTTGTTCTTAATCTTTGAGGGAAGGTTTTTAGTTTTTTTTTTCTTTTTTTACCATTAAGTATAATGTAGGCTGAGTGTTTGTCATAGATGACCTTTATTATGTTAAGGTACTTTTCTTCTATACCGATTTCGTTAAGTGGTTTGGTCATTAATGGATGCTGCATCTTGTAGAAGATACTTTCTGCATCTATTGATGTGATCATATGATTCTTATTTTTTAATTTGTTTATGTGGTGTATCGCATTGATCAATTTGTGTATGTCGAACCATCCTTGTGCCTATGGGATGAAGCCCACTTGATCATAGTGTATAATCTTTTTAATATGTTGCTGTATTTGGTTCTCCAGTATCTTATTTAGGATTTTTGTATGTGTGCTTATGAGAGATATTGGTTTGTAGTACTCTTTTTTTGTATGTTATCTTTACCAGGTTTTGGTATCAGGGTAATATTGTCCCAATAAAATGAGCTAGGAAGTGTTGCCTCCTCTTCAATTTTTTTGGAAGAGTTTGAGTAGAATAGGTATTAAATCTTCTTTGAATGCTTGATAGAATTCACTGGTCAATTCATCTGGTCCTGGACTTGTACTTATTGGTAGTTTTTATTTTTTCATTTAATTTTAATTGAAGAAATTATTTTAATTAAATTTATTCCTCGATTGCCTCCCCCTCCCCCTTACCCCAGCTAACCACTAGTATATTGTCCCTGTCCACAAGTCTCTGTTTGTCCTGATCATTTGTTACTTTTAAGTTTATATTCCTCATATATGTGATATCATTTGATTTTCAAATTTTTCAGACTGGCTTATTTTGCTTAGCATTATTATCTCGAGGTCCATCTATGTCGTTGCAAATTTCATCTATTTTTATGGCTTAGTACTATTCCATTGTATATATGTGCTACTGTTTCTTTATCCAATCATTATTGTAGTACACATCAGTAGCTTCTATGTCCTGGTTACTGTGAATAATGCTGCTATGAACATCAGTGTGCAACTGTCTTTTCAGATATGGGTCTTCAAGTCTTTGGGATAAATACCCAGTAGAGGGATTGCTGGATCATATGAGAGACCAATTCTTAGTTTCTTGAGGAACCTTCATACTGTTTTCCATACTGTCTGTACCAATTTGCAGTCCCATAAACCAGCAGTTTATGACAGTTCCTTTCTCTCCGCATTCTTTCCAACATTTGTTATTACGTTACCTGTTGATTATAACTATTCTAACAGGTGTGAGATGGTATGTCATTGTGGTTTTGGCTTGCTTTTCCCTAATAGCTAGCGATATTGAGCATCTTTTCATAAATTTGTTAGCCATTTGTTTGTCCTCTAGGAAGAAGTGCCTGTTTAGCTCCTCTGCTCATTTTTTGATTAGATCATTTGTTTTTGTTTTTGTTGTTGTTGTTGTTATTCTTGTTCTTATTGTTTTGAGTTGTATCAGTTCTTCTATATTTTGGATATTAGGGCCTTATGGGAGGTGCTGCTTGCAAATATATTTTCTCATTCAGATGGTTGTCTCTTTACCTTGTTGATGGTTTCTTTTGCTGAGGAGAAAATTTTTAGTTTGATGTAGTCCATTCATTTATTTTTGCTTTTATTTCCCTTGCCTTTGAAGTCAAATTCATAAAATCCTCTTTAATTCCAAGGTCTTTGAGTTGAGCTCCTATGATTTCTCCTATGCTTTTAATTGTTTCAGGTCTTATGTTCTGGTTTTTAATCCATTTTGAGGTACTTTTGGTGTGTGGTGATAGACAATAGTTTGATTTCATTCTTTTGCAGGTGGCTTTCCAGTTTCCTAGCACCATATATTGAAGAAGCTTTCCTTTATCCACTGTATGAGTTTGGCTTCTTTGTCAAAAATATTTTACCCATATAATTATGGGATTACTTCTAGAATTTCAATTCTGTTCCAACGGTCTGTGTGTATGTTTTTCTTCCAATACCATTTCGTTTCAATTACTGTCACTTTCTATTATAATTTGGAGCCCGATAGAGTGACACCTCCAGCCTCGTTCTATTTTCTTAGGATGGCTTTGGCAATTTGAGGTCTTTTGTGCTTCCACACACATCTGATGATTTTTTTGTTCTATTTCTTTAAACAAATGTTGATGGGATTTTTTAATGAGGATTCTACTAAACCTGTATAATGCTTTAGGGAATGAGGTCATTTTAACAATGTTGATTCTTCTAATCCAAGAACACAGAATATATTTCCATTTCTTTGTATTTTCTTTGATTTATTTAATAGGATCTTATAGTTTTCATTACATGTCATTCACATGCTTCTTTAGGTTTATTTCTAAGTATTTTATTCTTTGTACTGCAATTGCAAAAGGAATTATTTTCTCCACTTCTTTTTCTGACACTTCATTATTAGAATGTAGGAATGCTATGGATTTTTGAACATTGATTTTGTATTCAGAAAAATTACTGTATTAGCTTATTGTTTCTAGTAGTGTTCATGTGGAGTCTTTAGGGTTTCCTATATAGATAATCTTGTCATCTGCAAATAGTGACAGTTTGACTTCTTTGTTTCCTATTTGGATGCCATTTACATCTTTCTCTTGCCTGATGCACTCACTAGGACCTCCAAAGTTATATTGAATAACAGAGGTGATAGTGGACAGCCTTGTCTTATAACTAGAGGGGACATTTTTAATATTTTACCATTATGTATAATGTTGGCTGAGGGTTTGTCATAGATGGCCTTTATTATGTTAAGGTACTTTCCTTCTATATCAATTGTGTTAAGTGTTTTAATCATAAATGGCTGCTGTATCTTGTTGAAGGCTTTTTCTGCATCTATTGATATGATCATAAGATTCTTATTTTTTAATTTGTTTATGTAGTGTATCACATTAATTAATTAGCATATGTTGACAATCCATGTGCCTTTGGGGCAAAGCTCACTTAATCATGGTATATAATCTTTTTAATATGTCTCTGTATTTAGTTCGCTAGGATCTTATTTAGGATTTTTGCATCTGTGTTCATGAGAGATATTGGTCTATAGTTTTCTTTTTTTGTGTTATCTTTAAAAGATTTTGTTATCAGAGTATCATTGGTCTCATAAAATGAATTGGAAGAGTTTGAGGGGAATAGGTAGTAAATCTTTGAATGTTTGGTAGAATTCACTGGTGAAGCCATCTGGTTCTGGACAGTTAGCACATTAATGCTAACTGTATTCCCTCTGCTGTGCTCCCCTTTCCTGTGCCCAATTATCAACTACTAATGTGTATTTCATTAACCCTTCATCCCATTCTCCTAGTCCCCCAAGCCCCTCCCCACTGGTCATCACCTGCTTGTCCTCTATATTTGTAAACTTATTTTCCTAAAATTTAAATAAGCAGAATTTTTTTCAATCATTAAGCTGAAGCAAGAAAAATATACTTCTACAACAAGCAGATATTGGCTGAAATAATGAGAAACAAATGGGCAGCCTAGGAATGACAAGACCAGAGTGTTCCCTTTTAGACGACTGACACTTCAAAAAATCAGTTGAAATTAACCAATCTGTATCTAGTACCTACTATGTACAGAGGAATAAAATTAACATTTGTTTTTTGCTTACTATGTACCCACATCTAGAAGCTGCATTAGTATTAGTACTAACATTGGTATTTATAAATTCTCACATTTCTTGGAGGTATAATCCTGATTATACCTCTAAGAAAATGAGGACTCAAAGAGGTGAAGAAGCAAAGTTTTGTCAAACTTCAAGACTCTCAGACACTCCATGTAGTGGGTATTTCAATTCCCAGTTTACAAGTAATGAACCTGATACCCAGAGAGGTGATATAACCTGCAAAATCCCATGGAGGTGGTGAATGGTCTGAATATAACTCTAACATTAGAACTGGGTTTCTTTTATTTTCCAGTGGTTCTCTAACTTAAGCATGTATTAGAATAATCTTGTTAAAACAGAGGCTAGATAGTTTAACAGAGACTGCTGGGCTTCATCTCCAGTTTTTGAATCAGGAATACTAGGGAGGGCTCAAAGGTTTGCATTTCTAAAAAGTTTTCAGGCAATGCTGCTGCCTTTAGTCCAGGGACTACACTTTGATAACTAGTATGGGTATAGTAGCTAAGGAAAACAAAGGAATCAATTATAGTTTTTTTTTCAACAAATGGATTGAAAGATAGAAGGCATATTGCCAGAAACATAATGGGCAATAAGAATATCCATGTGAAGGGAAAAATTGAGCCATAAATGGGATTTTAATGTGTAATAGGTATGACCATAGTTGAGAGAGAAGGCTATCAATTTTCTTTGACTTCACCTTCGCTTTTTAAGAAACAGAATAATGCGTTCAGAGTGAGGCTATTTTTATGGCTTTTTTAATTACTCTGTTTTGCATTTTGCTTATTTCAAACAATAAAGGTTAATTCTATTGAACTTCTTAAGAAAATCATTTATTTATTTATTTTTTATTTTATTTCTTATATTTGTTTTTTTTTAACCAGTCTCATTTTATGTGGTAGACAGAATTTATCTCCCTTAATGGTAGAAGGATCAAGTAAATTAGATTTGAGAGGTTTAATTAAGTCAGTTTACAGACAAATGAACTTGATGAGTGGCAGGTTAGCATGGTGTAGTCCATGAGGAGCAACTGCAATTAAAATAAACCTGCAGACATAAGATGAAGATTTTTTTCAAGGTCAAGCCTCATAACTCATTTGGAAAAAAAATAACAGGACATAGACAAAGAATCAATACTAAAACCCTTTACTGACACATAAACAATAGAAAAATGGCTGTGAACTCTAGTTTACACCTATTTCCAATTGATTCTGAGGATAAATTTTGGCAGGAAAGTGATTTATAAACGAGCACACATCTGCATCTTATTATTTTCTCTAAATAAATTGAGCTATAGATGAAAAATATTCTAGTTTCAATGCAGGGAGAAATGTGCTTCTTCATCCAATGATCCAGAATACTAGCAAGTGTTCTGTTTGTTTGCTGTTGATATTAAATTAGTAGAATGCAATCTATCAGTCGGATACTAGAAAAAAAATTTTAAGAATATACTTAATTGGAGGAAATAATCAACAAGAAATTGTTTTGGCACCATGACAATCAGCCTATGGACTCTATTTCAGACTATTTTTAATGCATAAAACAAAATTGATAGTTTCAAAAATATTGTAATGTATTACATACCAAATACTAAAAGCTAAATTTATTACATACTAATATATATGTTTCTTTATCAATGCACTGATAACAAAATATTATATTTTAGAAAAGAAGTTAAAATTAATTTGTTTGACATTTCTATGTGAAGGTAATTTCTGCTTAGTTTGAATAAGGCCTTCAATCTACGGGGCAATATACATGTCATATTATATATTCAACCACTTTTATTTTTTACTTATTTTTATTTTCATGGTAAAAAGAGCAAAGAAATATCTATTTGCAAAGATATATTATTGAAAATGGAATTAAAGCTTTCATAGCTCTTTAAAATGCAAGGATAGGTTTCTCACAGTAAACACTAAGATCTAAGACTCTGAGTTAATCTTAATTGTTCAAAGTTCTTTTATTTTAACTATCAATGAGTTCATCTTTAGCTAGTTTGATATCTTTGATATAGTATATATCAGACAAAAACATTGTCAAACCATGGTTTAACTATAATGCTAGCAATGAAGAAATACTTTTTGAAAGTGTTCTGATGTGTTTCAGGTGTTTGCAGATTTCTCTTTTCAAATGAATTGACATACAATTTATGCATCTACTCCATTTTGGTAAAGCATTTCTTCTAGCATTTAAAGTTTACAAGAATGTTGATCTCTACTCTCCTCTTTCTTATTAGGAGCTAGCCAAGAAGGCTTGGAATTTTAAAGAATCTTTAATGGTAACTTAAAAAAAAATCTCATTCATATCATAAAATATCTGTCAGCTAAGTCATCCAGTAGATAAAATTCTATCTTACAAATTTAGCCAAAAGGTAAAAAATTAGCCCCTGGTTTGAACCATCACTAAAAGACCTGTCTTGGAAACCACTGAACTTCCATGTGGTAAAGTGTAATCTTTTCCTATTAAAAATAAAGAAAAATAAAGAAACTTAGAGATGTGAATCTGATTTTATTGATGACATCTATGACTATTAACAAAACTTCTTTAAAGCTTATTGAAAAGTCTTTGTCTATAAATAGAAGTGAGGGGAAAAGACATAAGAAGATTTTCTTCTTTCACTAAAGTAGCAAAAGTAGATGCATTTCCAATCATTGTAGGAGATCAATCTGTGCACAGAGTATGATGTTTTTCATTACAGTCAAATATTTGTTTGACAAAATAACATTTTACTATTTCCAATATCAACAACTTTTGCAGTATTCAAATGGGACACAAAATAAAATTTATTTATTTTAAGTGCCAGTAAGGACACCATGAGCAAAAAAAAAAATTCTTGGCTACATTAAGATATGTCATAGCTTCATTGAGCAGCATAGTCAATGGAAATATTAAAAGTAATAATTACTTAATGAACATATCACAACATTTCAGTAAGAAATCACATCTATTTTTTTTTCTTTTTTAATTAATTTTTTTTACATTTTTTGTTATACTGACACTGGTTTACGAAATCTAGTAAGTTTCAGCCTTACAATTTAATAGTAAAGCATATATATGCCTTACTGTTAAATATATATATATACACACACATATATATGTATATACACACACATATACACATATATATACATATATATGTATATATATGTGTATATATATATACATATATATGTATATGTGTGTGTGTGTGTGTGTGTGTGTGTGTGTGTATATATATATAGTTTCTGTGTTCACCACCCATACTTAAATTTCTTTCTGTCACCACATATTTGAACACATATACCCCATCTACCTCCCCACTTCCCTCTTCCCCTACACTCTGACAACCACTAGTCTATTGTCCATGTCCATGAGTCTCTGTTTGTCCTGTTCCTTTGTTGCTTTTAGGTTTATTTACCACACGTAAGTGATGTCATGTGGTTTTCAACATTTTTTAGCTGGCTCATTTCGCTTAGCATTATTATCTCAAGGTCCATCCACGTTGTTGCAAATGGCAGTATTTCATCTCTTCTTATAGCTGAGTAATATTCCATTGTATATATGTACCACAGCTTCTTTAGCTAATCATCTATCATAGGATACTTTGGTTGCTTCCATGTCCTGGCCACAGTGAATAATGCTGCTATGAACATCAGTGCGTAAATATCCTTTTGAATATGAGTTTTAAAACTATGAGTTAAATACCCAGCAGAAGAATTCTTGAATCACATGGTAGATCAATTCATAGTTGTTCGAGGAGTCTCCATACTGTTTTTAATAATGGTTGTACCAATTTGCAGTCCCACCAGCAGTGTATGAGGGTTCCTTTTTCTCCACATCCTCTCCAACATGTGTTATTACTTGTCCTGTTGATTATAGTTATTCTAACAGGTGTGAGATGGTATTTCATTGTGGTTTCAATTTGCATTCCCCTAATAGCTAGGGATGATGAGCATCTTTTCATATATTTGTTGGTCATTTGTATGTCCTCTTGAGAGAAGTGTTCATTCAGGACCTCCACCCATTTTTTTTAATTGGAATGTTTGTTCTTTTGTTATTGAGTTGTAAGAGGTCTTTAAATATTTTACATATTAGGCCATTATTGGAGGCCTTACTTGAAAATATATTTTCCCATTCATATGGTTATCTCTTAATCTTGCTGATGGTTTCTTTAACTGTTCAGAAGTTTTTTAGTATGATGTAGCCTTGTTTTTGGCATTTATTTTTGCTTTTACTTCCCTTGCATTTGAGGTCAAATTCATAAAATCCTCTTCAAGTCCAAGGTCCTCGAGTTTAGCTCCTATGTTTTCTTCTATGCAATTTATTGTTTCAGGTCTCATGTTCAGATCCTTGATTCATATCGATTTGATTTTGGTGTGTGGTGATAGACAATTCACTGGTTTCATTCTTTTACAGGTAGCTTTACAGTTTTCCCAGCACCATTTATTGAAAAACCTTTCCTTTATCCACTCTATGCTTTTGGCTCTTTTGTCGAAAATTATTTGCACATATAAACATGGGATTACTACTGGGCACTCGATTCTGTTCCACTGGTCCATGTTTCTGTTTTTCAGCCAATACTATACCATTTTGATTATTGTCTCTTTGTAGTATAGTGCCCCCAGCTTTGTTCTTTTTTCTCAGGATGGCTTTGGTGATTCGGGATCTTTTGTGCTTCTAGGTGGAGAGTCAGAGGAGAGAAAGAGAAATTAAGGGAATTGTTTTATAAACTGTATAAATGTCTAACCAATGTGCTGTATTCTTGAAACTAATAATAAAATAAAATTTTTTAAAAAAGGATAAAGTAAAAAAAAATGAAAAAAAATGTGATTACCTTTAAAAAAACACATCTAGAGTTACCACTTAGAAACCCCTTAAAGTAGCCATTAACTTTTTATTTCTATTGTAGTGCATCACATCACAATCACTGAATATGTTGTACTCGTTTTGAACTATTTTTTGTAGTTGTAACTTATCATTTTTGAGGTTCACTTTGTAATTTTTCTGTAATGAACACCTCCTACATAGGAGTCAAGGTAATTCATGCAGTTATACAATTCAAGTCATAATAATAGCTCAGTAGAAAGTGTTAGATATAAAGACTTTTTCATTCCCCAAGTGGTTGGCAGAACATAAAACAAATTCAGATTCTCTCCAAAAAATTGTGTAGAGCTCTCTATTAAACATGACAGATTTTTTCTTAATGTCAAATGCTTCCATTTTTTAAAATTCTTTCAAGTTATTCATCTAAAAGTTTTCAAAAGCATCGCTTATAGTTATGATAAAGATTTAATTAATATGGCATTTTGCAAGTGGGTAGATTTTAGATTAATTTAATAAAACTTGGAAAAATACGAACTGTGAGTTTCTTGGGAGATACATTTAAAAAAAGCACCAGTCAGACAATCATGAAGTGCATGAGCCATGACAGCAGCTGTATTTGTAAACTTGGGTACTTTCTCAACCTACACCAAAGCTTCTTACCTATAAAATAGATTGCTGTGAGAATAAGATGGGGTAATGTAAGTATAAAAACTATGTCAACATATTATACTGTTTCAGGTTGTCCTTGGCTTACATTGAATTATACTTACAGAACAACTTGGGCAGATGCACATGCATGCACACACATATGCATCTATACATAAAAAAATATTTGTCTCAAAATTTCTATCAAAATTCCTCACTAAACAGTTCCAGTCAAGGTATCAGAGTAGGTAAATATCGTGCTTGCCTCCTCTCACAAACACATCTAAATTACAACTAAACTACAGAACAACCATCGTTTATAGTCACCTGAAATCTAGCTAAACAGAATTCCTACAACTGAGGACACACAGAAGAGGCCACCTTGAAAGCTGTAGCGGTGGAGAGGGGAACAGGCTGGTCCCACACAAGCATGTAGCAGTTGAGAATCAAGAGGAAATCTCAGCTACAGAGATCCCCCCAGATTGGTTCAGCCAGCTCCACTTCAGGCTTCCCAGCATAGGATTCCAGCGTCTGGAAAAGAAGTTCCCACAAACTCTGGCTTTAAAAACCAGTGAAGATTATGGCTGAGTGAGGTGAAGGGATGCTGGAGTAACAGACATTCCTTCTTAGGGGCCCGTGTGCTGACTTACTCACCGACAAACTCACTTGGACTGAGCTCCAGCACTGGAGCAGCAGATAAAATGGTGCTGGAAATATATGGGCAGAAACTGCGTTGTCTAGCTTCAGGGTGAGAGCTGGAGGAGTAGCTTTCACCTAGATAGGAGTGCTGGCAGAAGCCATTGTTTCTTTGTTGATGCTCTTTCCCCTCTTAGCAGGCAACTGCAGGTGGCCTACATATCTAAGTCTACATCAATCTGACTAACACAGTTTTTCTAACACTGGCGCTTTCCTGAGACTCTGTCCCAACATGTGGGCCCAGCCAACCCGCTTGAAATAGATTTTTTTATATATATACAAATGGCCAGTCATGGTTCATGCTGCAGACCTTCCTAAAATCTCTCAAAGGTTCACAAATCTAAACAAGCAACATCTGGCCTCAGCATGCCTCACACCCTTTGCTGAGCATTCCTAAGTTCGGCACTAGATACAATTGGCCTTGGTTTGTGGCTTGGCCTTTTGAGGCACATCTGAACTCAGCATGGGTGGTGACCATCTGCGGAATACTTGGTGGCTCATTCTAGGTGGCTGCAGGTGGGGTACATGCTGCAGCTGAACTTTGCCTGTGGCAGGGCCCTTTCCAGGAGCCTCCAATATGCATTCTTGGTGGTTGGCTTCAGTCTGAGCTAGACTACCACCAGGGTCACAGCCAAGAACAACACGCCTAAAGAGAAGATTAGGAAAACACGAGAGTCCTGCTAAAACTAATTCTATTCTATAGGGTCAGTCCTGTACAACAACTTTTCCACTGTAATCATGGCCAGTCCTCACAAATAATCATCCTGAGAGTCAATTCCTACCGTTGACATGCAAACAGCAACCAAAGCTCATCCATGACCTGAGGATACACACAACCCATGCAAACAAAATACACGGAGCACCCAGCTCAGGTGACCAGCAAAGACTGTGCCACTGGGCCCCATAGGACACCTACTACATAAGACTTCTTAGACCAGGAAAAAATAGCAGCCCTACCAGGAAGGCAACCATGATGATAAGACAAAGAAACACATCCTAATTTAAAGAATAGAACAAAGTTCCAGGGTTGGGGGCACAACTAAAAATGGAGATAAGCAATCTCCCAGATGCAGAGTTTAAAACACTAGTTATAAGAATGCTCAATAAACTTAGGAAAAGAATAGTTGAACTCAGTGAGAACTTTAACAAAGATATAGAAAACAAAAAATAGAGATGAAAAACTTAAAAGGATACCAATCAGAAATGAAGAATACTATATCTGAGTTGAAGAGTACATTAGAAGGATCGACAGATTGGTGTAGTGGAGGTTCAAATCAGTAATTTAAGGAATGAAGTAGTGGAGGATACCCAATCAGAATGGCAATAAGAAAAAAGATACAGAAAAACGAGGATAGTCTAAGGGGTCTCTCGACAACATCAAGAGTACCAACAGTTGCATCATAGGGGTCCCAGAAGGAGAAGAGAAAGAGCAAGAAATTGAAAACCTATTTGAAGAAGTAATAACAGAAAACTTTCCTAACCTCATGAAGAAAATAAACATAAAATCCCAAGAAGCTCAGAGTCTCTAACAAGAGGTACCCAAAGAGGCCCACACCAAGATACATCATAATTAAAGTGCCAAAGGTTAAAGACAAAATGAATATGAAAAACAGAAAGAGAAAAGCAATTAGTTGCCTACAAGGGAGCTGTCATAAGACTGTCAACTGACTTCTCGACAGAACCTTTGCAAGCTAAAAGGGACTGGCATGAAATATTCAAAGTGATGAAAAGCAAGGACCTACAACCAAGATTACTTTACCCAAAGAACTATCATTTAAAAACAAAGGACAAATAAAGAACTTCCCAGACAAGAAAATCTGAAGATGTTCATCCCCACCAAGCCGGTATTACAGAAAATGGAGGAGCTGCTTTAAAAAGAAAAAAAAAAGTAAAAAAAAATGATAATGAAAGATGAATAACAAAATTGCAATAACTATGCATTTATCAACAATTACTTTAATTATAAATGGATTAAATGTTCCAATCAAAGACAGAGTGGCTGAATGAACAAGAAAACAAGACCCTTACATATACTGCCTACGAGAGACTCACTTCAGATTGAAAGGCACTCAGACTGAAGGTGAAAAGATGGAGAAAGATATTTTATGAAAATGGAGACAAACAAAAAAAAATCTGAGATAATAATATTTATACCAGACAAAATAGATTTTAAAACGGAGGCTATTTGAAGAGACAAAGAAGGACTCAGTTATCTCACATCCGAGTATTTATCCAGAAGAAAACAAAACACTACTTTTAAGGGACATATGAATACATATGTTCATTGCAGCATTATTTACAACAGTCAAGATATGAAGGATACCTGGGTGTCCATCAATGAATGAATGGATAAAGAGGAAGTGGTACATGTATACGATGAAATTTTAGCCATGGAAAAGAATGAAATCCTTCTATCTTCAGCAATATGGATGGACCTAGAAGATATTGTGCTAATTAGAGTAGGTCAGACAGGGGAAGACAAATGCTATATGATTTCACTTACATGTATAATTTAAAAATAAATAACTAAATAAGCAGGAGAGAAAGAAACTCATAGATACAGAGAACATTTTGATGTTTGCCAGATGGTAAGTAGGGTTGGGGTTGGGTGCAAAAGTGGAAAGAATTAAGAAGTAAGAATTGGTAGTTACAAAATAGTTTTTGAGATATAAAGTATAACATACGGAATATTGTCAATAATACTGTAATAATTATTTATGGTGTCAGATGGGTACTAGATTTATCAGGATGATCACTTTGTAAGTAATATAAATGTCTAATCACAATTTTACACTTGAAATTAATAAAATATTGCATGCCAACTGCAATTAACAAACAAAAATTATGATCACAGAATTCTCATTAAAAGATATTCTAAATGGAATGAATAATTAAGGTCCTTTTATTTGTACTTGTTACAATAAAATTAAGGCACAGATTACAAAAAGCAGAGGTCTATTCATAATTATGATGTATTAAGTCATTTTAATGGCTCTATTTTTTTCTGCATAATTTGAATACACCAGTGTGTACAGAGTTCACTATATGTGATGGTTGCATACTTGCATATGCAACACTTTTTACAGCATTTTAGAGTTTTCCATAATTGTCTTATAATAGAGATATTAAAGTTATCTGCAACACTATAATTACTCTAGAACTCTCCATGTTCAGTGCAAAATTTTGATGAGAACCAGAAAAAAAATGCCAAGCTTGTATGGGAAGTAAAAAAGTAAGATACAGCAACAAAATCAGCTTTTTCAAAAATACTAGGGATGCACTTAATAAGAAATATGAAAGACTTATATAATGAAAAATCTTCAGGACATGCATAAAGAGTTAAACATGTAGAGAAATAAAACGTGCTTGACTAAAAGGTGTCAATAATTTAATAATACCAACTCTTCCTAATTTAATGATAAAATCTGTCTAACGTCATTGACTACCCATATTTAAAGTAGAACTTTGAAAAGATCATAGGAATCCATTTTTACGGGTTATTTATGGACTAATAGGACTTTCTATAGAATAATCAGGTAAAGACTCAATCTTTTTTGTGTGAGATCCATAGCAATTATTGCCTGACATGTGTTATATGAGAAAATATTTAGGTAATATTTAGGTAATATTTCACAGTAATAACACAAAAGTGAAAAGTTAGAACTATTAAAAATGCCCAGTAATAAGTTATTGGTTAGATACATTAGGCAATACTGATATTAATATTTTATAGCTTTGAAAATATTACATTGTATAATAATTTGGACATGGTAATATAGTCATGCTCATGCTTACAGCTTATACTTCTACAGAGCTTTGTATATGCCAGAAATTCTTTAATACTTCACAGAGTTTAACTCATTTAATTGTCATGAAAGCTCTATGAGATAAATATTACTATTATTATTTTATTTTACAGACACGGGATTATGATACAGAGATTATGATATGAAGTGACCAAGTTCATAAAACTATTAACTGGAGGAGCTTTGAAGTCCATGTCCAGATTCGGTACACTTAATTTTTAGGTACGTAAAGGGCATTCCAAAATAACACTCTATATGCAGCATGGTTCTATATTTGTAAAGCAATTAGGTGACTATCCATTTATAATTATGTACATAGATACATTTAGAAGGAAAGATTGAAATAATATAAACCAACATTTTAAGAAAGTTTGAGTTATATTTTAAAATTTTTTGGAGCTTCTTTTATTTTTAAAATTTCTATTTCAAATTATCCCTTGGGAGTCATTTTTAAAGCACTAATGCAGAAATGTGAATCCTGGTGTTTTATTTGTTTTATTTTATTTGTCGCTTGCAAACCAGAACTTATTTCTCAAAGTTTGGAAGTTAGAAAGAGCAAGATCAAAATGCCAGCAGATTCAGTGTCTGGTAAGAGCACCTTTGCTTATTTGTGTATTGCTGCCTTCTTACAATATTCTCGCATGGCAAATTGAGAGCTCTCATTTTTCTTCTTCTTTTTATAAAACCATTAATTCCATCATGAGAGCCCCAACATTATGATCTAATCTAACCCTATTTCCTCCCAAAGAACTCACTTTCAAATACCATCAAATTTGTAATTAGGGTTTCAACATATGGACTTTGAGAGACACAGATATTCAGTTTCTGATATCCCATCCATGGCTCTGCAAAATTCATATTCTTCTAAAATATAAAACATATTTAATGAATCCCAACAGATCCAAAAGTCTTAACTCTTTCAAGCTTCAACTCTAAAATCTATGCTATGAGCCATTTGTACCAAAAAAACTTGTCATCTAGTCCCACCCAAGTTGAAAACATTGATTATAACTATAAATACAATACTAGTATCAATACTAACATCAGAACAAATATTAAGTCCAATATAAATTCTAATTAATTGTAGTATTGATATTAAGCAAGCAACCATTTTATGCATATATTAAGATTTGTATATATATTTCCATTAATCCTCACAACAACCTTATGAAGAAGATATTATTTTTACTATAAAAAGAAGAAAATATAAGGTTAGATAAAGTAATTTGCTTGAAATCTTACAGCTAGAATGTAATAGAATCAGGAAGACACCAATCTGCTTCTAGAGACTATAGTTTTATTTTTGGACTTCTTTTTGAGCCAGAATCACTGCCAACCTTTAAGCTACCTGAAAGTATAACTTATCCTGTATTATAACTTCTCTTGTATTAAACTGAAAACCTCTCCATTAAATTTTATAAAAATTATTTTAATTTTCTTTTACTACTTTAATTAGAGCCATGGCTTTCCCCAAGATTCTTTCTACAATTTTCTAGTAGCAATTAGAAAAACAGACAAAGAAACTAAAGAAGAATTAGCCCAAATACCTTGTCTAAAGCATTTCTTTGGCTCATAAAAACTACTAAAAGTTTTTTACAAACACTGTGGCAGATACAATGAACTCTTACTGTTAAGTGGCATTTCACTAATATGGCTTTGTCTCCAGAGTTTCTACTTCTTTGCTTGTAATTCAATTTTTTTCTTACTCCTTATTTCTTATATTTTTATTGTGCTATTTTTACTAAAGACTTTTCTGGTATTAATGCATTTGAAAATACTACCATGTAATTATTTTATTTTATTTTATTTATTTTTATTTTTTTAAATTAAGTTTCTTGGGCTAACATTGATTAATACAATTATATAATTTTCACATTATCATTTGACATCTGTATACTCTATTGTGTGTTCACCACCCAAAGTCCCGTTTCTTTCAGCTACCATATATTTGATCCCCTTTACCCTCTTCACCCTCCCCCTTCCCCCTTGTGTTTGACCCCTTTATCCAGTCTATCTCCCCACTCCTCCCTCACTCTACTAGTAAATCACTAGTCTATAGTCCTCTGGTAACTACTAGCTTGTAGTCTATGCCCATGAATCTCTTTTTGTTTGTCCTACTCATTTGTTGCTTTTAGGCTTACTTCCCACGTATAAGTGATATATCATGTGATTTTCAATTTTTTCTGTCTGTCTTATTTTGCTTAGCATGATTATCTTGAGATGCATTCATGCTGTCGCAAATAGCAGAATTTCATCTCTTCTTATGGCTGAGTAATATTCCATTGTATATATGTACCACAGCTGATTTAGGCAATCATCTATACTAAGACAATTTAGTTGCTTCTATGTCCTGACCACAGTGAATAATGATGCTATGAACATTGATGTGCAAATAACTTTTCTGATATGGGTTTTCAAGTCTTTGGGGTAAATACCCAATAGAGGGATTGCTGGATCATATGGTAGATCAATTTTTAGTTTTTTGAGGAAACTCCATACAGTTTTCCATAATGGTTGTGCCAATTTGCAATCCCACTAGCAGTGTATGAGGGTTCCTCTTTCTCCACATTCTCTCCAACATTTTTTTTTATTACATATCCTGTTGATTATAGTTGTTCTAACAAGTGTGAGATGTTATCTCATCGTGGTTTTGATTTACATTTCCCTAATACCTAGCAATGCGGAGCATCCTTTCAAATATATGTTGGCCATTTGTATGTCCTCTAGGAAGAAGTGTCTATTCAGGTCCTCTGCCCATTTTTTGATTGGATCATTTTTGTTGTTTTGTTTTGAGTTGTATGAGTTCTTTTGTATTTTGGACATTAGGCCCTTATCAGAGATGTTACTGGCAAATATATTTTCCCATTCAAATGGTTCTTTCTTTATCATGTTGAAGATTTCCTTTGCTGAGCAGAAGCTTTTTAGTTTGATGTAGTCCCATTCATTTTAGCGTTTACTTCCCTTGCTTTTGAGGTCAAATTCATAAAATCCTTTTTAAATTAGTTCAAGGTCTTTCAATTTAGTTCCTATGTTTTCCTCTATGCACTTCATTGTTTCAGGTCTTATATTTGGGTCTTTATTCCATTTTGAGTTAATTTTGATGTGTGATGATAGATAACAGTCTAGTTTCATTCTTCTGCAAGTGGCTTTCCAGTTTTCTCAGCACCATTAATTGAAAAGGCTTCCCTTTCTCCACTGTATGTTTTGGTTATTTAGTCAAAAATTATTTATCATATAAATATGGGTTTGCTTCTGGACTTTTTATTCTGTTACACTAGTCTGTGTCTGTTTACTGCTGATATCATGCCGCTTTGATTACTGTCACTTTGTAGTATAATTTGAAGTCATGCAGAGTGATGTTTCCAGCCTCTATTTTTCTTCCTCAGGATGGCTTTGGAAATTTGGTTCATACAAATCTGATGATTTTTTCACTTTATTTCTTAAAAAAAAAAAAGCTGATGTGATTTTGATTGCTATTGCATTATAGGTATTATGGTCATTTTAACTATATTGATTCCTCCATTCCAAGAACACAGAATATCTTTCCATTTTTTTTTCATCTTCAATTTTTTAATACTGTCTTATAGTTTTCATTATATATATAATGAATTATATATATATGAAAGTGATATATATATATATTTATTTCACTTCTTTCATTAATTTTTTTCCTAGGAATTTTATTCTTTTGTTGCAATTACAAAAGGAATTATTTTTTCCACTTCTTTTCTCACACTTCATTATTAGAGTATAGGAAAGCTATGGATTTTTAAACATTAATTTTATACCCAGAGACTTTACTGTATTTGCTTATTGTTTCTAGTAGTGTTCTTGTGGGGTCTTTAGGGTTTTCTATATAGAGAATCATGTCATCTGCAAATAGTGACGGTTTGACTTCTTCATTTCCTATTTGGATGCCTTTTATATCTTTCTCCTTTCTGATTGCACTCACTAGGACTTCCAATGTTATAGTGAATCACAGTGATGCTAGTGGACAGCCTTGCCTTGTTATTATCTTACAAAGAAGGTTTTTAGTTTTTCACCATTAAGTATATTGTCAGCTGAGGGTTTGTCATAGATGGCCTTTATTAAGTTAAGCTACTTTCCTCCTATACCAAGTTTGTGTATTGTTTTTATCATAAATGGATACTGTATCTTGTCGAACGCTTATTTAATATGTTTACATGATGTATCACATTAACTGATTTGCATATGTTGAACCATCTCTGTGCCCCTGGGATGAAGCC
Source organism: Rousettus aegyptiacus (assembly GCF_014176215.1). NCBI lineage: Eukaryota > Metazoa > Chordata > Mammalia > Chiroptera > Pteropodidae > Rousettus > Rousettus aegyptiacus. The sequence goes on along the minus strand of NW_023416312.1, from coordinate 80,262,545 downwards.
CAATTGATTGTGGTGTGTAATATTTTTAATATGTTGCTGTATTTGGTTCTCTAGTATTTTATTTAGGATTCTTGCATTTGTGATCATGAAAGATATTGGTGTGTGTGTGTGTGTGTGTGTGTGTGTGTGTGTGTGTTATCTTTACCAGGTTTTGGTATCAGAGTAATATTGGCCTCATAAAATGAATAGGGAAGTAATGCCTCTTCAATTTTTTGGAAGATTTTGAGGAGAATAAGTATTAAATCTTCTTTGAATGTTTGGTAGAATTCACTGTTGAAGCCATCTGGTCATGGACTTTTACTTTTTGGTAGGTTTTTGATGATTGTTTCAACTTCCATAGTGCTGATAGGTGTATTTAGATTTTCCAGTCCTTTTTGATTCAGTCTAGGAAGGTTGTATGTTTTTCTAAGTACTGGTCCATTTATTCTATGTTATTAAATTTGGTGTTATGTGCTTTTTCATAGTATTCTTGCATGAACCTTCGTATTTCTGTGACGTCAGCTGTATTTTCCCCTCTTTCATCCCTGATTTTGTTTATTTATGTCATTTCTCTTTTTTCTTTAGTGATTCTAGGCAGGAGTTTGTCAATTTTATTCAGTTTCTCAAAGAACCAGCTCTTTGTTGCATATATATTTTTTCTAGCTTGTTTGTTTGTTTGTTTGTTTTCAAATTCATTTATTTCTGCTCTAATTTTGATTGTTTCTTCCTGCTGACTTTAGGCTTCATTTGTTCTTCCTTTTCTAGTTTTCTTTTTAAGATGAAGCTTTAGGTTTATTTGGGCTCATTCTTATTTTTGGCGATAGCCTGTAATGATATGAACTTTGCTATTTTGGCTGCTTTTGCCATGTCCCAAAATTTTGATATGTTTTACTAACATTATCATTCATTTCTATGTATCTCTTGATCTCTTTTAATTTTTTCCCTGACCTAGTTATTTTTTAGTGGCGTGTTGTTTAATCTTCATGCATTTGTGTTTCTTCCTGATTTCTTTCTGCAGTTGATCTCTAGTTTCAAAGCATTATGATAAGAGAATATGGTTGGTATGATTTCAACGTTATTATATTGGTTGAGGCTATCTCTGTGTCCCAGTATGTGGTCAATTTTTGAGAATTTTCCATGTGGACTTGAGAAGAATGTAATAGCAGCTGTTTGGGGATGGAAGGCTCTGTATATGTCAATTATGTCCAGTTCTTCTAATGCGTCATTTAAGAATGTGATTTCCTTATTTTTTTCTGTTTGGATGAATTGTCCACATCCAACAGTGGGGTATTTAGGTCCCTTAGTACGATAGTGTTTTGATCTGTTTCTTCCTTTAGCTCTATTAGTAATTGCTTTACATATTTCTGGGCTCCCTGATTGGGATCATAGATATTAATAAGTATTATGTCTTCTTCGTGTATGATTCCCATTATCATTATGAAGTGTTCCTCATTACCTTTCTATACTTTTTTTTTTATTTTGAAGTCTATTTCATCTGATATTAGCACCGCTACTCCCATTTTTCTCTGAATGCCATTTGCTCGAAATTTCATTTTCCACCCTTTCTATATTTGTCTTTTGAGCTGAGATGTGTCTCCTGGAGGCAACATATGGACTTTGTTTGTTTGTTTGCTTGTTTGATCCACTGCCACTCTTTGCGTTTTTGTTGGTGAATTCGATCCATTAACATTTGGGGTGATTATTGAAATATGAGGTCTTTTTATAGCCATTTTATCTTTTGCTATCTGGTAGCTTGGTGTTTCCACTGCTTCCTTTCCTTGTGCTTCTCTTTTCTTTATTTTGGTTGGCTTTCGTAGATTTTCCCTCTGGTCTTTCTTCTTTCATGTTATATACAATGATTCTGAATCTTTGGTACCCAGGCCAGGAAATCTTCTGCACATGATTTCTCCATTCCCCATTGCAAATTCGGATCTTTGAACCCCCCCCCCCCTTTTCAGTTGTTGCTATCTCAATTTGTCCCTATGTATGTTGAATGTTTATTACTATCTTGTTATAACAATTCTCTTATTATTTAAGATTATAATGTCCTGTTCTTAGTAAAGTCTGTATTCCTCTGCTTCTATTTGCCTGATTATCACTTTACTCCTAATTACGTATTTCTTTTTTGTCATTTTGTTTTTGGTGAACTAACCCCTTTCAGTATTTCCTGTAGTGATGGAGAATTCTAGTAGTGGAGAATTCCTTCAATTTTTGTATGTCCGGAAAAGTCTTAATTTCTCTTTTATATCTAAAGGAGAGCTTAGCTGGATACATTATTCTAGGCTAGTAGTTTCTTTCACTTAAGAGTTTAAATACTTGATTCCATTCCTTTCTGGCTTGTAAGGTTTGTTCTGAGAAGTCTGAGAATAATCTAATGGGTTTACCTTTATAATTTACTGTTTTTTTTTCTCCCTGGCTGCCTTGAAAATTCTGTCTTTGTCATTGATTTTTGATAATTTTAATACAACGTGTCTTGCTGAAGGCCTTTTTGGGTTGAGATAATTGGATGTTCTGTTGACTTCTTGAATTCCAAGCTCCAGTTCATTCCTTAGATTTTGGAAATTCTCAGCTATTTGTGGGAAAATGCTTTTTAATCCCTGTTCCTTTTCCTCACCTTCGAGAATGCCCATCATTCTTTTGTTTCCTCTCCTGATGCGATCAGCTAGTTTTTGAATTTTTCTTTCATTATTTTTCATTCTTCGATTTCTCTCTTCTTATTTCTGATTTATTTCTAGATTTCTTTCATTGATATCGCTGATTCTTTCCTCCATTTGTTTGACTCTATTTCCCAAACTTTCTATTTCCTTTCTCAACTCTTACAGTGTGTTCTTCACTTCCAAAAGTTCCACTTGGGTTTCATTTTTTTTTTTTTGAGGTTTTCAATCTCCTTGCTCTGCTCATCTAGTTTTTTTTTTCAATTTTTAAAATTATTGATTTGAATTGTTTTGGATCTCATTGAGTTTTTTCAGAAGCATCATCCTAAATTATCTGTCTTTTAAGTTGCATATTTCTATGTCTGTAAGATTATTTTCTGGCGATTTTTCTCTTTCTTTCTAAGATGCCTCGTCACCTTGGTTGTTCATAGTTTTTAATGGACTATTTCCTGGCCTGGGCGTTAATGGAAGTGTATTCTTTTGTTTTTCCAGAAAGAGTACTTATTATATAAAGTTCTTTCTTTAGCCTGTTGCATAGAAAGTGTTTTTCTTTTAGTTTTCAGTAGATGGCAGTTAAACTTCTTGGATCCCTGGTTTATATAAAGTCTTAATAACACTTTTTAAATCTTCTTGTAGATATTTAATCATGCTTGCTACCCTCAGTTTCAGTCCCTGTCTGTGTCAGCGACAGTCTCAGCAGTGTTTGCTCAGATTCCCCTCAGGCTCCAGGGTGATCAGTCTCGGAGGGTATGGGGGGCAGGGTCCCTCTGGGTTGGGGGTTAGGGGCTTCAGCTCAGCTTCGGTTTTGCAACTATGCATGACAAAAATCGACTGTTGTTCCCTGCAGTCTCATCTCACTTCTCTGCCTTCTGCCCTGATGACTGCTACCATGCGGCCATGGGCAGCTCACAGCTTACCCAGGCAGGCTTTTCGGGGAACTCACCCTTTTTTCTCCCCTCCTCCTCTTCCTGCAGGGAGCTCCAGAGACTGCTAGAGGAAGCTTCTTTAATTCTCCCAGTCCACTACCCGACACCCAGAGTTCTGACCTGTAGTAGCTCTTATGCCCTCATCCCATTGTCAATAACACTGGTGTATAGTTTTGCTGCTGCTGCTGTTGTTGTTGTTGTTGTTGTGTTTTAGATGTTCAGCTTATTGTTGTTACAAGGGGAGAGAGCTGGGGATGTCTCTCACTCTGCAATGTTTCCAAATAATTTTATATAATAATAGTTATCTGGAAAAAACATATTGATCTAGTGGTCAATTATAATCAATTAAGTAACTAGCCTGAGTATGTATACCTTCTAAGGTAAAGATCAAGTTTCTTTGTACTTTAACTGTTTTTGAAAACTTATTTTAATTCCTCAAATGAATAGGGATCATTGTGTGTAACAAAGCTTACAAATGACCCATTATGACTCTAATACCAGCATATATTCATCACATTTTCATGGATTTAGGCATAAGTATTTTCTATCCTTGCTATGACCAATTGTCATTTCTGAAATAATAATCAGTAAGAAATAATTATCTTTATTCTACAGCTCTGAGTGGCACTAAGAAAGACACAATATCTTCTTTGCTAATGGCTCCATGTAAATATAACATCTATTTGAGGAGATGTCTGTTCAGGTTTCTATATGCAGATTTTGTTCATGGACAAAGCAAAACTAATTGACTCACTTGGAGATTGATAGTGTATCATTGGTCTCATTAATATCAGGCAAAGAAACTGATCTAACTGGGCGTAAAATGAAAACAATTTTTCATACCTCTTAGAATAAGTATGGTTATATACAGTACTTTAAATCCTGTTGTTTATCTTTGATGTGAGGCATATATGTAAGTAGTTTCTCACATTTATAAATTAGTTTTTTTTCATATTCTTAATTCTTGCTGCATTCAAATCTAGTTCAATATAAGAAAAGTGCCACTGAGCAATGAATTTCTAATTTAATTACTAGTCCATGTTAAGGTAAATCAAACTAAAGTAACACATTTAAAATTATAAAATTTAAATAAAACATACAAAAAAGTGGAACTTTTCCACTCAACGGACAATGCAGTTTCTCTGACTTTTGTCGTTGAAAATCTTGAAACAAAGACTGACTTAAGCTCTGTATTAGTTACTATTCCCAACAGGCTTGAATTGCTTTCTGAAATTTAAATAAAACATTCTCAGTCCGAGCCCCATTTGAATCAATGTGTGAACCGAGGCAAGATAATTACCTCTCTGTGCTGCTACTTTTTCATCTGTGAAATGGGGATGATAATAATTTGGTACATTGAATTACTATTAAGAATTACTGCAAAGCAGTAATCATACTACATGTCAGTGTTCTATGCATAAAATCATATGTTCTGAAATGCTGTAAGTATAATTATTGAGAAAATATACTGAAAATGTATCTTGGTTAAACTGAACAGAACAAAGTTAGTGTTTTAGCAGTTGGTGTGGATTAACAGTAATAACCATGTATTAAACAGAACGATTCATTTCAAAATGGTAAAGTGTCAGACTGGAGCAAACAAAGAAAATAAAGCTAAATTCTTCCACTGTAAATTATATTGATTCAATATTTTCAACATAGTCTCTAAAGATAGTACTAATTACTGGAACTCTACAGTTGGTGCATCACTAGTCATGCTCTGATTCTGGGACAACAACAATAAGGTCAGTAATAAATGCAAACAATTTCAGATACTATCAATATTTCTGCCTTCCTTTACTCATGATTAATAAGAAAACGTCATCCTTAAATCGAGGTTTCTAACTTTGCCACTATTGACATTTTGGGATACATAATTATTTGTCCTATGCATTGCAGGCTGCTTAGTAGTGTTCCCTGGACTCTACCCACTAGATACCCGTGGCATCTCTCCCCCTATTGTGATAGCCAAAAATATCTCCAGACATTGCCAAATGTCCTATGGGGAGGGGTGGGAATTACTGTTGGTTGAGAACTACTGTCTTAAATAAGTGATCTTTAACCAGAATATTTCAAGGGATATTAAAGAAACAAACTATTTTTACGTTTTTGGAAGTGGATGTAGATGGACCATAAGAGAGAGGCACTGCTTAAGCGGTAAACAGAATTTCAACCTGTGATTAAAACTGGGATTAGTTATTTACTTCTGTGCCCCTTTCTTTTATATTATAGTAGGTTTAGTGATTTTTTCCCCCTTTTCACTATTCACCAAATGAATTAAACTAATGGAAATTTTATGAGTGTTAGTAACTGAGTTATTAGAGTAGATATGAGCATCAATTACCATTCCCGTCTCCAAAGCAAAACCCCTTTAGACGTCATACTTTATTTTCATGGACATGCCACCAACTGATAACCTACTTGCTTTCATCATCAACTAAACAACCCTCTTTTTTCCCTTTCAATGTTACAGAGAGGCTGGGCTGGGAAACAGTGATTTAAACCATTTCACATATCTCCTATAGTTGGCCCTGAGTCCTGTAGCTCCCTTATGGAGAGTTTGTAGAACTACCAAACTGTTTTACATGGTAGCTGTATAAACTTATGATTAACTATTTCCATCATTAATATATGTGTTTCAATTTTTCCGCACCATTCTCAACATTTGTTATTTTCTGTTTTTCTGTTTTCATTATAGCTATGCTAATAGGTGTGAAGTGGTATTGTATTGTGGTTTTGGTTTGCATTTCACTAATATCTAATGATATTGAGTACATTTTTGTGTTCTTAATGGTTATTTTAATATCTTTGTTTTAAAAATATTTATTCAAGTCTTTTGCTGATCTATTAATAGAGTTATATGTCTTTTTTACTGTTGACTTGTAAAAGTTATTTATATTCTGGATAATAGATGCTTATAAGATATATAATTTAAAAATATTTTCTCATTCTGTTAGTTGCCTTTTCACTTCCTTAACAGTGTTCTTAGATAAGCAAGTTTATTTATTTTTTAATTTTGATGATGTACAATTTATTTTTTCTTGTGCTGCTTGTATCATATTTTTAAAAAAGTGTTTTATCTAAAGTTGCAAAGATTTAGTCCTATGACTTGTGAGAATTTTATAGTTTTGTCACTTACATTTTAGTCTTTGATCTATTTTGGGTTAATTTTTGAATGTTAGAGGTAAATTGCCAAATTTATTCTTTTGCACATGACTATCCAGTTATCCAAGCACCATTAGGTGAAAAGACCACTATTTCCTCATTTTATTATCTTGATGAAAATTAATCATAAATGCAAGGGTTTACTTATAAACTCTGAATTTTGTTTCATTGACTATATGTCTATTCTTTGCCAGTACCACCATATCTATATTTCTACAGGTTCATAGTACAGTAAATGAGAATCATCAGACTTTATTCTCTTTTTCCATGACTATTTTGTCTATTTTTAGCCCTTTGAATTTCAATATAGACTTTAGAATTAGCTTGTTACTTTCTAATAAAAATCTTGTTATTTTGTTAGGGATTATATTTAGTTTATATATCAATATGAAGAGTATTGCCATCATAATACTGCATCTTCCAATCTATTAGCGTGGAAAGTCTTTTCATTTAGTAGATCTTTAATTTCTTTCAGCAGTGTTCTATAATTGTTATTTTACAAATCTTGTACTACTTTTGTTATATTTTTTCCTAAATATTTTATTTTTTTGTTATTTTAAATTGAATTGTTTTTAGATTGTTAATTGCAGTTAAAAGAGTTATTTTTTTCTATTGATCTTATATCATGTAATTTTATTGAACTTGTTTATTATTCTTAGATTTTTTTTGTTCAGTCCTTAAGATTTTCTAACATATGGACCATGTAATATTGTAAGTCGTTTTTACAGCAAGAAGTAATTATTGCACCTTTTTTTATCAAAAGAAGGGGAAAAAAGTGGAACCATGTATTTCAAGAACAATTGGAGAGACATATTGGTTTTTGGAATTGAAGAATGTTCTTGTGTGTTTTGTATATAAAATAATGTTTGTATTTTTTTTAATTTAAGTTAATATTGGTCACTTCTCTCATATTATTTGTTTTAATCTTACTTGTATTTGTGATTAATATGTGAATTTAGAATCAGATAACCTGAGATCAAGTTCCGGCTCTATTACATAATGGCTATGCAGCTTTAATAAGCTATTAATATTCTTATTAGGACCTCACTATGTATCTTGGTTACCTTGGGCTGCTATAAGAAAACAACATAGGCTGAGTGGCTTAAGCAACATTTATTATTCACAGTTCTGAAGGCTCCAAAGTACAAGATCGAGGTGACCAAAGATTCAGTGTTTGGTGAGAGCCTGCCTTCTGGCTTGTGGATAGCCACCTTCTCTCTGTGGGCTCACATGGCTTGTCCTCAGTGCCTGCGCATAGTAAGAGAGAATTCCTTGTTTTTGTCTTGTCAGGATACTAATAACATCATGAAAACTTTATCCTCATGATCTCATCTAAACCTCATTACTTGCTAAAGGCCTCATTTGCTAATATTATCACATTGGGCTTAGAGCTTAGGGCTTCAACATATAAATCTAGAAAGAGGAACATAAACATTCACTTTATAATAATGCCATCAAATATAAAATGGAAATATTAATACCATATATCAAATAGTTTTTTTTGAAAATGAAATAAGATGAACGATATATTAAAGCACTTTGTACATTTCCAAGTATTACGGAAACCTTGTTATTATTAAAACTGATGGTCATTCAACCTAAGAACATGTGGCCATAGGAAAAAATTGCAATTAATTAGATCTCTATTTCTAGTTTCTATACCAGAATTAAGACTGTGCCTTAGATGAATCCAGTGTAAGCCTTTTTATCTCCTATGGAATAAAATTATTATTATTATCTTAAGTAGTAATATTAATCCACTTCCATTAACAACAAACAAATTAGAGGGTAAACTCAAATGTACTATCAACAGTATAAGTACTTGATCCATAAATGCTATATGATTTTGTCACCAAAATGGACATTCATTAAGCTTGCATTCTCTATTCACAGTCTATAGTTTCCTTATGCAACACTTACAGATTTCATTTTAATTCCTCACACAGTTTATAAATGAGCAGGTTTGCAAATGATTGCTACTTGATTACTTTCAATATTAAAACTCTTTTCCCCAATATATAATACATTTGTAAAGATGTGAATATGCACATAAAATATACCTGTTACTCAATTGTGTAACTCCTTAAAACATTATCCGTTATAAGAATATTCTTGGTTATAAGAACAACATCTGTTATAAACAGAATACTAGTCTGTTCTGTTAATTTTT